>NW_024062903.1:3000000-3477500 GCF_006381635.1 Hibiscus syriacus
GCATATTAAAGCTGGAATTAACAACGGTGGGCCATTTCTCGGTGTTCCAAAACCTATTGCTGGGCTTTTCTCGGCTGAGGCAAAGGATATTGCAGTTGCCAGGTACCTTAACTAGTATACTTTCTTAGAAGCAACTAGTTATATCTTATAGTGGTTCGTCTCTGATCTCATTATACCTTTTCCAAGTAATAAATTAGGAGTTTGCATGGTGTCGGGAAAATTTGAAACACAAACTAACCAACATTTGCCTTTAAACAACATTTTCATACATTCTAGGTTACCTTTGTACTTTGGTTAGCTATTAAGTTTTAAACATTCTGAAAGCAACCATAATCTCATTTATTTGTTACTCTCATGTTGTTGGTCCTTTTTCTACTTCGTAACAAGTTACATTACGTAGGATGGCTGATTATCTGAAAAAGAATATAATAGAACAGAGTTCAAACTTACGCTATGTTTCATCTTACGGTGATCTATTCTAGTTCTCTTTCATGTTAGGAAGAAGTTTTCAGTTTTCCTTGTCAAAGAGCGGCCATTAATTCTACCTATATTTCTCGAGCTCGGAAACTGGCTATGTGCAAGTTGTTTATTTGTTGATAATATCATTTATAACAAAAATACATATACATGAACTTTTTTCTTACATTGGTACTAAAAATGAACCCGAAATGCAGGGCCCTTGCACCTGGTTTTCTAGATAATGATATATTTCAGTTTCAAACATTGCAACATGTGATGAAAATGAGCTGGACTTGGCATTCAACCATGTCGATGATACCGAGAGGTGGGGACACAATATGGGGTGATCTACACTGGTCACCGGAGGAAGGATATTCTTGTAGCAAAAAAAGAGAAAAGCAGAACGACACTCGGATCACAGACCAATCTGGTGCTGAAAATGCAGTTTGTAAAGCTAGAAGTCCAAATTATGGAAGGCTTATATCCTTCGGAAAAGATGTTGCTGAGGTTCATTCATCTGACATAGAGAGGATAGACTTCAGGGTAATTCATTTCTCTTGTAATGTTGGAGCCTTGTTAATTTATTGCCCGAGGCCATCTAACATAGTTAACTTACCATGTGTTGTATGACTGTTTCCTATGCAATGTTCAGGGTGCTATTAAAGGTCAGAGTGCTGCAAACACAACTTGTCGAGATGTGTAGACAGAATATCATGACATGGGATTTGCCGGTATCAAAGCCATAGCTGAGTAAAAAACTTACACTGCTGAATCAATTGTCGACCTGGTTCATTTCATAGCTCCGAAAATGATGGCTCCTGGTACTGCTCATTTCTCCTACGGAATTGCAGACAATTTGGATGACCCTCAGTATAAACACTACAAGTATTGGTCAAACCCTTTGGAAACAACGTGAGAAACCTATTCCATCGTTTCATTTTGTTTCTTGTTGATTGTTATTAAACATTTTCCCTCCATTGAGTCATCTCCTTTCGCTTTAATCCGAATCTGTGGCTATAAGTAGATAGAAGTCCAATCGACACTTATCTTTGAGATAGCTATTTGATTATTTTCTTGAATTCTATTTAATTTTCCTTTCTATTTGCAGCATATGGCTATAATATAATGCACTTTTTGGCTGGCCCTAATTTTTATTTTCCAATTGATTGATTTAGATAATGCCTATTGCAATATGTATGTATACACTCTTTTGATTCTAAAATGTTCATTTGTTATCAGTATTCACTGTCACAGTTATTCCTTAGGTTACCAAATGCTCCAGACATGGAAATCTTTTCAATGTATGGAGTTGGCCTACCAACGGAAAGAGCATATGTGTACAAGTTATCTCCGCTTGCTGAGCGTAGTATTCCATTTAAAATTGACACATCCGCTGATGATGAAGCTACCTGCCCGAGCGATGGCGTGTATTCCGTGGATGGGGACGAGACAGTACCAGTTTTAAGTGCTGGTTTCATGTGTGCTAAAGGTTGGCGTGGTAAAACTCGATTTAATCCATCTGGTATTCAAACGTATGTAAGGGAATACAATCATTCGCCTCCTGCCAACCTACTGGAGGGACGTGGCACCCTTAGCGGTGCTCATGTCGATATCATGGGAAACTTCGCATTGATTGAGGACGTTATAAGGATTGCTGCCGGTGCTTCTGGTAAAGAACTGGGAGGGGATCAAGTTTATTCAAAGATCTTTAACTGGTCCAAGAAGATCAACTTGGAACTGGTACATAGTCCACACTCATGTCTATTATTTCCTTTCCTACATCTTTTCTCTTGTTTATCAATTTGTTTCAAATGTGCAAGACAACGAGACTCCGATATATTCATCCAGGTGATTCAACATATTAATTGTGTATTTCATGAACAAATGAAGAATATAATGAATATAATCATCTTCTTAATGATTGGTAATGTTAAAACCAGGGTTATTGGTTTGTAGAAATCATGGTATAGCTGCTGTTTCTTCACATCAGCATCATCTAAACTGTAACATGATTTTTATAAATTGTGTTACTGAATATTTACTAAAGCATTGTAAGGTTTATAGATGACAGTGGTATACACTGAGACTTGATTCATTTTTTGTTTCTCTTCAATAATTTAACCCTTTAGAAGCTGAACCTCTTCATTTTTCTTAAAATATTTGTATTTGATGCATAGAATTATTAGTATGGAATATGACAGGCCACTGATTGTGGTTAGAGTTATTTACTAAAGGTTCTTATTAAAACATTAAGTGTTTAATATTATTGTAAAAATTATTCTTAAAAACAAAATATCTATTTTAAACATTATTTTGGGTACGATAAAAGATTTAATTATATGAACAAGGCCAAATATATAACTGTCAACAAAAGTGATTATTTTAATAAAATTCAAAAGGTTATAAATTTAATGTTTTAAAAACTCTTTTTAATTGAGTTTGAAAGATACTTTTGATTTGATTTGTTTATTATCTCACGACTGTTTTTTAAAAGTAACGGTGAGTGTTAATTTTTTTTTGCTTCATTTTTCTTAAAAAAAAATAACGGAAAAGGATTCATTTGTTACTTTTTAAGTAATGTGATCATTTTGTGACATTTTATAATTAGGGGACTCAACGAAAAATACCCTATACTTACGTATTTTATTTTAATTTTTTAAGATAGTTTTTTATATTGTTTTGGTTTTTCATTTCTTGAAATATTCGAACATGATACTATAAAAATATTTTTTATATTAATATTTATTTATTTCAATAATTAAATATCACATACAAAGTATTTCTATTTGTTAATATATGGTGGAGTTGTGGTTGCTCAGATTATTAATCCTTGATAGTTTGAGAGTAGTAGACATGTTGGAGTGTAGGGAGAGAGAATCTGTAATTGAGAGGTAGGCGATCTTTTGATGATAGGGATGATGGCAGGAGATCATTGGTAACCAGTGTAATTGGGTTTAAAATTAAGGATTTTAGACTTTAGAGTTTTTTTTTATAATTATAAATAAATCTGAGATTTTTTAAATAAATTATAATTATAATTTTTTAATTTTATAAGTTTGATACATATTAGATTATGGTCGTTTCGGATCAACTTAAACGTGTAACGACGAAAATGTTATAAAATTATTTTAAATAAAAAAAATCTATACACCTAGAATTAACTTAAGTACACTTTAGGTACCTATTTTTACATTAAGCCTAAGTTATAATAATAGATGTAATTTGATAGTAATATGTTTATATAATTAAATATTACACAAAATATTAACAAAGGTAAAACGATTTGTGCAATTTACCTCAAATTTACCTTCTTCCCGTAGAATTTTCTTAAAACTACGGCATCATTGGCTTGGTTCTTTTCCCCCGTATCTTTAGCGCTCGAGTCTCGCCAGTCACCACCCTCCAACTTGCTGATCTATCCGCGCCTATTATCCATCTGAAGACATTGAAACAGGTGTTTCTTGAACATTGGTAATAACCCATTTCCTTGTAGTCTAAAACATTTCTAATTGCAGTTGATATTGCTTCTGTACATTTTAGGCAACATGTTATTCAAGTTAGTTTAGTGGGAGTTTGCAAACCATCTGTTTGATGTAATGCTTAAACGAGGCCTGTTTCTCTCGGCTTCAAGTTTAAATGGTTTTAGGAGAGCCTTAGAGTTGTTTTTTTCTGTCCATACTCTTATTTTATATCCATATGAGATTGGAAGTTGTTAAAGGAATTTCAGTGTAAAACATTACTTGAGTTTCAGCTCATGGCTGTTGGATCACATTCATATATTCATTCATAAGTTTTCTGGCGAGAATCACTTGCGATGGACATTTAGAATCTTTTGTTCACAATTTTACCTTTCATATTTTCCCTTCATTTGCACCTTGGTTTGGCTAGTTGTTAAGTATCTGCTTTGATTGCTTGGTGATTTGAGTTTGGCCTTTAGATAGGCGGCATTGTTTGTGTATGTGAACAGAGTGTTAAGAGTTGAATATGTGGTGTTCTACACAGCATTTTCATTAAGCTTTTAACTCATTTTATTTATTTATTTTTCCCTTTGAGACCAATGCTTGTGACACGACAAACTTGTCTGATTATGCAACAAATTTCTTACAGTCTGATTATGTAGCAAACATTGTTCCTGCTGCTTATTTCTTGTTCTAACTTCTAAGTTCTATATCTTTGTAAAAATTCATGATCAGAGGAGGATGATTTTTTTTTCCATTTCATTTAAATCTTTCCTTTTTAGCTCTTGAAGTTATTTTTTAGAGTCACTTTTATTGATAATGTAGTGTGGATCTCGAAGAACTAAGAAAGCTTGCTATTAGCTGTTGAAGTTTTAAGTTAAAAATGTGTATGATACGGTAGGAACCACAATAGAAGAGAAAAGGAGAAAGAAAAGACAATGTTTCGTGCCAGAAATGCTTCTGCTCTATTCTCAATCCATTTCAAGACAAGATCCTTTTGCAGCACTATAAAAGACAGCAAGAACAAGAACAACAACAGTGACATTGTTGATGGCAAAATTGAATCAAATTTGAGCACTTTCACCGAGTCATATCGTCAGCTTGACAATCTCAACTTCATGACTGCTGCTAAGATCCTCTTCACTCAGCCTCCAAAGAAAAAGAAATTTGGGTATTACTTTTATTTTCTCCAACTTTGTTTCTTGAATTTTTTTAATGGGTTTGACTTTTTTTAGGAATGGTTTTGAGATTTTTTCTTTCTTTCTTTGGGTGTGTCTTGGTTTGAGTGTTTGTGCATTTCTTCAAACATGTTTCCTTCTTTAGTGATTTTGATGCTTAAATGGTTGCTTTCTGTTTTGGCATTTGCTTCAGTAGTTTAGTGGTACACACAAATATTAGGAATGCTGCTAAAGTAGAATAGTTTAAGTTCTTCATGAATCATTTCATTATACAATTGAATGCGATGAGAAGTTGATTGATATAGATGATATAGTTTTCACTTGTTACAGTTTTGTCCTCCTCAATTCGACATTTAATATAAGATATTCTTCTTTTTATCATTAAAAACTTAAATGGGTTCCATTTGGTTTGCTTCATAACTTAATGTATCTTCCGCTTGTGCAAACTTGTCTGTGATATAGCACTTCTTTAATTTTAATCTGTTGGCCCCTTTCTATATCTGACATTCTTGTCCTTGTACAATACATTGGGAAAGATATACGTGATATAGTTTGCATTTGTACCTTTTTGTTCTCCTCAATTCCACATTTAATGCAAAAAAAAAAAACACTTTTTCTGTGTTAAAAATTAAATGGGGTTTCATTGATAATAATTTAGTAGATCTTTCATTTATTGGAAAGTGGAAACTGTCCTTGTTCACGTTCATGTTTAGTTCAATACTCTGAAAAAGTTGCAGTCCTTGCATCATGACTCATGAGTTTCTCAAACTCAGCATATCTTTAATCTGAGAGGCCAAAATATTTAAAATGATTTATGTAAAGCGAAAGCATCGTCTTATCTCATCATTACTAGATAACTTCCCTGCAGTTGTTGGGGGCTTATTCTTCCATATCTTAATTTTATTTCAGGATAGATTTCCATTTGGTGCAGCTCTTCTTTGCCTGCATGCCTTCATTGGGTATCTCAACTAACAAGCTTAACATCTGCCAATTTTATATTGGAATATCTCTTGGTTTACTGCTGGTATCGAAAATAATATTTGTTCTGTAACAGCTGTGTACTTAGTTGCTCAATATGCTCGCTATGAAATGAGGAAAATGGAAGCGGTAACAAAATTTTCCTTGTTTCTCTTGTACATTTTGTTGTGTATCTTTCTATTTGTGAACTCGTTTCCTTTCACCTATGATCATTTCATTCACCTCAGGAACTAGAGGAGAAAAAGAAGCAGGAAGAATCGAAAATGAAGCAGGAAGAAGCGAAAATGAAGCAGGAAGAAGAGGAGAGAGATAAAGAGGGCGAACAAATTGCGATGGATCCAGAGCTTTCTGAGGTAAAAGTGAGACTAGGTAAACTAGAGGAGGCAGTAAGGGAAATCGCCGTTGAATCAAAGAAACAATCAGCAGTCCACATAACTAAAACTCAGCAAAAGGCTAGTGAACCGGGTGAAGATAGAAGTAAATCAGAGTCCAGAAGTTCTGTGATGCAAGATAAAGGTACTAACCAAAAATCTATCGAACAAATACCAAATGCCGATTCAGGCAAAGCAAGAAGCGTGTCACCAGTTTCTGATGCTACCCGGAAGGATCAAAAGGGGGAGAACCGGATAGGAGGACCTTCTGAGGATGCCAAAATATGATGAAGAGCAAAACCTTCATTCTCCCTTTTTGTTGGTTTTAAGAAAAACATACAGCACTACTCTGAAGTCCATTGGCCCCTAGGATGTATAGTGGGTGCTTACCTTACTTCACTGCCATTGGCGATGAAGATAGGTTATTGGTAAGGGATGTCAACGTGCATATTTTTCTCACTGTGACAGCTTTCTGATATCTAAAATGTATTTGATCACGTGCTCTTCTGCCCTTCTTTTTTCCACAGTTTTCAACCATATTGCCTGTTTTTTCCAATTTCTCTTCTGATAGCACTTTTTTTTTTCTATATGTTGTAACGAATCTCAATCATATGACGATGAACGTTCAAATACCATGGCAGTCGCTGGTGTTCGAACTCAGGACCTCTAAGGATAACAACTATCTCTTTAACCATTAAGGTCATTTAGTTCGTGTAGATTTTGTAGTTTTTGTTTTTTGATTTGGGGGATTATTTTTGGAAAAATCTCAATTTTCATGGTTTAGCATAAGCTTTTGTTTTGGTTTGGTTAGTCAGAAAATGAAGGAATTGATGAGAAATGAGAGGAAACAATAAGAAAATGGGGGAAATTATGGGGTTGAGTTGGGTAGAGTCAAATCGGAGTCAAATTTTTACTTTAAATTTAGGTCGATTCCGATTGTGTTAGCTTTTGTATTTGGAAAATTCGGGTTTAGATTGGGTTAAGGTTATTTTTTATGGTGCGATTAGGTCGGGTCAAATTTGGATTTACGATAAAAATTTTGACCTGGCCCAATGTAATATTATAATTATACTTTATATATTTAGAAATAATTATAATAATACCTTTTTATATTTTCTTTTTCAATTAGGTTATTATTTGACCTACCAAAAATAAAAATATATATTTAGATCGAGTCGGGTGTGGGTTTAAATCTATAATATCAAGTTTAATTTTGGATCAATTGAGGGTTCTCTTAAACTTGGATCAGGTTAGATATATATGGATGATTTTAATATTCGAGTCAGTTTCAAATGGACCAAAATTTGTATCTAACCTGACTTGTTACCATCCTACAATCAACCAATATTTGAATCTAAAAATAGCATCGATACTACATGACATCTCTACCTGGTAGAAACATTGAAAATTTTGTGTAAAATGAATATTTTGTTTATTTAATCTTTTGCTCCATGAATTTTAACATGTTAGCAAAACAATCCTTGTATCTTAGTTTAGACTATTACTATATGAAACGAAAGACATTACATTCTGACTATTGTTCGCTTCAACCAGATCTACTATCACGTGCTCGAGCTAGCTTCTGCGTCGGAGAGGGGATATTGCATTTTAGAACCCTTAACTGCAAACCACAGTAGCTGTTACAATTCCATGTGTTATGACCCTTGAGAAATAGGGAAGTTGAGAGAGAAGAAAAGTAGAATAGAAAGGAATAACGAAGTATAGAAAATATTGAAGAAGAAAAGATATCATTCATAAATTTTCCATGATTTGTGCATTACAATTCTTAGCCTATATAATTTGCTAATGGGACAAAGCCTATTATTTTTACACTGCTGTCCTAAATTGTCTGTTAGTGTAACAGCCTTGTCGACACTCATTTTCGCTCGGTCCTTTTATTTATTTATTTTATTTCTATTTTGTTTTATTTTTATTTTTATTTTTATTTTTATTTTTTTTTGTTTTTATTTTTATTTATGTTATTATTTTTGTAGAATTTTACAAGCCCAAATTACAGATCAGTAAGCCCAACAACAATTTAGGGCCCAATTACAAGGGACATTCGACCCAAAAAACCCTACCCAATTAGGGGGATCCTAACGTATCCTCTTCAGCTGCTGTCGTTGCCAGAGCAAGTCGTCCTTGATGAAGTCGCGCCGCCATCACCGAGCCGATTCTGACCGCTGCCGAGTTAGATGCTCCACCATTGTCATCTACAGTAAACAAAATCAAATCAAGAAAAAAAAGCAAAAAGCAAGAAAAATCTATCCTAATCCCGAAAAATTTGAGGCATTCAAGGCCCTGATTTTCCTTACCTAATCCACTCACCAACCGAGCATCATCATCCTGCCATGGCTTCACCAAACACGCAAGTACAGGAGATAAAAGAAATAGGGGAATAGGTTAGAAAGGGGTTCGAACCAAATTTTAAACAAGGGGAGATTAGAACGGATTCGATTTTATCGGAGATAGAGAAACATCACCGAAGGTAAAAAGCCTTCATCTTTTTTGGGGTTTGGGTTTCTAGTTCTCTAGAAAGGGGTTTGGTTTTGGGTTCTTAGGTTTCGAGGAGAGTTTCGAACAGTGGGTTCTTAGGGAGACAAGAGAAAAGGGAGGGGAGCGACGTTTCAGGCTCGTTTTCCCCCATCAAAGTCGCTGATCTATGGCGACTGTGGGATTTTCTTTTTCTCACGGTGAAAAGTGAGGAGGGGAGCAAAGAGAGAAAGTTGAGGGGTGAGAGTGATTTCAGTCGAGTTAAGAGAAATGAAAGCCATGGTTAAATTTTTTTATAATCGTATATATATATATATATATATCGTTGCCAAAACGATAACATTTAGGGGTTAGGGCAACCTTCCCATCAGCGCATGGGATATCTCGGGTAGGGGTACATCCATTTTTGATTTATTTCATTTTTGTCCCCAATATGGTTGTTCAAGTTTCTACATTTGACTCTTTATTTTGTATACTGTTCATTTTGGTCCTATGTATTAGCTTATTTTAAGTTATTATGTTTTCGTACATTTTGCTTCTAATTTGGACACTATTTTATTTTGGTCCCCAGATTTATATGTTTTAAGTTCTTTCCTGTTTGCACATTTGATATGTTTTGTTCGAAACTCTCATTTTAATCATATGCTTGTTTATGGATAAATCATGATTCTAGTGCCCGAAATGATGTAATTTTTAAGTTTTAAGCCAAGATATGTATGGGTTTAATGTGTTATTATAACCTAGAATTTGCTTTTCTTTTAAATTTTGTCACCAGTACATGTTGCTTTGATGTGTATTTATATATTAATTTGTAATTTGTTAATGATGAATATTTTACATTTAATATTTAATATATAATACATGTTTGGTACTTTCCTAATTCATTAACTTGGTAAATACTTCTTTGTCTTTGGTTTTATTCCATTAAATTTAACATCATAGACTATTTAATTCGTTAATATGAAAGATACCCGTTAGTTTTTTTATTTTTAGAAACGTTTGTAGATATGTATATTAGATTTATTAGATAGTCACTCGAACATAAATCTAGGTACTTTTGTTTATTTATGTGTCATCCTTTATTTTAATTTAAATTAATTTGCATAGTACCCTCATAAGCATTTATTGATTTGATCGAAATAATTTGACTAAGAGAATGTTAGTTTATTTTAAGATTAAGGAAAGTGGTTGTCTTAAAGAGTAAGAGATTGCTTTCAATAGTCTTAAAATAAAAGGCTATTTATCAAGTGAAACCCTAAAAATTTGATTACATTTAAAATTTGGGACTGAGAAAAAGATTTTATTCTTTTAATTAAATTCACCCAGAAAAGACTGTTAGATCGAATCTAAGGTCCCGTCTCGATGTATTTAAATAATTGAACATCCTTATTCTCATTAAAGGTTGAGAAAATAATTAATTAATCGTATTTTTTGATATATGTGTTTAATTTTCGTTTTATTTTGTCAGTGTCTAAAATTTATAATTAATAATGAACTTTAGGACGTAATTGTAATATTTCTTTATTTCGATTGGAGTAAGAATCGTCTGCTGTAAGGCATAAGAGGTCTATTCTTCTCTATAGGAAATAATTAAATATTATTGTGTTTCTTTATAAAATTTAAAGATTATTATTTGTATGGGATCTTAAATTAAATTAAATTCGAACTCGTAAATTTCATTGCAAAGACAACTAATTAATTGACTAGGTACCGATTTAGGACGTTGTGGGGGTGTTAATCCTTCCCCACACGTAACTGACTCCCGAACTCAAATTTTTGGTAATGCAGACTGCAAATTTGTTGTTTTAATTAAAATTTAACATTTTTATTAAAATGACAAATACATTTTTGGTGCCCAATCACACCCTAATCAAATATTTGTGGCGACTCTTCGAATCACGTTTAATTATTAAAAGGTCTCCAAATTATTTGAGACGAGATCTTTTAAAAATCAGATTTTAAAAATTAAATTTGTTTATTTAAGAAAAATTGTTTTGACAGCTTGGCCACTCCACTGGTGACTTTTTTTAGAGAGTCAGGTCGATCGTCAATTAGTTAATTGTCTTTGCAAATGCAAATTTCAAGTTCTTTGTAATTTGGGTTTTGATCCCTTGTTTAGTTTTAAATAAATTTTTGTTTGCAATGTGATTAACCACTAAATAGTTGTACTGTTTCGTTTGCTGATGTTTTCAGATTAAATAAATGTTCAAGATTTTGAAAATTATGTTTTGTGTTGTTTGTTTTGTTTTCGCTTTTCCTCACACATTGTGATCGCTTGTGAATGTATATGCTAAGGAAAGCAAAACTGAACAAGTATACACAATCGATGCAAGTAATATAGTAGTGAGTAGAGTTATCATCTCCTTAGGGGTTGGTGGGAATTATTGATGTTTTGCTATAGCTAGAGCTAGGTGTCACAAGCTAGTCCTGAAATTCTTGTCCAAACAGAAAACAATCAGTATTAAGGAAATAAATGAGTGGGGAAATACTATATAGGAAAGAAATATTATGAATAATGGTGTGCAGAAAAGTCTGGTCGAGACAAGGGAAAATTATAGAAGTAAACAAATAAAATTATTAAGGCAAATAAAAGTGTTGGGTTCAATATATTCAGAAAAACCTCACACAATCAAACTTCTTACGGAGCACTTAGATTGGTTTTGTTATGGCGAGAAGTTATTCTATGTCTAGAATGACTTAGTGTGCTATGTTTAAGTTGCCCGACATGATTACGGGAGTATTCAAGAATGGTTGCTACAACAATACTACTCGACGTGAACTACAACCCTTGGTTTGTCAAACTGTTGTTGTGGAAATACTCCTCAGCATAAACTACAGTCGTTGCCTATCATACTCAAGTAGTTACCCCTTTTAGTCGAATGAAACCCTCTCCTTATCTCTAAGGTGGATTAGAATCTCACCATCCCAGATCAGTCCCATTGTTCACGTAGATCTTCCCTAACTCTCTCGATATTAGGCATCTATTCCTAAAAGAATGGAAATATCTTGAAAGCTCTTAAAAAGTCTAGAAATGTTTTGCCAAGGCACCAGACAATCTCTCAAAAGCTCTTACAGTGTCAAGGAAAAATATTAAAACAATGAACAGAACAACATTAAGCAAAAGAAAACTTCTTCATTCAATAACATCCAAATAACGTTTCATCAAAACAACAACCAACGCTAAGTAAATTAGTTCATGGTGCGTAAAATATCATCCGAGAGTTTAAACATTCAGTACAAGCCCTTTAAGCAATTTGGAAATTAAGAACTAGGGAATAAACACTCCCAAACAGAGCTCTGCCATGATATTTTGACCACCACCATGCTTGTTCCAGCGACCAGCCTCTCTCGAGGGCCTAGCCACTGCTCCAGGGAAGTCTGACTATGGAGGGAGCCAAGGACGATCGAGTGGGGAACGATGAAAAATAAGGTACTACAGCCGCTTACTCTAAGCCTAGGGTAAATATTCTCTTTGATTGTGTACTCTGGGAAGCTATAATGAGGTATTTATAGTGAGAATTTCTAGGGTTTTGTCTCCTTGAAAATTCCCTAAATACCCTCATTGATTTACCCATGTTACGAATGGAAAGGCGGCTGGAAGTGGTCAATTTTCTTAAAGGGCGTGATTGCACGTGAGGATAAAGTTGGGCAAATTACGTCAGAAGTTGTTGAGCCACGACAGATCTACAAGATAAATCTTGCCTCAGCAAGAAAAATATGTTCCTCACTATCGTCTTCTTATGTTTCTCTAGCCCTGGGAAATAATTTTAGTCTCGACAAATAAATTCTTCCTTACTTATTTCTTGCATCAACACAGCCAAAAAAGAATCTTCCTCCTCAGCAGCATCAGTTAAGACAAATAAATCTTGCTTAGGCAGAACTTATCCACCACATGTAAATATGAGCTAAATGCAATTAAATGCAACTAAAATGTTATGACAACTGCTTTTAGACACACAATAACTTAAGTAAAAAGACAGAAAACGTAGTCTTTTTACAGAGTTATAATACCCCCAAACTTAAGTTATTGCTTGCCCTTAAGCAGTGGATAATAAGCAGTAGAAAAATAATTGCCATGGCAAAGCAAAAGAGTTAGGACAATCATGTGGTTTAAAATTTTAGCCCTCAGCAAAAAGTTTAGCCTTAACATGGTAGACTGTATGAGAAGTCAATTACCTTTCCTAAGTCAAGAGTCTTTGTAAGTGTGTGTGTATGATTATATAGCAATCTATGCCTTAAAGTAGTTAGAAAATTCCTAAGTAAGCGCTTCTATTTTTCCAAGGCATCAAATTATTCATCATGCATAGTTTCACTCCTATTCATTCAACATGTATCTTCAATGTTTTTTCTGTATACTTCAAGGGGAGTCAACTCATCACAACTACCATCCCGCACTCTAGGTGAAAGGGAGAATACCTTCCACCCCCGAGCTAGTTAGGTAGAGTCATCCTATGACTGCTTTTACTCACTCAAATGCCAAGGTAACCATTTCTTTAAGGGATTTTTTTTTCAGGTCATGCCATCTCACAGAGGAGTGTCCCTTTACAATTATGCCGAGGCATTTATTTACAATTCAACACAATTCAAAACAACAAGGAGTTTAATTTATCTTTTTAAACATTTAATGCCACGACACACAAAAAGTTCTTCCTAAAAATTTTCCAAATACCTTAAGCAGAGAAAACATAGAATCGTGTTCAAAAAGTCACAAAGAATCAAGTCCTAAGGTCGGTTCTAGCCTTCAACAGTCATGTAAAATAAATCTGGCCTAGGCAATAAAAATTGATTTCATCACCGGGCATCATCAATTTTTTTAGCATTATCCTAATAAAACTCATGCCATGACAACATATATTTCAATCAATTATTATCACAAATGCAAAAACTAAGTACGGAGTAAAACACCCCCCAAACTTGAGGCATGCATTGTCCTCAATGCATGAATACAAATGCAAATGCAAATGACTCTAAAATGCTAATGCAAATACAAACGAAAGAAAGATTACCTCATTGTGATGGAGAGGCTTGACTGGACGCGCAGGTTCTACGTCATTTGAGATGAGTGGGCTTTCAGATCCATTGTCTCCTGAAGGAAGTAAAGAGGGAGATGACTTAGGAAGACGACCAACTGTCCGCTTGATGCGGAGCCGCGTACTCCGGGGACTAGCTAAGGATGACATCTCCTTGGTGTGGGTTGGCTCAGCAGGGGTGTCTTGAAACTGGCTTGCTTCAGGGTCACGAGCTAGTTCAGTATTGAGATCCGGGGGCTGTTCAGATACTTGTTCCGGGGTAGGCTGGTCAGGGATTCAGATGAAATCATCATCGTCAAAGAATTATGGCGGGATTTCTCGAGTGTTCTCGGAAGAAGAGGATGATGAGCTAAGATATTCATCTGTCTCGTTGTGGCCTTCTTCGTGTATAGGGGAGACATGCGTGGAAAGAAGAGTGACATGCATAGAGGACTCGGGTGGAATATTTTATGCTGAGGCATGAAATGTGCTGCTGCCTGAAGGGGTGATGTATCGTAGGATTTCATTCAGAAAAGATGATAGGTCCTCATTGGTAATCAGGAGCAGCTCCTTAAAGAAAATATTCATTTGTGCATCCCGAGCCTTGACATATCTGAAGAAGGTATGTATGTGACCTTCCAGGTGCTCCAACCGCCCTCGCTCTCTATAGTAGATATGACCATGACTGTCATTCTTTCCGCGAAAACTGATTTTGCTCCTTGTTCCAAGCCCTCGTGTAGAGTATTATCATCAAAAATCATAATTTTGGGCACCTTCTTTTTAGTAATACCTTCATTCGACTTGATAAAGTCCTTAAAAGGCTCCTCAGGGACTTTTTTCTCCCTGCACAAAACATTTATCAAATTGGGAAAAAGAAGATTTCCTCGGGTTCTCTTCATACACTCGTGAATATGCTAAGAAATGATCTTGCCGACATCAATCGCGCACCCGTAGATGATAAAGTGCAACAACATCAATTGCCTCACTAACACATGATTTCATAGCTTGGTTACTGGATTAAGGGCTCGACGGTCCACACGCTTTTGGTTGGGCACTTTCCCTTTAAACTTGGTCTAGTCGAAACACAAATCCTCCAGCACACCATCATATGTCTCTTGATCTACCTCGGCAAGAAATTTTTTATGTTAATCCTCCACCTTCCCAAGTTTGAAGTATCAGTTTAAGGCTGAGAGAGTGAACTGAATGGATTTCCCTCTAACATACACCATGTGTTGAGATGGTAACTGGGCGTAAAACTCTCAGACCATTGCCTGCGCCACTACCTTTGGATGCCGGGTAAATTTCTCTCATTTATGCTTCCGTACGATATTCATCACCTCCAATCCAAAGGGTTCTCAGCCAATTTCCGGGAAGACAAAGCCGTCATCCAAATAAACTTGTCGTTCATGTAGGGTTTTGTACTTTTCCTAAGCCTTGGCAGTTTAGAAACACTCGAATCTTAAAGTCGCGACAGAGGATCTAGAAGCGCCTAGATTCGTCTTGGATCTGGCCATGGTGGTTGTTGTGATAGATTTAGGGAAAGAGAAGAGGATTCTCACTACAATAATGGAGGGTTCTAGGTGAAAGGTGCAAAAGCAAATGAAAGAAAGGTTGAGGAAGAAGTTGAAAAAAGAAATAAACGGTGAGAAGAAAGAGGAAATGGGAGGTTTTGAAGAAAAATAATGGGTAATGGGAGGTTTCTTGGGGGTAAAACGGTAAAAATAGAAAGGGTAAATAATATGGTATTAATTATGAGTTATGTGATTTGACTAAAAGAATTAATAAAATAAAGGGAATATATTTTTCCCTCTTAAACGTGCTGCCAAAACTAATTTATTTAGGGTTTATTTCCCTCCCATAAGTAAGCTTCATCCCTAAGCTACCACGTGTACCCTAACAACAACAAGAAACAAAAATATAGAATAAAATAAAAATAAATAACTCGTGCAGAATAAAAATAGATTATTTATATACAGAGTGCAAATTGTTGTTGCCTAGGCAACTAAATTTGTTCAGGAAAGAAGGGCAAACCCTTGGCCATCGTGAATTAACGATACCAGTTTATCACAAAAGATGGGTGCTCCATTGTATGCCTTCAGTCGTTGACCATTCACCTTAAAGGTTGACCCATCGTCTAGGTTCTTAATTTCTACTGCGCCGTGGCTATGGACTTGATGTACAATGAACGGTCCTAACCATATAGATTTCAGCTTGTCTGGGAATAACTTGAGTCATGAATTGTAGAGCTATACTTATTGGCCAAGAAAAAATTGCCTAGGTAAAATTTTTCTGTCATGACATCGTTTTGTCTTTTCTTTGTAGAGGCGGGCATTTTCATATGCCTAAGTTTTAAATTCATCCATTTTCTCTAGCTCCAATAATCTTCTTTCTCCAGCAAGCTACACGTCCATATTGAGTTTCTTGATGGCCCAAAATGTTTTTTGTTCAAATTCCACGGGAAAATGACACGCCTTTCCATATACTAGCTTGAATGGTGTCATTCTGAGTGGTGTTTTAAATGCTGCTCGGTGTACCCACAATGCCTCATCAAGCTTTGGCGACCAATCTTTGCGTTTTGGATTGACCACTTTCTCAAGAATCTGTTTGATCTCACGATTAGAAACCTCAGCCTGCCCATTAGTCTGGGGATGATATGCCGTAGCAATTCTGTAATGCACCTTGTATCTTTGCAGTGCCTTGGCAATTAATTTGTTTTCGAAGTGAGTACTTTCATCACTGATAATTGCTCGTGGTGTTCCAAAATGTGTGAATATATTTTTGTGCAAGAATTTAACACAATATTGGAGTCATTATTGTGTGTGGCCATGGCTTCAACTCATTCGGAAACATAGTCTACCGCCAAGACTATGTACAAATCACCAAAGGACGAGGGGAAAGGTCCCATAAAATTGATCCCCCATACATCGAAGAGATAAACTTCCAAAATGTTTTTCCATGGCATATCATTTCTCTTCGATATGCTCTAGTGCGCTGACAATGATCACATGACTTATAGAAGTCATGCACATCCTTGAATAATGTGAGCTAGTAGAAGCCATATTAGAGGACCTTTGCAGCAGTCCTCATCCCACCAAAGTACCCTCCACACTAGGATGTATGGAAATGAAATAATATCTCCTTATGTTCTTCTTCAAGGATGCAGCTACAGATTATTTGGTCGCTGCATTGCTTGAACAGGAAAGGTTCATCCCAGTAATAGTAGCGTACATTATGTCTAAATTTTTTCTGCCCTGGCTATATAAATCTGGAGGCATAACACCACTAACAAGAAAGTTAACTATGTCAGCATACCACGGCACAACCGTGGCAAATAAAATTTTCTTGTCAGTGAAATCCTCCTGAATATCCTTCATGTCATGGAAAATATTTTTTGTTCTCTAGCCTAGACAAGTGATCTACTACTTGGTTTTCAGTACACTTCCTATCCTTTACCTCTAAATTGAATTCTTGCAATAATAATATCCATCTAATAAGCCTAGGCTTTGCATCTTTTTTATTAACTAAGTACTTAATGACAGAGTGATCAGTACGTACACTAACCTTAGTTCTTATAAGATATGGCCTAAACTTATCAAAAGCAAATACCACGACAAACAATTCTTTTTCAGTGGTGGTATAATTAAGTCGTGCATCATTAAGGGCAGGACTAGCATAATAGATGACATGTAAGATTTTACTTTTCTTTTCCCTAGCACTGCTCCTACAGCATAGTCACTTGCATCACATATCAACTCAAAAAAGGGCATCCCAATCAGGTAGAACAACAATTAGTTCTGATGCAAGTTTTTTCTTCAGATTAGTGAACACATTGAGGCATTCATCGTTGAACACAAATGATTGATTTTGTTGAAGCAGCAGACACAAAGGCTTTGAAATCTTTTGAAAAGTCTTTGATGAACCGTCTGTAGAATCATGTATGCCCTAGGAAACTTCGTATACCCTTCACAATGGTGGGTGGAGGCAAATTCTCAATTACTTCCACTTTGGCTTTATCAACTTTGATGCCTTGGGGAGAAATTTTGTGTCACAACACAATTCCTTCGGTCACCATAAAATGACATTTCTCTTAGTTTAGCACAAGGTTGGATTTCTCGCATAGCTTCAGCACTTTAGATAAATTGCCAAGGCATCTGTAAAAGTCATTACCCGAGATAGAGAAGTCATCCATAAATATTTCCATAAATTCTTCCTCCATATCTGAGAAAATGGCTATCATACACCTCTGAAAAGTTATCGGAGCATTACATAGTCCGAACGTCATTCTTCTAAAGGCATAAGTACCATACAGGCATGTGAAGGTGGTCTTCTCCTGATCTTCAGGTGCTATTACAATCTGATTATTTCTAGAATATCCATCAAGGAAATAATAAAATGCCTTGCTTACTAATCGATCAAGTATTTGATCGATGAAATGGAGGGGGAAGTGGTCTTTCTTCGTTGCCTTGTTGAGATTCATGTAATCCATGCATATTTTCCAGCCTATGACTGTTATTGTAGTCAAAAGCTCATCATTCTCATTCTTAACCACGGTCACACCACCCTTCTTTGGCATGCATTAAACCAGAATGACCCACGAACTATCAAATATGAGATAGATCACTCCAGCATCAAGTCATTTTATGATTTCTTTCATCACCACTTCTTTCATTATCGTGTTAAGTCTCCTTCTTGGTTCCACAGAATTGCTATGACGATATTCTAACTGGATCTTATGCATGCATATTGTAGTTAAATCTGCCATGGTCCACTCAAGAGCTTTTCTGTGCTGTGACAAAACATTCAACAAACTTCCCTCTTGCTCGGAGGTTGGACTAGCAGAAATTATAACCTCTAAAGTTTCATCACTAACTAAATAAGCGTATTTCAAATGTGATGGTAACGATTTAAGTTCTAAGGTAGGTACATGTTGTAGTGAAGGTTTTGGAGGAATAAATTCATTGAAATCAAGGGGTTCCAATCTCATACCTGGTCTAGCTTGAAGTAAACTAGATTGTTCTTCCTCCAATGGATTTTCCTCAGACTCCGTTCTTGCTCTAATTTCAGTATGTCTTTCATTTGCTTCAATCAAGAAACTTTTACCTAGACAAATATTTTTGTATGCTAAAATCAAAAAAAATGTCGCCTTGGAAACAAGTATCGTGTTCCTTAGATTGTAAAACATCGTCTTGGCAAAAAAAATTACATTATTCCTCCCAGAGAATTTTGTCTTGGCAAAATTTATCATACTATGTAAATATTTTCCTTGGCCAAAATTTTCTGTTCTAGCTTCCTCTAATGAGTCAACGTCTTTAATGTAATGGAATTCTTCAGAATGATCAACGTATTTAAGAGTGTTGAAGACATTGATCGTGACGCTTTGATCAGTCACCCTCATCGTGAACTCTCCCTTCTCACTATCTATTAGAATACGCCCTGTAGTTAAGAATAGACGTCCAAGAATAATAGGTGCATTTTCATCAGCTTTACAGTCTAGAATGAGGAAATCATATGGAAAAACAAACTTTTCCACTTTAACAATCACATCTTCAATTCTGCCCTCGGGACGAACGTGTGACCAATCAACTAGTTGTAAAATCACAGTGGTTGGTTGAGAATTGCCATTCCAAGCTTCAAATATATGGACTTAGGCATCCGATTTACGCTTGACTCCAAGTCACAAAGAGCTCTTCCAACATATCTATCACTAATGGAACATTGTATAACAAAGCTGCCATGATCTTTTTGCTTTGGTGGAAGTTTAATCATTGCCAAACAATATTTTATTTCTGTGGTAACAATTTCTATTCTTTCCACGTTTCTCTTCTTTGTGACAATGTCCTTAAAAATTTGGCATATGAAGGCATCTGCTCAATGACTTCAAGTAATGAAACATTGATATAAAATTGGTCAAGGACATCAACAAACTTTCTAAATTGTAACTCGTCATTATGCTTCTTCAATCGCTGAGGGAAAGGTGGTAGAGGTCTAATTTCATCCGCTACAGGTGGTGAAACAACTTTTTCCTTGGCAAATAACTTTTCACCATTAGTGTGATAATTTGTTGAACCCTCATTTCTTTCCTTCTTTTTAGCTAGTTCTACTTGTTCAACAATCTCAGCTTGATCTTCAGGTTCTTCATGTTTGGTGCCTTGGCTAAACGTTTTTGGTTGCTCTCTCCCAAACTTATCCTCAAGATTAATTTTAGTACCACTCCTCAGCGTTAGAGCTCTACATTGCTCCTTTCCATGAGGCTTAGTGACCTGAGTGTCACTAGGGAGACTTCCTTATGGACACGAATATAGTGCTGTGGCAATTTGTCCCAGTTGATTCTCCAATTCCCTCAATGATGAGCAATGTCTTTGTAATAGAAATGCGTGGCTTTGTAACAGATTGACTTGATTCTTGATTGTTGATAAGTGTTCATGCATCAAGGTCTTTGTTGAAGCCATGAAATCTTTTGTTGAGACCATAAATTCCTGCAGTGAAGCTTCGAGGGATTTAGAATTTGAAAAAGGTGCATTACTTTTATTATTACCTTGCCATGGCATATGTTGATGTTGTGAACTTGAGTGTTCAGAAACGTTTTGCTGTGGCATGTTAAAATTTCTTGCATAATTGTTATTATTATTCCATTGATTACCTTACGAAAACTTTGGATGTTGTTGCCATCCAGGATTGTACGTATTGGAGTAGGGTTTATTGTTGCTGCTTCTATTGAAGTTGCCCATAAATGGATGGACTCATGGTTTTCTGCGCATTCACTCTCATGATGGTTTCCTCAGTAAAAAATGCATGTTGAGTCAGTTGCCTTGACTTTTTCACCTCACTGGAGCATTGCAAATTTTTAAGCAAGTTAGTTATAGCATAAAGTTGGGCAAAAACTGAATCTTTATTGTCAAGTTCATACACCCTAGATATTCTTTTGCCAGTTCCAAGCCTTGCAGAAAGGAATTGATAGTCATTATTGGCTATCCGATCGAGGATATCAAAGGCTTCATTGTGTGATTTATCAAGCAAAGTTCCATTTGCCGATGCATCCAACATCAAGCGAGTAGGTGCATTAACACCGTTGTTAAACATTTAGTCTAGTTATGGAATACGTGGTTAGTGCACTTTTAAAGCAAACTTTTATATTTGTCCCAACACTCGTACATAGATTCATCATCTCTTTGGCGAAAACTTGCAATGTCATTGCGGAGCTGGGTGTGCCTGTTGGGCGGGTTGTAGTAGAGCATAAAGCTTTTTCATAAGTAATCCCAAGATTCCATTGATCCAGAAGGGACTCCACTAAGCCAAGCTCTTGCTCGGTCACGTAGAGAGTAAGGGAACATTTTAAGCTTCAACACATCTTCATGTACTCATTGCTATCTGAACGAATTGTACACTTCAAGGAAGGCACGTACATGATGTCTAGCATCCTCATTAGGTGAGCCACCAAATTGATTGATAAAGTTTAGCATGTTGAACATCACCAACTTAAGTTCAAAATGGACTGCCTATATTTTAGGTGCCATGATTTTAGGGTTGAGATAATCAACAATCGGATTTAAGTGATATCGTATTTCTCGTGGTCTTGCAGTATTTCTAGGGAGATTATTTATCGCGACATCGGGATCTGCTTGATCTTCCATATTATTGTCATCTTGATATTGTAGTCAATTCATATAGTCTCTGGCATGTTGGTTACGTCACCTTTTTCTAAATGTCAGTTCGATCTCAGGGTCTAATGGTTCTAATGGTTCACCAACAAATCTCAAGGTCATGCAACAACAAAAACATTCAAAAGAAAATAATAAAATAAATGAATTAAACTAAATAAAGAAAATGTGACAAGAAATAAAAATTTACTATGACATAAATTATCAAAATTCCTCTAGTTGCCAAATCCCCAACAATGATGCCAAAAACATGATCGCTTTTGAATGTATATGCTAAGGCAAGCAAATATGTGCAAGTATACACAATCAATGAAAGTAATATAGTAGTAAGTAGAGTTATCGTCTCCTCAAAGATTTGTGTGAATTATTGATGTTTTGCTATAGCTAGAGCTAGGTGTCACAAGCTAGTCCTAAAATTCTTGTTGAAACAGAAAACAATCAGTATTAAAGGAAATAAATGAGTGGAGAAATATTGTCTAGACAATAAATATTGTGAAGAATGGTGTGTAGAAAATTCTGATCGAGGCAAGGAAAAATTGTAGAAGTAAACAAATAAAATTGTTAAGGCAAATAAAAGTGTTTGGTTTAATATATTCAAAAAAACCTCACATAATCAGACTTCTTACGGAGCACTTAGATTGCTTTTGTTATGGCAAGAAGTTAGTGCGCTATGCTTAAGTTGCCCGAAAGGATTACGAGAGTATTCAAGAACGATTGCTACAACAATTCTACTCGACGTGAACTATAACCCTTGGTTTGTTAAACTATTTTTGTGGCAGTACCCCTCAGCGTAAACTACAGTTGTTGCCTATCCTCCTCAAGTAGTTACATCTTTTAGTCGAATGAAACCCTCTCCTTATCTCTAAGGTGGATTAGAACATCACCATCCCATATCAGTCCCATTGTTCACATATATATTCTCTAACTCTCTCGATATTAGGCATCTATTCCTAAAAGAATGACAATCTCTCGAAAGCTCTTACAAAGTCTAGGAATGTTTTGCCAAGGCACCAGGCAATCTCTCAAAAGCTCTTACAGTGTCAAAGCAAAATATTAAAACAATAAACAAAACAACATTAAGCAAAAGCAAACTTCTTCATTCAATAACATCCAAATAATGTTTCATTAAAACAACAACCAACACCAAGTAAATTAGTTCATGGTGTGGCAAATATCATCCAAGAGTTTGAACATGCCTTTTAAGCAATTTGGAAATTAAGAACTAAGGAAGAAACATTCCCAAATAGAGATCTGCCGTGACATTCTGACCACCACCACGCCTTCTCCAGCGGTCAGCCGCTCTCGAGGGCCTAGCTGCTGCTCCAGCGAAGTCTGGCTATGGAGAGCACCAAGGACGGTCGAGTGAGGAACGATGGAAAATAAGGTGCTGCAGTGCTTACTCTAAGCCTTAGGTAAATCCTCTCCTTGATTGTGTACTCTGGGCGACTATAATGAGATATTTATAGTGGGAATTTCTAGGGTTTTATTTCCTTGGAAATTCCCTAAATACCCTCGTTGATTTACCCATGTTTTGAATGGAAAGGCGGTTGGAAGTGGTCAATTTTCTTGAAGGGTGTGATTGCACGTGAGGATGAAGCTGGGCAAATAACGATAGCAGTTGTTGAGCCATATCAGATCTGTAAGATAAATATTGCCTCTGTAAGAAAAACATGTTCCTCACTATCGTCTTCTTATGTTCCTCTAGCCCTGGGAAATAATTTTAGTCTCGACAAATAAATTCTTCCTTAGTTACTTCTTGCATCAACACAACCAGTAAAGAACCTTCCTCCTTAGCAGCATCAGTTAAGCCAAATAAATCTTGCTTATGCAAAACTTATCCACCATATGCATATATGACCTAAATGCAATTAAATGCAACTAAAATGCTATGTCAACTGGTTTTAGACACACAACAACTTAAGTAAAAAGACAGAAAACATAGTCTTTTTACGAAGTTATCACACCCCCAAACTTAAGCTATTATTTATCCTCAAGCAATGGATAAAAGCAGTAAAACGTTATGACAATCATGTGGTTTAAAATTTCAACCCTCAACAAAAAGTTTAGCCTCAACATGGTAGAATGTACGAGAAGTCAAGTACCTTTCCTAACTCAAGACTATTTGTAAGTGTGTGTGCGTGATTGTATAACAGTCTATGCCTTAACGTGGTTAGATAATTCCTAAGTAAGAACTTCTATTTTGCCAAGGCATCAAATTATTCATCAAGCATAGCTTCACTCCTATTCATTTAATATGTATCTTCAATTTTTTCTACATACTTCAAGGGGAGTCAGCTCATCACAACTACCATCCCACACTCTAGGTGAAATGAAGCATACCTTCCACTCCCGAGCTAGTCAGGCAGAATCATCACGTGACTGCTTTCATTCACTCATATGTCGAGGTAACTATTTATTTAAGGGCTTTTTTACAGGTCATGTCATTGTACAGAGGAATGACCCTTTACAATTATGCCGAGGCATTTATTTATAATTCAACACAAATCAAAACAACAAGGAGTTCAATTTAGCTTTTTAAACGTTTAATGCCAAGACACACAAAAAGTTCTTTCCTAAAAATTTTCCAAACACCTTAAGCAGAGAAAACATACAATCGTGTTCAAAGAGTCACAAAGAATCAAGTCCTAAGGTTGGTTCTAGTTTTCAACAGTCATGTAAAATAAATCTGGCCTAGGCAATAAAATTTCTTTCATCATCGGGCATCATCAATTTTTTTAACATTATCCTAATAAAACTAATGCCATGACAACATATATTTCAACCAATTATTATCACAAATGCAAAACTAAGTACGGAGTACAACACCTCCCCCAAACTTGAGGGATGCATTGTCCTCAATGAATGAATACGAATGCAAATGCAAATGAAAATGAAAATTACTCTAAAATGCTAATACAAATGCAAATGAAAGAAAGATTACCTCATTGTGGCGGAGAGGCTTGACTGAACATGCGGGTTCTGTATCGTTTGAGAGGAGGGGGCTTTCGGATCCAATTCTGAAGGGAGAGAACAGGAAGATGGCATGTAACACCCCAAATATTAGGTCAATGGCTAAAGTGTAAGGATTTAAAATTTAGCGGTTAAACCTTGATAATTTAAAAAGTTCAAGGACTGATTTGGAAATTTTTGTCTAGGACCTATTATCAAAGATTGAAGAATGGAAAGGTAAAGTGGTCTTTTTGCATGAAATGAATTTAAAATTCATTTTAAAGGATATTTAACATGTGATGAATTAGGGGAAAAAGGAAAAGAAAAATCTAGACTTCATCTTCATTTTCTTTCATTCCTTTTCTACCGTGAGCCTCTCCTTTGCTATGATAAGTGATTAAAGTTGGTTATTTCTTGTATTGTTGGTTTAGTTTTGAGTCCTTGGGTAGTATAGAAGCTTAAGGAAGCTTAAAGATAAATAGAAACAAAGAGATTGGTGAATTAATGATAATTTGGTAAAATAGGTTTTTAATGGATTTGATGAGGTTGATTAGTATTTGGATTTTTAAAGATATATTTGACTTGTCAAAGGTCTAATTAAGGTGTTTAAAGTATTAGAAAGGATTGAGAAAATGTTTGAAGAATGGGTATGATTTTTAGTTTTAAGTATTCTATAGAGATTTTTTTTTATTTTAAAAGGGGATTAATGGATATAAATTGGTTGGGATAAGTGTTAGTAAGTTTAAGGGTTGGATTGGAGTAAAAGTATGACATTTAGGTGAAGTTTGGGTAAAATTTGAAGTGAAATAGGTGAATTATGGGTAAGGGTATCGGTACTGGAAGAACAATACCGATACTATAAGGTTAAATTGAAGGAAATTGTATGACTCATATGAACATTATCGATACTGATTGAAGTAGTATCGATATTGATGTGGAGGTATCGATACCAAGAGTAAGGTATCAATACTATAATTGAAGATGAAATTATAGAATGCCAGAATGTTATCGTACTGAAGTAGGTATCGGTACCATAGAAGAGAAGTATCGGTATTGGGTGTAGAGTACCGATACTATTCAGTTTGTAACTTTAAGTTAGGTGTTTGATTTTGTTTATATAATTTCTGATTGGTTAGCCGTTAATTGATATTTGGTATTCATCTTGGGCATGTTGATGTGTAGATTTGGATTGAAAGCGTATCGAGTGAAGTAACATAGTAAAGAGATTGAACGAATGTTAAAAGGATTATGTTTAGGACTTACGTGAGGCAAATGTGAGTGCAACTTATTTATTTTACATTAGATATGAGGACTACTTGTAATAAGCCAACCTCGAAGGTTTTCGATCGAAAACAATTTTATTTATTTTATGCAAAATCTTTATAATGTTTTATATAAAAGGTATTTCTGAAGTAATGCTTTGATTTTATTAGTATGTGAACATGTTATATGTGCATTGATTCTAAGTGAAAATGTTATATGTGAATATATTCTATGCGAATGTGGTTTATGTGAATAAAATATACTTTGAATAATGAAATGTGAAATAATTATATGGTTAAGGCCCAAAGTGTATGTTATGAGAATTAGAGGTATAGTTGGCATGCCATGAGTCAAGGGTTCTACGCGGTCCTTCGAGACAATTCTATGTGGCACTTTGGTGCATATTCTATGTGGCACTTCGGGGTAAATTCTATACGGCAGTTTCGACTGCAATTATACTGCACAACCTCAATTTACTCGCATACCTTGATTTCCCAGTGATATGCGTTGGGCTAATAAAACAAAGTGATATAAATTGAACAATGTGTAACAATATACGATAGTTTTAGGAAGTGTATATTGGTTTCTATATTCAATGTTTTCTTTAAAATATTTAAGTAAGTATTTTTAAAATTTTATCATACTCAATTATGCCTCACTAAGTCAATGACTCAGCTCGTGAGTGTTTTCACATGTAGGTTCGAAGAGGTCCAAAGACTAAAGCTAGGACAAGATATCATACACTCTGAAGATGATCAGATCAAAACGATTTGAATCGTAAAGGTTTAAATCGTAATGCCCTGATAAGTTTTGTAACCATACTATTTTAAGTTTATGAAATATATTAAGTATTTATTTTCATTGCGCATTATGAATTTTCAATATTAACTTTTGTATGAGGGTTTCACCACTAAGATCAAAATAAAAGGTTAAATTTTAAACGGATTTTCAAAGAGTCGAAGTTTTAAAAAAAATCAATGTGACACCTCAGATTCGTATTTGGGTCGGGTATGGGTTGGGGGTGTTACATTTATTGGTATCAGAGCTATGATTTAATTAATTTTAAGTTTGAAACGAAGCAATTTATGTTTTAAAAAGTGTACATGCCAATTAAATGTTAAAAATCTCTGATATGATAGGGTAATTAGTATGTTAACCTTGTTAATATAGTTAGTGATTATATCTTAATAGATGTTAGACTACGAGGTCTCCCGAAGTGAAGCGAGAAAAGGAAAAGAGGGTAGTAGTAATTCACCTGCTCCAACTAGGCAGGGTGAACAACATGCGCCTCATGGAGTGTCTGTGCAAGATCAGGGAGTCTTTTTCAGGACATTGGATGCGATTTTGATGCGTTTCCAACTGTTTGCTCCCACAGCTCCTAGGATCAGTGTCGCTACGGAGCTAAAAATTTTAGGAGCACTTGAATTTAAGGGAGAAACTAAGGAAGGTTATGTTTCTACAAATCTTTGGCTAAACGATGTAAAGATTATGCTTGAGGGCTTCCATTGTTCTGAAATAGAGAGGCTGGATGGACTAGTCTCATTGCTAAGAGGTTAAGCATGTATATGATGGACTAATGTGACGATGAGAGCTCATAGGTACCAAGTGACATGACTGTTTTTTTGGAAAAGTTCAAAAATAAATATATCAGTGATCAATTCATTAGACAAATAAAGAAGGCGTTCATGAATCTGAAACATAAGAGTCGCACTATGTATGAGTATGAGTGTTAGTTTAATAAATTGAGCAGATTTGCAGCTGAATTGGTCCCAATGGAAAAAGACTCATGTGATTTGTTCGTGGAGGGTTTGCACCCCAGATTGAAGGAGTTGCTAATAACGTTGAACCTTTCTACATTTCAAGAGGTAGTAAATCAAGCTAAATCCTTGGAGCTAGCTCAGAATGAAAGCTTTGGGGATCAAAAACCCAATTGACCAAGAAAGCGGTGCCTCGTCAAGTGTATCGTAATCAAAGAAAAATTGAGGTTCGTGTTTTCAACCTCAATCTAGATCTGAGTCAGTTGCATCCTCAGATAAATGATCAAACCCTGTGAGAGATAAGCAAACTCAATCAACTAAATAAGAAATGGGAAAGCAAAGTCAATGTTAGCATTGTAACATCCCAAAAACCAGGTTAGTGACCAAATTGTAAGATTTTAAAACTATGGGTCAAATTTCAAAAAATTGGAAAGGTCAAAGATTTAATTAGAAATTATGTGAGTGGGTAATGATAGAAATATAGAAGGGTATAATGGTTATTTATCAAGTAAATGAATTAAGTATTCATTAGGGGTGTTTTTATAAACACGTGGAATGTAAGGAAAATTATCAGAAAAGTCTAGAATTCTTTCTCCATCTTTTCTTCCTCCTATCTACGTGAGTGCTTGGCTAAGGTAAGGATTCTTCAAGTTGATTATTTCTTATAATTTATGAGTAGTTTTGACTCATGGAGTATTAAGAAAGCTTAAGAAAACTTTAAGAAAAGTAGAAATTAACAGAGTTACAAGATATGAGATTTTGTATAAAGAGGTTTTAAGTGAATTGATGAGAAAAGGTTAAGAAATGGATTTTGAAATTATATTTGACTTGTCATCAATCATAATAAGAGAAAAGGTTATGGGTGTTATATTTAATGGTATCAGAGCTAAGGTTTCGCATATTCTAAGCTTAAACCGAAGTAAAATGTGTTTTAAAAAGTATACATGCCAACATTAAGTGAAAAAGTTCTGATCTGATAGTGTAAGGAGTATGTTGTCTTGTTAATATAGTTCAATTGTTAGGTTATATTAGATGTCTGACCATGAGAGCTTCCTTAGTGAAGCGGGGGGTGATAAACCTGAAGGTAGTAGCAATTAACCTGCCCTGGCCAGGCAGCGTGAAGAGAGAATACCTCAGGGAGTGCATGTAGAAGGAGTAAAAGGGTTAGGAATACCCGAGTTCAAGAGTGAATTTGAGGAAGGTCCTGTTGTTGCGGACCTTTAGTTAAATGATGTGAAGATATTGTTGGGGGGTCTCCACTATTCTGAAATGGAGAAGTTAGATTGAGTAGCTTAGTTACTACGCAGAAAAGTTAGAGTATAGTGAACAAATGTTATCATGAGAACGTTAAAATATCAAGTGATGTGATAATTATTTTTAAAAGAGTTCAAGAATAAGTATATCAGTGACAAGTTTATAAGACAAATGAAGCCAGAGTTTATGAGTTTCAAACAGGGGAATCATAACATGTATGAGTAAGAGTGTAGGTTTGATAAGTTGAGTAAATTGTCGTTGAGTTAATTATGACTGGAAAGGATTCATGTTATTGAGGGTTGTGTATGAACTAAAGGAGTGTTACTGGTTTTGAAACTGTTCCCTTTTTAAGAAGTGGTTAAGCTCTAGAGAGAGCTTAGAATGAGAGGTTTTCAGAGAAAAAATATCAGATGATTAAGAGAAATGGTGCTTCATAAAGTTTAGCACTATCAAAGAAAGACATATATTCTGGTTTTCAACTTCAGACTCAGTCTGAATTACTTGTATACTCTGTGAGAAGATCAAATTTGATGAGAACTAGACACGCTCAAGTAGTAGGATCGAATACTAGAAGATTAAATAAGGAACTAAGAATGGTTAATTGATATGAAGTTAAATTTAAAAATGAACTTGGTTAATTGGATTAAAAGTTCTATTAGGAATTATGTAAATTGAAGTAGAAAAAGTATTTTAAATAGATTAGGTAAGTATTTGAATATGGTATTTGATGAATGAAGTGGCAAAAATGTAAGTATAAGAAATAATAAAGAATAAGGTTCTGTGTAAGTAGTGTTGATTATAAAAGTTATGAATAAGTGATAAAGATTGGTAATCAGAGATAAATATAGGTGATATGAAAAGAGTATGGGAGCATAAAGATGCTTGAGATACAGTCGAATGATTATATTCTCTATGATCAAGTTGTTAAAGATAGGCATGTTATTTTTGAGATGATAAAAAGGAATATGTGTATTGTAATTCGGATAAAGATGATACAGGAATAAAGGTTTGGTTGATGTTGCAAAGCAATGAGAGAATGATGAAAGAAATCAATTGACTCATGATTTTAAGTGGAAAGGATTGGGGTAACTGTAGTGATTCTTTATTATTTACATGATGAGTGACATTATATTTATATGAATTTCTAAAGATTAAAAGTATGTGTAAAATCGAAGGAGTGAAAAGATAGGAAATGGATGGAATTTCTTGGAAATTTATGATAAGTTTATTAATTGCAACCACGAAAGGTTAAAGTAATGATTGATGTAACAACTGAAAGAGAATTCCATTTTTAGAGTTCTGAAGATGTAATTGTTTAGGTAGATAGTGTTTGGATTGTATAATTAAATTGAAGCTTTTGTTACTGGAATGATTTAAGGATCTTGAGAGTAAGATCAAAAATTCATATGGATCAAGTATGAAATAGGTAAGAAAAGGAGAGAACTAAAGATTTAAAACCGGATGAATGTTATCATGCCACAAAAAGAGTTATCATTAAGATTGTTTGTAATGAGTGGTATATCAACAAGTTAAGAAAGGTATCAAGATAGCTCTAAGTGAAGTTAGGTATAAAAGAAATGTTGAACACCAATAAGTTGGTTTAAATGGAAATATTGAGATTTGGTACAGACAGATGGGATTAAAGAAGTTGAAGAAAGAGTGAAGTTGACTAAGATAATCTTAAGATAGCTGATAATTAACAAAAACTTCTCCGCAGATTTGGGAAAAAAAGAAGAAATAATGAATATACCCTTTTTCACATCATAGCACCGAAAGAAATAGAAGTTTAATCTGATTTGATCTACGAGAAAGAATCTATGCAAATTTTGACATATGAAGTTAAGTAGTTAAAGAATGTAATGATTCCATTGGTCAATTTTTTTGTAAAATCATAAGGTAGTGGAAACAACATGTGAATGTGAATAAGATGTGTATAGATAGTACCCCTATCTCTTTGTACAGTGAACATTTGAGGACAAATTTTCTTAAGGGGAGATTTGTAACATCCCAAAAACCAGGTTAGTGACCAAATTCTAAGATTTTGAAACTTTGGGTCAAATTTTGAAAAATTGAAAAATTTAGGGATTTAATTGGAAATTATGTGAGTGAGATTAATTAGTAAAGATGAAAAGATATAAGGGTATAATGGTCATTTATCAAGTAAATGAATTAAATATTCATTAGGGGTGTTTTTATAAACACGTGCAATGTAAGGAAAAATATCAGAGAAGTCTAGAATTCTTTCTCCATCCTTTCTTCCTCCTCTCTACGTGAGTGCTTGGCTAAGTTAAGGATTCTACCAGTTGATTATTTCTTATTATTTATGAGTAGTTTTGACTCATGGATTATTAAGAAATCTTAAGAAAACTTTAAGAGAAGTAGAAATTAACGGAGTTACAAGATATGGGAGATTTTGTATAAAGAGTTTTTAAGTGAATTGATGAGAAAAGGTTAAGAAATAGATTTTGAAGTTATATTTGACTTTTCATCAATCAGAATAAGATATTTAAGAGGTTAAAGTGAAGTAATAACAAAGTTGAATATTTGGTAAGATTTTTAGTTTCAAGTGTCCTAGTTAAATATTGGATGTTAAGATGAGTTAAAGTGAGATAAGTTGATTTGAATAAGTGTGGTTGAGTTTAAAGGCTTGAAATAAAGAGTAAAATGATAAATTTAGTTGAGTATGATTGATTTTTAGGTTAAAATAAATAAGTTCTGGGCATAGGGTATCGATACTAGATGAACGGTACTGATACTTCAAAGCAAAATGAGTAAAATTTGAGCTTGGGGTATCAAAACTCGAGGAACAATATCGATACCATAAGATAAAATTTGATGAAACCTTTAAAGAGTATCGATACTTAAGGGGTAGTATCGATAGCAAGGGTACCGATACCATTTTATAAATGAAATTTCAGAATCGAGAAATGTATCGATACTAAGGTATAGTATCGATACCATAGTGAAAAAGTATTGGTACTGTACTTAAGGTACCGATACTAATCATATGGAAATCTTGAAATTAAGTGTTTTGTTTAACATATGTTCTTAAGGAATTGTTTATAGTAATTGGACTCTGATATTTATATAAGTCGTATATTCGTGTAGATATCGAACGAAAGTCAAGTACGGATAATTCGACGAATAGAAACTTACCAAGAAAAAGATAAGAGAATTGCTTGACTAGTGAGGCTAAGGTGAGTGCATATTATATTGTATATAATGTTTTATAGAAATAATACTTGTGATGAGTCTATTTTCAATGATTTGATTGTATGATTTTATGAATGTAAGTATATTGTTTATATGGTTTCTATTTGTGTACATGAATACACGTTTATGTGTTATATGCATTGTTTCATGAACTATGTGTTATATGTTATCTTGTGTGATAATGATCTAGGTGTATATATGATAACAAAGTATAAGTTATATGAATTAGATCTATGTGAACTTGTATAATTGACTTATGTGATTCAATGAAAAGTGAGATAAGCTAAGTATTCATGACCTATATGATAATATAAGAATAAGATACAAGCTAGAAGATATTGACATAAGTGATTATACGAACATGTAAGATAAGCTATACGAGGATGATCTATGTGTTTAAATGAACCTATGATATAAGTCTTGTGAAATTCCTATGTGATATAAGTTATATGGCAAAGATCTATGAAATTTTATGAGAATGTTATAGGAGCTAGGTGATAATAAGCTATGAGAATATATGGCTATGTGACAAGCTATGTGAAACTGAACTAAGTGAATATATGAAACAAGTATATATTAATATGCTATAAGTGATTATGTGAGCATATGAGATAAGTTATATGGTATCAATATACGGACTATATGAAAATGTGTACATGAGTACATGTATAAGTTTATATGTTAGTCTATGTGTTATGTGTTATATGTGAATATATGTGTACAAGATATTATCCATGTGATATGATCTACGTGTTTACATGAACATATGAGATAAGCCATGTGACATGACCTACGTGATTAATTGACTATGTGAAATAAGATACAATAAATGATATAAATGTTAAGCCTATAGTATATGAGATGGGAGTCAAGGGTATAATTGGCATGCCAAGAGTTGAGGGTTCTAGGCGGTCCTTCGGGACATCTATGTGGTCCTTCGAGACATTCTATATAGAACTCAGTGCAATTTATACGAGCTCTGGTGATAACATTTGTGCACAACCTCAATTCACTCACATATCTTTAGTTCTCAAAAGTGTACCATAGGCTATTAAAAGAGATAAAATAAATAAATTGTATATGATGTTATGTGTTTTGATGTGTGAAATGTATTATATGATGTGTATAACTGTTAAGTACAAGACTATATAATAAAAGGGATTAATGATAATAATATTGATAACGATAATAATGTTGATGATGATAATGATGATATATGTGTATGTATGCATTTTGTTATATGAAATATTACATGGTTTTGTATGATATGATAGTATGAAATATTCTTATGTTGTTAAGTATTTAAGTTTCCATTATAAGTTTTATATGCCTCACTAAGTCAATGACTAAGCGTGTGAGTGTTTCACACGTAGGTTTCGAGAAAAGGAGCAAGGATAGGCAATTCAGGTCAGCTTCTCCTTTCCAAAGACCAGATCAGAAAAAATTTGTATTGCATATATATATATATATATATATATATATATATATATATATATATATTGTTATATTGATTGTAGTTGGCATGTAATTAAAGATTAGAATCGGACATGCATTGATTGAGTTTGTAAACTTTTTGGTTAAATTTATGTAAATTATGTTGTTTTATTTAATATAAGTTGAAATTTTCACGATTTTGTATAAGTATTTTCTTTGAAAAGTTAATGTGACACCTCAGAGCTAAGGTTTAGCCGATTCTAGGCTCAAACCGAAGTCAAGTGTGTTTTAAAAAGTATACATGCCAACATAAAGTGGAAAGTTCTGATCTGATAGTGTAAGGAGTGTGTTGTCTTGTTAATAGAGTTGAATTGTTAGGTTATATTAGATGTCTGACCATGAGATCTTCCTTAGTGAAGCGGAAGGTGATATACCTGAAGGTAGTAGTAATTCACCTGTCCTGGCTAGGCAGGGGAAAAGTAAATACCTTAGGGAGTGCCTGTAGACGGAGTAAAAAGGTTAGGAACACCCGAGTTCAAGAGTGAAATTGAGGAAGGTCCTGTTGTTGTGGACCTTTGGTTAAATGGTATGAAGATATTGTTGGAGGGTATTCATTGTTCTAAAATGGAGAAATTAGATGGAGTAGTTTAGTTATTACGTGGAAAAGTTAGAGTATAGTGAACAGATGTTATCATGAGAATGTCAAAAGATCTAGTGATGTGGTTATTATTTTTAGAAGAGTTCAAGAATAAGTATATCGGTGATAAGTTTATAAGAAAAATGAAGCCAGAGTTTATGAGTTTGAAACAGGGGAATCATAACATGTATGAGTAAGAGTGTGGGTTTGATAAGTTGAGTAAATTTCCGTTGAGTTAATTCTGACTGGAAAGGAGTGATTGGTTATTGAGGGTTGTGTCTGAACTAAAGAAGTGTTACTGGTTTTGAAACTGTTCCCTTTTTAAGAAGTGGTTAAGCTCTAGAGAGAGCTCAGAATGAGAGGTTTGCAGAACAAAATTCTCAGATGATTAATAGAACTGGTGCTTCATAAAGTTCAACACCATCAAAGAAAGACAGAGATTCTGGTTTTCAACTTCAGACTTCGTCTAAATTAGTTGTATCCTCTGTTAGAAGATCAAATTTGATGAGAACTAGACACGCTCAAGTAGTAGAATCGGATTGGAAGATTAAAAAGGAACTAAGAATGGTTAATTGATATGAAGTTAAGTTTAAAAATGAACTTGGGGAATTGGATTAAAAGTTCTGTTAGGAATTATGTAAATTGAAGTAGAAGAAGTATTTTAAATAGATTAGGTGAGTATTTGAATATAATATTTGATTAATGAAGTGGCGAGAATGTAAGTATAAGAAATGATAAAGAATAAGGTTCTATGTAAGTAGTGTTGACTATTAAAGTTATGAAGAAGTGATAAAGATTGGTAATCAGAGATAAGTATAGGTGATATGAAAAGAGTATGCGAGCATAAAGAAGCTTGAGATATTATCGAATGATTATATTCTCTATGATCAAGTTGTTAAAGATAGGCATTATATTTTTGAGATGATAAAAAGGAATACGTGTATTGTAATTTGGATAAAGATAAAACAGGGATAAAGGTTTGGTTGATGTTGCAAAGTAATTAGAGAATTATGAAAGAAATCAATTCACTCATGATTTTGAGTGGCAAGGATTGGGGTAACTGTAGTAATTCTTTATTATTTACATGATGAGTGACATTATATTTATATGGATTTCTAAAGATTAAAAGTAGTTTTAAAATCGAATGAGTGAAAAGGTAGGAAATGGATGAAATTTCTTGGAAATTTAAGATACGTTTATTAATTGCAACCACGAAAGTTTAAAGTAATGATTGATGTAACAACTGAAAGACATTTTCATGTTTAGAGTTTTGAAGAAATTTAAGATAAGTTAGGGAGATCCGTTACTGTACCTATGAGAAATTTAAGGTAGAGGATGAGACAGAGGAAGGAATCGGTCTGAATCGACCACTCAGTCTGAAATGCGCTCAACTGCTCAGGTGTACAACCTTAAAACTAGTGAAGATCGTGATGATCCAGAGATCATTGCAGGTACTTTCCAACTAGTTGATAAACCTGTTTTGGTATTGATTGACCCGGGATCAACTTATTCTTATATTAGTAGTAAATTGGTGAGAGATTTGAAAATTTTATTAGAAGCTATAAGTAGTGAGGTGATTGTGACTAACCCGCTAAGGCATAATGCTCGGGTGAACCAGATTTATCGAGGGTGTCCTATAAGGAATCAGGGAATTGAATTCCCTGCTAATCTGATGGGATTACCCTTTGACGAGTTCGAAGTTATTTTTGGAATTGATTGGTTGTATCATTACCATGCTAATGTGGAGTGTCAATTGAATAGGGTAGTTTTGAAAAGTTCTGATGGATCAGAAGTAATTGTGGTCAGTGAGGGAATTAATCCATAAACTAATATGATATCGGTAATGTCAGCTAAGAATCTAATGTTGCAAGGATGTCAAGCTTTCATCTCCAATGTGATTGATACTCGAGTAAATGAGATGAGATTGGACAACATTATGACGGTCCGAGAATTTCTAGACCTGTTTCTAGATGAGTGACCAATATTAACTCCTGATAGAGAGATTGAGTTTCAAATTGAGGTAATGCCTGGAACGACACCAATTTCGATGGATCATTATAGAATGGCCCCAAAGGAACTGAGTGAGTTAAATGCTCAGTTGCAAGAGCTATTGGATAAAGGATTCATCAGACCCAGTGTGTCACCTTGGGGTGCACCAGTGCTATTTGTAAAGAAGAAATATGGTCTGATGCGTCTATCTATTGATTATCGACAACTCAACAAGGTGACAATAAAGATTAAGTATCCTCTCCCAAGAATCGACGATTTATTTGATCAACTCAAGGGAGTTTCAGTTTTTTCTAAAATTGATTTGTGCTCCGACTATCATCAGCTGAAGGTACAAGAAATGGATATTCCAAAAATGGCTTTTAGGACCAGATATGGCCATTATGAGTTTGTGGTAATTCCGTTTAGATTAACGAATGCACCAGCAACGTTTAATAACCTTATGAATAGGGTATTTCAATTGTAACTCGATCAATGTGTTGTAGTCTTTATTGATGATATTTTGGTTTATTCAAAGACGAATGAAGAACATGAAGCCCATCTTCGAGTGATTCTTCAAACACTTTGAGACAAGAAGCTTTATGCTAAGTTGTCTAAGTGTGAATTTTGGTTACTTCAAGTGGCATTCCTTGGACATGTGGTATCTGTAGAGGGGATTCGGGTGGATACTCAAAAGATTAAAGCTATATTAGATTGGGAAGTTCCAAGAAATGTTTCTGAAGTACGGAGTTTCTTGGGATTGGTTGGATATTATCGAAGGTTTTTAAATGACTTTTCGATGATTGCTTCCCCATTGACGAAGATGTTAAGGAAATATGTGCCATTCAATTAGACGGATAAATGTCAATAGAGTTTTAAATCTTAAAAGAAGGTTTTAACGGAGGCTCCAGTGCTAGTGCAACAAGAATCGGGCAAGGACTATACAATCTATAGTGACGCTTCCCATAATGGTCTGGGATATGTTTTGATGCAAGATGGAAAAGTAGTAGACTATGCTCCGATACAACTTAAGTCACATGAAAGGAACTATCCGACACATGATCTTGAGTTAGCAGCGGTGGTGTTTTCACTGAAGATATGGAACCACTATTTATATGGTGAGCGATGTTATATTTACACTGATCAGAAAAGTTTAAAGTACTTACTGACTCAAAATGAGCTAAACCTGAGACAAAGGAGATGGATCGAGCTACTTAAAGAGTATGATGCAATCATAGACTATTACCCAGGGAAGGCTAATGTGGTAGCTAATGCACTTAGCCGAAAAACTTTTGCAGCTTTACACATGTTTGATGCTTGATTTTCTTTAAAGGAAAGTGGTGCTTTGATGGATGAATTAAAGCCAATACCTCTATTTTTAGAACGAATAAAGGAGTCGTAAAGTAGAGATGATAAGTGTTTAACAAGATTGGTACAAGTAGAAAAAGGTGAAATCAAGGACTTTGAAGTAAAGTTAGATGAATGTTTATACTACAGAGACCGAGTTTGTGTTCCAAGTGATGAAGAGTTGAAGAAAGATATACTTTTTGAAATGCATTGTAGTCCATTGACTATACATCCAGGAGGAAACAAAATGTATCAAGATTTAAAGAGTCGATACTGGTGGACATGCATTAAAATAACTATTACAAAGTATATTGCAAAGTGTCTAACTTGTCAACAAGTGAAAGCTAAACATCAAGTGGCTTAAGGACTTTTACAACCGATCTTCATTCCTCAATGGAAATGGGAAAGAGTTACGATGGATTTTGTAACGGGGTTACCATTAACACTAAATAAAAAGAACTCAATTTGGGTAATTGTTGATAGGTTCACGAAGACAACACACTTCATTCATGTTCGAACTGATTATTCGATAGATAAGTATGTTGAATTATACATCAAGGAGATAGTTCGACTACATGGAGTGCCAGTTTCAATAGTATCTGACAGAGATCCAATGTTTACTTTGAGGTTTTAGAAGGCTTTAAATGGAGCCCTAGGTACCCGATTAAACTTTATCACAACTTTTCACCCACAGACAGATGGTCAATCTGAGCGGACTATTCAGGTTTTGGAAGTTATGTTAAGGGCATATGTGATTGATTTCCATGGATTGTGGGAGAAGTATCTATTGCTCGTAGAGTTTGTTTGCAATAATAGTTATCAATCGAGTATCAAGATGACACCCTACGAAGATTTATATAGAAGGAAGTATCGAACACCATTAAATTGCTTTAAATTGAAAGATCGAGACTTAGTAGGGCCATACATGATCGAAGAAGTCGAAGAGAAAGTGAAGATTATTCACAATAATCTAAAGATAGTTGTTGATCGATAGAAGTCTTACTCAGACTTAAAGATGAAGAAAATTGAATACCAAGTAGGTGATAAAGTGTTTCTCAAATTATCGCCTTGGAAGAAGATTCTCCGTTTTGGACGCAAACGAAACCTAAGTCCACGATTTATTGGACCCTATGAGATCCTTAAAAGAGTTGGACCAGTGGCATATCAGTTAGCATTGCAACCAGAAATGGAGAAGATCCACAATGTTTTTCATGTGTCAATGCTCAGAAGATATCGATCAGATTCTTCTCACGTCATAGCACCAAAAGAAATAGATGTCCAATCTGATATGACCTATGAGGAAGAATCAGTGCAAATTTTAGCACATGAAGTCAAACAACTAAGGAACAAGATGATTCTGTTTGTTAAAGTTCTTTAGAGAAATCACAAAGTGTAAGAGGCGACATGGGAGCGTCAAGAGGTTATGAGAAGTCAATTTTCTCATCTCTTTGTATAGTGAAATTTTGAGGACGAATTTTCTTAAAGGGAGAATTTTACCACCCAAAATATCGGGTCAGTGACTAAAGTGTAAGGATTTAAAATTTAGCGGTTAAATTTTGATAAATTTAAAAGCTCAATGACTGATTTGGTAAATTTTGTCTATGACCTACTATAAAAGATTGCAGAATAGAAGGGAAAAGTGGCCTTTTGGTATGAAATGAATTTAAAATTTATTTTAAAGGATATTTAACATGTGATGAATTAGGGGAAAAATGAAAAGAAAAACCTTGACTTTATCTTCATATTCTCTCCTTCCTTTTCTACTGTGAGAATCCTTTTTGCTAAGGTAAGTGATTAAAGTTGGTTATTTCTTGTATTTTTTTGGTTTGGTTTTGAGTCCTTGGGTAGTATAGAAGCTTAAGGAAGCTTAAAGATGAATATGGACAAAAAGATTGGTGAATTAATTATAATTTGGTAAAATGAGTTTTAATGAATTTGATGAGATTTATTAGTATTTGTATTTTTAAAGATATATTTGACTTGTCAAAGGTCTAATTAAGGTGTTTGAAGTATTAAAAAGGATTGAGAACATGTTTGAAGAATGGGTATGATTTTTAGTTTTAAGTATTCTATGGAGAATTTTTGGATGTTAAAAGGGGATTAATGGATATAAGTTGGTTGGGATAAGTGTTAATAAGTTTAAGGGTTTGATTGGAGTAAAAGTATGAGATTAAGGTGAAGTTTGGGTAAAATTCGAAGTGAAATAGGTGAATTCTGGGTAAGGGTATCGGTACTGGAAGAATAGTACCGATATTATAAGGTTAAATTGAAGGAAATTGTATGAATCGGATGAATAGTATCGATACTGATTGAAGTAATATCGATATTGATTGAAGTAGTATCGATATTAATGTGCAGATATTGATACCAAGAGTAAGGTATCGATAATGTAATTGAAGATGAAATTCCAGAATACCAGAATGGTATCGGTATTGAAGTAGGTATCGGTACCATAGAAGAGAACTATCGGTATTGGGTGTAGAGTACTGATACTATTCAGTCTGAAACTTTAAGGAAGGTGTTTTATCTTGTTTATGTAATTAATGATTGGTTATTCATTAATTGAGATTCGGTATTCATCTTGAACATGTTGATGTGTAGATTTGGATCGAAAGCGTACCGAACAAAGCGATGTAGTAAAGAGATTGAATGAAAGTTAAAAGGAATCTGTTTAGGACTTACGTGAGGCTAATGTGAGTGCAACTTATTTATTTTACATTAGATATGAGGACAATTTGCGATAAGCTAACATCAAAGGTTTTTGATCGAAAACAATTTTATTTATTTTATACAATATCTTTATAATGTTTTATATAAATGGTATTTCTGAAGTAATGCTTTGATTTTATTAGTATGTGAACATGTTATATGTGAATTGATTATACGTGAAAATGTTCTATGTGAAAATGTTCTATGTTAATGTGGTATATGTGAATAAAAGATACTTTGAATAATGAAATGTGAAATAATTATATGGTTAAAGCCCAAAGTATATGTTATGATAATTAGAGGTATAGTTGGCATGCCAAGAGTCGAGGGTTCTACGTGGTCCTTCGAGACAATTCTATGTGGCACTACAGTGTATATTCTACGTGGTACTTCAGTACAAATTCTACGTGACAGTTTTGACTGCAATTATAGTGCACAACCTCAATGTACTCGCATACCTTGATTTCTCAGTGATATGCGTTGGGCAAATAAAACAAAGTGATATAAATTGAACAATGTGTAACAGTATACGATAGTTTCAGGAAGTGTATATTGGTTTCTATATGCAATGCTTTCTTTGAAATGTTTAAGCAAGTGTTTTTAAAAGGTTTATCATGCTCAATTATGCCTCACTAAGTCAATGACTTAGCGTGTGAGTGTTTTCACATGTACGTTCGAAGAGGTCCGAAGAATAAAGCTAAGACAGGATAACATACACTCTAAAGATGATCAGATCAGAACGATTTGAATTGTAGGTGTTTCTTGCTATTTTTGAAATTTTATTAGCATGTATCATAAAGATTTAAATTGTAATGCTCTGATTGGTTTTGTAACCATACTATTTTAAGTTTATGAAATATATTAAGTATTTATTTTCATTGTGCATTATGAATTTTCAATATTAACTTTTGTATGAGGGTTTCACCAATAAGATCAAAATAAAAGTTTAAATTTTAAATGGATTTTCAAAGAGTCAAAGTTTTGAAAACAATCAATGTGATACCTTAGATTCGTATCCAGATTGGGTATGGGTTACATGGCCTAGTAAGATAACCAGTTGTTTCCTTGATACGACACCGCGTACTCGGAGGACTAGTCGGGATGGCATCTCCTTGGTGTGGGTGGGCTCAGCAGGGGTGTTTCTAGACTGGCTTGCTTCTGGGTCATGATCTAGTTCAGTACTGAGATGCAGGTGTTGTTCAGATACTTGTTGCGGAGTTATCACACTACACAGTTGCATTTGCATAACATGAGCTAAAACCTCTCTCCATCCTATTTAAGTAGGAGTGAGAAACTACTACCTCGTGTGGTTTTAACCTCCGTATAGGATAGTGGATCGCTCCTGGAGCTCATGCCTTATGGTCCTCATAATGTTTTTCACCTCCGTGAGAACATAAGGAGGTGTGTCCCCTCGAATTGAACTCGATCTGAAAGATTGTGATAGGCCAGGATTGAGGGTTTAGCAACCCAATGAGGCACCAAAAAGGATAATTTAGGAACCGTTTACTTTAAAACCAAACCCATCATATAGTGAATATAGAACCAGAACATAGGAAGAGCCTAACCCCAAACCTTAAGAGTCATATGAGGAGAGTACACAAGGAAAAACTCTTTTGTGTCTTTTAAATTTTTCTAGTTTAATTTTGTTTTTTCGAATGAGGTTAGGATTTTTATGTTAAACAAAGCATGTGGGTAGAGAACATGTTTGGGTAGGATTTATTATACCATGTATGGGTGGTCAACCTGTGAGGGTAGGTTTTATTTGATGCTTATAGTACTTACTATCTTGTTGTTTATCCTGTGTACTAACCCATTTTTGTTATGTGACTATTTTATTTTAATTTTATTTTCTTGCATTTGCATCTTCATGTATCCAAAGGTGTTAATTCGTAAGTGATTAACTAAGTAAGAAGACTGTTCATAATGAGATAACAAATTATTAGACATGTAGTCAAAATTAGGTGATCCAAGAATGTTTAAACGATCCGTGAAGAAAGACGTTTGATGAATGAATAAATTTGAAGCTAGTTGAATACTTCCTTTAAAGGAACCAAAGCCAAGATGCTTTCTTAGGAGATGCAGTCAGATCAAGGATGAGATGATTTTTCAGGAAGGCATGAAGACCACTTCGAATTGGAAGTAAAAATGAAGATCTCAAGATTCAACCATAAATAATTTAAGGACATCTGGTGTCATCAAATGCAATAAAGTATATCGAAAACTTTGGGTGCAATGTTAGATTCCATGAAGAGTACGACTCAAGGAAATGAAGAAATAAAGAATCATAATTTTATTTTGACTACCTGGTGTAATGAAACCTTGATGTCTAAATGAAGATTGTTCTATGGTGGTCACTTATGGAACTAACACCTTTTGTTTTTTGCATCTACATTTGCATTTGCATTTGCATTGTATTAATTTAAGCATTTTTACATGCATCAATCCTGGAGTATGGGGTAATTTGTGGAAGACTTCGTGATGAAAATATTGAAAATAAATTAAACCCACCCTGTTCGTACCTAGAGAAGGAGTGAGAGCCATGAATATGAAGCTTGGGGCATGCTACTAAGAACTGTGGGGTACCAAAGAGCAAGTATAAAATCTGATCGATTTGGGGGCATGATCTTTCAATGAGCAAGTGGGACATTAGATTGTAATAACCCTAAAAATCTAGTCGAGCACTCAGATAAACCATATGGGGCATCCTAATAATGAAGAGATCATTTCATCCACCATTAATCTTTCTTGCACTTGCGTTAAGAGAATTGTCTTGTTTGAACTCTTTTTTGTTATATCTTTTACTTAAATATTTTGTTAAGTTATTTGATGATTGAACTTATGTTACTTTCTAAGGTTGTGAACAGTTGAACAAGTTTTAATCTTGTGGTTCTTTTAATATCATTTGAATTAAAAGCTCTCTTAGAAATTAAGGTTATGACCTCTGGGCAAGTGACAAGTTTGAATCCTCGTAAAACAAAAACCCTTCACCTTACTCTAGAAGATACACAGAATACATACCCTTCTATTACAGGGACCAAGATAGCATTCTCCTCGCATGAAGAGATAATTATGGACTTGGCATTCATGTTTGTTAGGATGTGGACAAAATGGGGCATCTTGCACATGCGATTGCAAAGCTAATTGGTTTCTACTTCTGTTAATGACGTTCAATGATGATCATAATCTTTAGAGATGGAATATTCGATTAGGTGAATCTATTTTAGGTCAGTTGCTTGGAAATTGAACTCTATGGATGAGATTTTCTGACTTTCAACGACACCTGAACTATAACAGGTTCTTCTTGATAACCTTAAGAAATTGAATTCGTATACCCATAATATAATTATATGTATACAAAAAAGCTTGAGATATCCCTCTAGGGCAATTGGTTAAACGCCCTAGCTTTATGGATAAATTCAGCTAGTCAAACAATGGCAAATTAAATCAAATTTACTAAATAAGGAGTTTCGGTGAAGATGGACTAAGGGAGTCGAGGAGCACCTGTTATAGTCAATTTTACACGAGCACTCAGGAATTTCATTTTTAGACTGATATTTTTGCACTGTCTTTTTTAGAGGAGTTTACAAAGCTTGAACAAATGGAAGATTTCACAGAACTGAAATAGAAGTGTTCTAAAAGGTTTAGCAATTGGTTATGCTAGTTGCGACATTTTGTTTGTACCCAATTAAATGTCAAGCTAGAAATGAGGGGCATGTATAACATTCCAAAGAGTAGGGACAAAAAGAAGGACTTGATAGCTAAAACCTTAGAACATAAGAAGCCAGCCTGAAACCAGTTCATAATCATGACACTTTTCAAAGAGCTATAAGTTTGAAGGATTAAGAGAGTAATTAATTCTTTGATATCCGATGAACTCTTGTTTTATGATTTGTCTCAATTGTGAAACCTATAAAAGGGCAATATTTAAAAAATTGATTAAACATTTTTCAAATTATTTTTTCAAATTTTGAAAATAAATTAAGAAGAAAAACATTTTCAAACAAGATAATCTCTCTGGAGTAGATCTTGGTACTTGACACATGTCTCTAAAACACATATCTCATTCGCTTAGAATCAGTGCTGGAGCCAGAAATGATAAATGTTGGGGCATTTTTGAAGGCCCATATCATCCAGGAATACAAGATTATTGAATTAAGTAGACATTTATTTTCAATGAGACATAAAGGTGTGAAGAACGAAAATGGTGAAACAAGGATAGTGGAGCTTGCTATATATGATTGTTTTGTCCATCATCCCAACATACAGTTGCATTATTCTGGTGATTTCCCATGCATTAATGTTGGCAAGCCAAAGCGTCCCACTTATATTCCCACTGAGCTTTTTTCTTTGGTGTCCATTACAACGCTATATAAAAGCTCTGAACACCATGCAAAAAGCTTAACTGGTTGAAAAATCTAGGCAGAAGCTACAGGAAATGATGAATAAGTTATAGAATGTTTTACAAACCAGTAACTATGGCGCTGAACCAATGTTGTGATCATGTGGTGTTTCAATAATTCTAATTTTACTCAAGATGAAGGTTATCTTCTACAACCCCCGAGGTTAAAAGTGAGGAATGGTGAAGATTTCTTTCCACATAATGGGTGATGGAATTTCAACAACAAGAAAATAGTGGAGCCAACTAAGATTGAACGATGGGCTGTTGTTAAACTTCTTAGCACGATCTGATACAAATAGCCTTCCTCGAGATCTGATTAGATGTGGAGACATTAAAGGAATTAGAATAGACCCTCTCTTTAATGTATTTCAAGAGTCAAATCAGAACAGATGTTGTTATCCTATTGATATAGTGGATAAAATGTTTGAGGACATCCAATCTAAAATTCCTGGAGCTCCACAGCTCCTCCTTTATGTTTTAACTAATAAGAAAAATTATGATCTTTATGAATCTTGCCGAGTTTGGCATATTCACACAAGTGTATGGCAGTACCTTATGAATTTTCTTCTAAAAATCAATGCAAAGCTTAGAGGACTAAGTTCGAGGTTAGCAATTGAACAAACACCTTCAATTCCAGTTGTTTCTAAGGTTCCAATCATCATCCCTGGCATGGATGTTTCTCATGGCTCTTATGGGCAGTATGATATTCCACCAATTATTACGGTGGTCAACTCCAGGCAGTGGCCTTCGATCTCCCGCAACACATATACAATCTCCAAAGCTTGAAATGATGGATCCAATTTTCAAAGATGAAAGTTCTATTTGAAATGGCCAGCTCCAGGTAGTGTCCTTCAATCTTCCCTGGAGAATAGTGGAATGAATAAACGTTACTAGATTTGATTTACCCTGAAGAAGCAGTAATGCTTCCATATATGATCTACCCTGAAGAGTAGTGGAGAAGATCCCTTTTCAGATTTGATCTTCAAAAATCTCTCTTAAGACAATATTATTCATTTTTAGTCTCATTTGAGACAATATTAAATTTCAAAGCACAAATTTGACCATACGAAAACTCATTGTCTTTTCGTCTTTGTCTTATTCTTGTTAACACAAAAATGGGAAAAGAATGGAAGCTTTCTACACTCATTTTCCCCTGTTCTTTTATTTATTTATTTTTGTTTATTTTTGTTTTTATTTTAATTTATGTTATTTTGTTATAATTTTTTTAGATTTTTACAAGCCCAAAACCATGCCCAAATTACAAATTAGCAAGCCCAACAACAATTTGGGGCGTAATTACAAAGGGTCATTTGGCACAAACAACCCAACAAACCCTACCCAATTAGGATTTATGAAACCCTAACCTAACACAACCTCTTCAGCTACTGCAGCTGCCAGAGCAAGCCGCAGCCGATGTAGTCTCGCCTCTATCATCGAGCCAATTCTGACCGCTGCCGATTTAGATACTCCACCATCGTCATCAACAGTAAACGAAATCAAATCAAGGAAAAAATAAACAAAAATCAAGAAAATTCTAGCCTAATCCCAAAAAATTCATGGCATTCAACGCCTCAGTTTTCCTCACCTAATCCACACACCAACCGAGCATCATCATCCTGTCATGGCTTCACCAAACACGCAAGTACAGGGGATAAAAGAAAACAGGGAAACATTTACAAAGGGAGTTTGAACTAGATTTAAAAAAAGGGAGATTGGAAGGGATTTAGTTTTAAAAAATGAAAAAAGGAGAAAAACTTGAGGGGAGAGGAAAAAGAGGAGTTCGATTCGGAAAAAAAACCAAAGAAAAGAAACTAAAACCAAAGAAAGGGCTCACATTTTTTTCTCCAAACCGAGACCACGCCCGTTTCATCAAAGATGGAGAAACATCATCGAAGGTAAAAAGCCTTCATCTTTTTTGGGGTTTGGGTTTCTAGTTCTATATAAATGGGTTTAGCTTTGGGTTCTTGGGTTTCGAGGAAACTTTCGAACAGTGGATTCTTAGGGAGACAAGAGAAAAGGAGAGGGGAGCGACGTTTCAAGTTTGTTTTCCCCATCAACGCTGTCGATCTACGGTGACTGTGGGGTTTTCTTTTTCTCACGGCGAAAAGTGAGGAGGGGAGAAAAGAGAGAAAGTTGAGGGGGTGAGACTGATTTTGACCAAGTGAAGAGAAATGAAAACGTTGCCAAAATGGTACATATATATCGTTGCCAAAATGATAGCGTTTAGAGGTTAGTGCAACCTTCCCATCAACGCATGGGATATCTCGGGCAGGGGTACATCCATTTTTTATTCATTTCATTTTGGTCCCCAATCTGGTTGTTCAAGTTTCAATATTTGAATCTTTATTTTGTATACCGTTCATTTTGGTCTTATGTATTAGCTTATTTTAAGTTATGATATTTTCTTACATTTTGCTTCTAATTTGGACACTATTTTATTTTGGTCCCCATATTTATATTTTAGTTCTTTCCTGTTTGCACATTTGATATGTTTTGTTCGAAACTCTCATTTTAATCATATTCTTGTTTATGGATAAATCATAGTTCCAGTGTAGGAAATGATGTAATTTTTTTGTTTTAAGAAAAGATATGTATGGGTTTAATATGTTATTCTAACCTGGAATTTGCTTTTCTTTTAAATTTGGTCACCAGTACATGCTGCTTTAATGTGTATTTATATATTAATTTGTAATTTGATAATGATGAATATTTTTCATTTAATATTTAATATATAATACATGTTTGGTACTTTCCTAATGCATTAACTTGGTAAATACTTCTTTGTCATTGGGTTTATTCCATTAAATTTAACATCATAGACTGTTTAATTCGTTAAAATGAAAGGTACCCGTTAGTTTTTTATTTTTAAAAACGTATGTAGATATGTATATTAGATTTATTATATAATCACTCAAACATAAATCCAGGTACTTTTTTTATTTATGTGTCACCCTTTATTTTAATTTAAATTAATTTGTATAGTACCCTCATAATCATTTCTTGATTCGATCGAAATAATTTGACTAAGGGAATGTCCGTTTATTTTAAGATTTAGGAAAGTGGTTGTCTTAAAGAGTAAGAGATTACTTTCAATAGTCTTAAAATAAAAGGGCATTCCATCAAGTGAAACCCTAAAAATTTGATTACATTTAAAATTTGGCACTGAGAAAAAGATTATGTTCTTTTAATTAAATTCACTGAGAAAAAACTGTTAGATTGAATCTAAGGTCCCGTCTCGATGTATATAAATAATTGAACATCCTTATTCTCATTAAAGGTTGGTAATATAATTAATTAACCGTATTTGTTTGATATGTGTGTTTAATTTTCGTTTTATTTTGTGTGTGTGTTAAATTTTGAATTAATAATGAACTTTAGGATGTAATTGTAATATTTTTTTATTTCGATTGGAGTAAGAATCTTCTACTTTAAGGTATGAGAGGTCAATTATTCTTGATAGGAAATAATTAAATATTATTGTGTTTTGTTCTAAAATTCAAAGAATATTATTTGTATGGAATATTAAATTAAATTAAATTCGAACTCGTAAATTTCATTGCAAAAACAACTAATTAATCTACTAGGTACCGATTTAGGGCGTTGTGAGGATGCTAATCCTTCCCCAACGTAATCGACTCCCGAACTTAAATTTTTGGTAACACATACCGCAAATTTATTGTTTTAATTAAAATTAATATTTTTATTAAAATGACAAATACGTTTTTCGGAGCCCAATCACACCCTAATTAAAGATTGGTGGTGATTCCTCAAATCACGTTTTATTATTAAAAGGTCACCAAATTATTCGAGAGGAGATCCTTTAAATATCAAATTTTTAAAAATATTTTTTATTTATGAAAAATCGTTTTGACAATCCTAATCATCAACTATTGCTTGGTATAATTCTTCTTATGAGCTTCTCTAAATGGATCTCCACCTTTGGGTCTTTGTTTTCTTCTCAACTAGATTCCTATCTTCACCAAATACCCAACATCATCATTTTTTGGTAATATTAACTCCAATTTCCAAATTCCCATTTTTTTCCAATTTCTGTCCATAAATCCCTAACCCTTTATTTGTCCCCATTTACGTTTCTGTCATAATTTCGATCATGAAAATTCCTCCCCCTTTAGACGATCCTTTTCCCCAAGGATCAAACACCGTAATTTTTTCCTGAGGCCAGTGTTGCATTTCCATGTGACGTTCTCAGGCTCCCAGTTCACTCGTGGGACTAGTAATGGAGTGACAATGTAACACCCATTTCTTGTATATGTTTCCGTACACAAGTCATAGATGTCACATAACTTTTTAAAATATTCCGCTTTTGAAACCTAATGAAATTTTGTTCCTATTCATAAAACATTTTAATTTAATAATAATAAAATGTTCATTAACTTTTAGTATGTAAACTAATCTTAAAGTTAGAACTTATCAAATATTACAACATCATAGGTTTCATACGTTCCAGAGCATAATCATATATATATTACATCCCATCTAATAATATCAAAAGTAGACATATTTGTCATACAGTTACTGATGAGGTAACCATTGATTGACGATGTCAGCTGCTCTACTTACTCCGCTCAAACTAATACCTATGTGTTAAAATCAATACACGTTAAGTATTTACTTAGTAAGGCATAATAATAAGAATGAGGTGTAACCAAATATAAACATATCATAAAATATCAAAATACGAATTTTAATTGTATAAATCTTAGTAGTACTTAATACTGGCTTGGTAAACCAAGTTTTTTTCACATAACCTGCGAAATAATGTTTAGTATGCCCAACATACTTATCAATTAATATTTTTCCAAAATTATCCTTTTATTAGCCCAATATATGTTGAATGAAAATATGTGGCACATGAGTTGTACCAAAGTGCCAAAATGGAAATTCATAAACTTATTATGAATTCCATAGATTGCACACATAGTGTCGATGAGGTAATTCACAAACTCATTATGAATTCCATGGGTTGCACACATAGTGTCGATACGGTAATTCACAAACTCATTATGAATTCCGTGAGTTGTACACTCAGCGTCGATACAGTAATTCACAAACTCATTATGAATTTCGTGAGTTGCACACTTAGTGTCGATACGGTAATTCACAAACTAATTATGAATTACGTGAGTTGCACACTTAGTGCCGATACGGTAATTCACAAACTCAATAAAAATTCCATGAGTTGCACACTTAGTGTCGATACGGTAATTCAAAAACTCATTATGAATTCCATGAGTTGCACACTTAGTGCCGATATGGTAATTCACAAACTCATTATGAATTCCGTGAGTTGCACACTTAGTGCTGATACGGTAATTCACAAGCTCATTATGAATTACGTGGGTTGCACACTTACTGCTGATAGTACACATAGTACTGATATAAGAATGCAACATATGTATAAACCAAAATGCATCTATGACTCTCAATGTACATAATAAATGCACTCACCTGGTATGTCTCACTATTATGCCTTAATGATGTCCGACTATTCTGCTACCTTATCATTACCTTTTTGTTTGCTTAACTCAGGAGTTTGATTACAATCTACACAAGTATTCATAATATCACATACAAATATGATATTATTATACTTACTAACATTTATCCAAATTAATAATACTGAAAAGTACTATAAATTTTGAATTTTATTAAAATTCACCCTAACTTAAAATTTCAAACAAAATAGTATCGATACCCCTCATATAGTATCGATACTTCTCTTCTATAGTACTGATACTCACTTCAGTCTCGATACCATTTTAGCATTCTGGAATTCCATTTTTGATTACGGTATCAATACCTTCCTCTTGGTATTGATACCTACACCTTAGTATCGATACTTCTTTAAATTGGTATCAATATTGTTCATTTGAATCCTCCAATTTAACCTTATAGTATCCGTACTGTTCTTACAATATCGATACCTTACCCATATTTTACCCTTTTTACTTTAAATTTTACACAAATTTCAACTAAATCTCTTACTCTTATCTCCAACCATACCATTAAACTCATTATCACATATCCAAACTAACTTACATCCATAAATCTCCTTATAACATCCAGAATCTCCAAAGAACTCTCAATACTAAGAATCACACACAAATTTCAAACATGATCACACACAAATTTCAAACATGTTTTCAAACAATTCTATGGCTCCAAATCTCTTATTACTTCTTTGACAATTCAAAAATGCTTTTAAACTCTAATAAATGACATTATTTCATCAAATCACTTAAAAACATATTTTATTAAATCTCTAATAAATCACTAATCTCTTAGTTTTAATCATCCCAGAACTTTCCTTAAGCCTCTATATCACTTAAGGCTTCCAAACTAAGTCATAAACAAAAGGAAAACCCAACTTGAAGAAATTTTACCTTTGATGTGGAGGGCTCGGGGGTGACGAGAAGAAGAAGAATAGAGAACTAAATATTTCAGCTTTTTAACCTTTTTCCCCTTATCCACTTCATAAGTATCCCCAAAATAATGAATATTAAATTTATTTCCTTCTAAAAGACCATAATGCCCTCAATTCTTTCATTCTTACTATAAGTCTTAAACATAATCTCTTAAATAAATCCTTGTACTTTTTTATTTATTCAAATTAACCCACCAAATTTTAAATCCTTTCACTATAATCACTAACCCGATGTTTGGAGTATTACAATTCTCTTTCCCTTAAGAAAAATATATCCTCAAATTTTAAGGCGTACCTGATGCGAAGAGGTGTAGATACTGCATCCTCATGTCCTCCTCTCTTTCTCAAGTAGCTTATTCGACTTTATGATTTTTTCTAAGTAGTTTAACTAGAGGAATCTTCTTGTTACGTAATTCTTTGATTTCTTGAGCCAAGATCCGCACTGGTTCTTCTTCGTAAGTCAAATCTAATCGGATCTCTATTTCCTCTGGTGTGATAATATGCGATGGATCTGATCAGTACTTCATGAGCATCGACACGTGAAAAATTGTATGGATCTTGTCAATATCGGGAGGCAAACTAATTGATAAGCTACTGGTCTGATCCTTTTTAAAATCTCATAAGGTCCAATAAATCTCGGACTCAACTTTCCTTTGCACCCAAACCACAATACTTTCTTCCAAGGCTTTACTTTCAGAAATACCTAATCTCCCACTTTATATTCAATCTATTTTCTCTTTAGATCAGCATAAGACTTATGTCAATCGGAAGCTATCTTAAGATTATCTTGGATAACTTTCACTTTATCTTCCATTTCTTTCATTAAATCAGGGCCAACTAGATCTCGATCTTCTAGCTCAAACCAATTTAATGGTGTTCGTCACTTCCTCCCATACAAGGCTTCATACGAGGCCATCTTAATACTCGATTGGTAACTGTTATTATAGGAAAATTCTGCTAAATGCATATATCTTTCCCATGATCTTTTGAACTCAATCACGCATGCTCTTAGCGTATTCACCTATACCTAAATAATTCGCTCTGACTGACCATATGTCTGTGGATGAAAACTCGTACTGAAATTCAATCGAGTACCCAATGCCTTGTGTAAAGAATTCCATAATCTTAAAGTAAACCTTGGGTTTCAGTTGGATACTATCAATACAGGTACTCCATGTAGCCGAACTATCTCTTTTATATATAACTCTGCATATTTATCCATCGAGTAATTTATCCGAACTAGAATAAAGTGACCTGTCTTGGTCAATTTATCCACAATTACCCATATCGATTCCTTTTTACTAGGTGTCAAAGGTAGCCCTGAAACAAAATCCATAGTTACTCATTCCCACTTCCACTCGGGAATGGATATCAATTGTAGCAATCCAGAAGGCACTTGATGTTCAACTTTTACTTGTTGACATGACAGACATTTTACTACAAACTCTGATATAGCTCTTTTCATGCCAGGCCACCAATAACGGCTCTTTAAATCCCGATACATCTTATTTCTATATGAATGCATAGTCAAAGGACTATAATGTTCCTCAAAGAGAATATTTTTCCTCAGTTCTTCATTATCTATGATACAAAGTCTTCAACGAAAATATAAACATCCATCAGTCCTAATTTCAAAGTCTTTGTTCTCACCTTTTTCTAATTGTACAATTCTTGTCAAACATTTTCCATCTTTTCCTTGCATCTCTTTTATCTGATCCAACAGAATCAGCTTTAACTTAAGCTTAGCAATTAAGGTTTTATCTTCCTTTTATGATATATGTGCATCCAAAGCTCGAAAAGCTTCAAAAGGCTTTCGACTAGGTGCATCAGCTACCAAATTAGCCTTCCCTTGATGAAAATCGATGATAACATCATAATATTTTAAAAGCTCGATTAATCTTCTCTGCCTCAATTTTATTTCTTTTTGAGTCAACAAGCACTTTAGACTTTTTTGATCTGTATAAATATGGCACCGCTCACCGTACAGATAATGACACAAAATCTTCAAAGCAAACATGATCGCTGCCAATTCTAAGTCATGTGTCGGGTAATTTCTCTCGTGAGTCTTCAACTATCTCAAGGCATAGGCCACGACTTTTTCTTCTTGCATAAGCACACATTCCAATCCATTAAGAGATGCATCACTAAAAACTACATAATATTTACCCGACTCAGGTTGTACATGCACTGGTGCCTCTGTTACAATCCTCTTTAACATTTCAAAACTTTCTTGGCATTTCTCCGACCAAACAAAAGGCACATCTTTCCTTAACAATTTAGTTAGCGGTGAAGCTAACATCAAAAAGTTCTTCATGAACTATCAAGTTTGACGGGAACACAACCCCCTGAATCTTTATTGGGCATTTTCTACATACTCGAGTTACCCTTGCACTATGACCCATAGGGTTTACCACTATCATATCACTAAAGATTGGTTCTAAAGGAATTTCTCTAGCTCTAATCAACTTTGTACAAATATAAGAGTGCGTACACCCAGGGTCAACCAAAACAAATACAGGTTCATCAAAAAGATAGAATGTACCTGTTAAATTTTTCGAGTCATCCCGATACTCATTAGCTTTAATATTATCAATTATGGCTACTCCCCAAGTCTCTTGTCGCTGGATTGACTCAGATTGTCCGTCGGATCTACCTCTTCCTCTGCTTCTATTAGATGTTGTTATTGATCTCTAAGTTTGCACTGATCTATCTCCGGATCTCTTAGGACAATTTCAAGCATAGTGACCAGTTTCACCTCAATGGAAACAAGCGCCATTGAGCAATCTACATACTCCATGGTGAAATTTGACACACGTCTGCCATGGAGTAGCTCGTTCTCCAAATACTCTACTCGAGCTAGCAATGAAAGACTGTGATTGCTTAATCTTTTGTGAAACTATAGCAGAACCATCTCTATTATTGTATCAAGAACTCGAACCCTTGCCTCTCTTAGCATGATAGGAAGTTGAAGACGTTCCAAATATTTTTCCCTTCTGCATACCTTTTTTTGCTGCTAGAGTCTCCTCTTGAGCTCTTTCAATAGCCTTAGCTCGATTTATGACTTATTGCAGGCTAGAAAAGTTTAAAACCAAAATCATCTATTTCAAATTAGGCCTTAAACCCTCGATGAACCAATCACATTGAGCCTTATCATTGGGAACTACCTCAATAGCAAAACGACTCAGCTTGTTCTACTTATCCTTGTACTCATGTACTGCTCGATCACCTTGTTTCAGATTAAGAAACTTCAGCAGCATCGCCTGTATAAACTTCTCACCGATGTACTTGTCCTTAAATTCATCTTGAAAGAAATGTCAGGTCACTTGCTCAGGTGGTGCATACATCGTAGTGTTTGTCCACCACACTCGAGTTGATCCTCCAAGTAAAAATAAAGCTCTACCCAGCTTTTCAGAATATGAGCATTGAAGACTTTCAAGCATCACCTTAACATCATTTAACCATAAGTCACCATCCATATGACCTTCATCCTCTTCTCCCCATAACTCAGGAGCTCCTAAACTTTTTAGCTCTTTTGGAATTAACATATGCGGTGCTAGAGGAGTAGGGGGAGGCAAAGGAGGTTGAAAATGAGTCAAGATTGTATCGAGAGCCTGCATAAAACCTCCAAACTCTGGCACTGGCATACCCTGATGTTCCGGTGCACCAGCATTTTCAGAAGGAATCGGATGCTCACTATTAGCTTCATTGCTCTCGCTACCCGACCCTTCTCTAACTTCTTGATCAGTCGCTCTACGTGAATTTGTAGATTACGACATCTAATAGGACATACATAATAATAATAGCTCAAGTTAGTAAGGAATGACATCAATCATATTCTAACGACACCATATCAGTAACCTTAACATCTTAGTGGCTTGTAAACCCTTTTTACAGTAAAATACACCCGATTTCAACCAAGAATTGGCTAAACATGTATCTTTTATACCAATAAATGTAACGCCCATTTCCCGTATACATTTTCATACACAAGTCACAGATGTTGCATAACTTTTTAAAATATTCCTCTTTTAAAACCTAGTGAAATTTTGTTTCTATTCATAAAACATTTTAATTTAATAATAATAAAACGTTCATTAACTTTTAGTATGTAAATTAATCTTAAAATTTGAACATATCAAATATTACAACATCATAGGTTTTATACGTTCCAGAGCATCATCGTATATATATTACATGCCATCTAATAATATCAAAAATAGACATATTTGTCATACAGTTACTGATAAGGCAACCTTTGATTGATGATGTCAGCTGATCTCCTTAATCCTCTCGTATCAGCTCGTACTAATACCTACGCGTGAAAATCAACACACGTTAAGTATTTACATAGTGAGGCATAATAATAAGAATGAGGTGTAACCAAACATAAGCATATCATAAAATATCAAAATATGAATTTCAATTGTATAAATCTTAGTAGTACTTAATACTGGCTTGGTAAACCAAGTTTCTTTCACATAACCTACGAAACAATGTTTAGTATGCCCAACATACTTATCAATTAGTATTTTTCCCAAATTATCCTTTTATTAGCCTAATGTATGTTAAATGAAAATACATTTCACATAAGTTGCACCTAAGTGCCGAAATGGAAATTCATAAACTTATTATGAATTCCATGGATTGCACACATAGTGTCGATACGGTAATTCACAAACTCATTATGAATTTCATGAGTTGCACACTTAGTGTCGACACGGTAATTCACAAACTCATTATGAATTTCGTGAGTTGCACACTTAGTATCGATACGGTAATTCACAAACTCATTATGAATTCCGTGAGTTGCACACTTAGTGTCGATACGGTAATTCACAAACTCGTTATGAATTCTGTGAGTTGCACACTTAGTGCCGATACGGTAATTCACAAACTCATTATGAATTTCGTGGGCTGCACACTTAGTGCTGATAGTACACATAGTATTGATATAGGAATGCAACATATGTATAAAACAAAATGCACCTATGACTCTCAATGTACATAATAAATGCACTTACCTGGTATGCCTCACTATTATGTCTTAATGATGTCCAACTATTCTGCTACCTTGTCCTTGACTTTCTGTTTGCTTGACTCGGGAGTTTGATTATGATCTACACAAGTATTCATAATCACTCATACAAATATGATGTTAGTATAGTTATTAACATTTATCCAAAGTAATAATACTGAAAAGTACTATAAATTTCTAATTCTATTAAAACTCACCCTAACTTAACATTTCAGACTGAATAGTATCGATACCCCTGTTATAGTATTGATAATTCTCTTCTATGGTACCGATACCCACTTCGGTATCGATACCATTTTAACATTAAGGAATTTCATTTTTTATTACGGTATCGATACCTTCCTCTTGGTATCGATACCTACACCTCAGTATCGATACTTCTTTAAATTGCCATCGATATTATTCAACTGAATCCTCCAATTTAACCTTATAGTATTTGTATTGTTCTTACAAAACCGATACATTTACCCAGATTTTACCTCTTTTGCTTCGAATTTTACACAAATTTCACCTAAGTCTCTAACTCTTATCTCCAACCATACCATTAAACTCATTATCACATATCCAAACTAACTTACATCCATAAATCTCCTTATAACATCCAAAATCTCCAAAGAACACTCAATAATACGAATCACACCCAAATTTCAAACATGTTTTCAAACACTTCTAAGGCTCCAAATCTCTTATTTACATTTTTTACAAGTCAAAAATGCTTTTAAACTCCAATAAATGACCCTATTTCAACAAATCACTTAAAAACCCATTTTATTAAATCTCTAATAAATCATTAATCTCTTAGTTTTAATCATCTTTAAACTTTCCTTAAGCCTCTATATCACTTAAGGCTTCCAAACCAACCCACAAACAAAAGGAAAAACCAACTTGAAAAATCTTACCTTTGCTATGGAAGGTACGGGGGCAATGAGAAGAAGAACAATAGAGAACCAAATATTTCATCTTTTTAACCTTTTTCCCCCTCATCCACTTAATAAGTATCCCTAAAAGAATGAATAATAAATTTGTTTCCTTTTAAAAGGCCATAATGCCCCACCATTCTTTCATTCTTACTAATAAGTCTTGAACACAATTTCTTAAATAAATCCTAGTACTTTTTAATTTATTCAAATTAAACCCCCAAATTTTAAATCATTTCACTATAATCACTAACCCAATGTTTGGGGTATTGCAGATAGCCTGGTTGTTCTTCTCCACCCTCGTGCATTGTAAAACGGTGTAAGGATTGTATGACCTTGTTGCAATCTTTAATTTCTTTCAAAGAGCAAGTGACGTTTGGTGATAGGGCTGAAACTTCAGGTAAACTCTATCCCCGACCTTCAGATCTTTGTTTTTCCTTTATTTATTCGTGTAAAACCTCATCCTACTTTTCTTGATTCCCTCTAGTAGATTCTTCAACCATTCTTCACTGATCTTGTTTGTTTCTTCTAACTTTTCTTCCATTTAACTAATTTTTTTTCCAACGAACTCATCACTGCCTTCAATTTTTTATTCTCACTAGTAAGCTTATTCAGCATCATGTGGGCATCCAATGGAACCTCCTAAATTATAGGGACCACCTCAGCTACCCTTCCAACATCCTCACATTCTCTGGCTAGCAATTCTTTGGTTTCTTTAAATTGAAGTTTCATGTCTTCCAAAGAAGACTGTAATTTTGTGTTTTCTTTTGTTTTGGCCTCTTCCATGTCAACCCTCATACATTTCTCCATCTGTTATCTCCATGTCAGTTCCTCAACTTGTTTTTTCAGTTTGTTCTTGGCAGCTTGTAGAGTTTCAATTTCCCTAGCAGTCATCTTAAGCTTCTATTGTTCTTTTTTAGCAACTCTTACTATCCATGCACATTGTGTAGCAATTACCGCTTTCTTCAACCTCATATAATGAAACTGAGACAAGAAATTGTGGCATTGGCTCTGAATTATAATTGCTACTCCGGTCTGCCTTCTAAAGCATAGCTCATTGCAAGTAGCCAATATATCGGAAACCATCACCTTTATGGCTTTGAATAATCTTTCAGTTATCTTGTAATGTTTGGCTTTGTAGTCTAGCAGAATGGATTGGCATATTCCATACATGGAATTAGCAGCCAATACCTTTATAGGCCACTTTGAAGGGTTATCCAGTAGGCACAAATTAGCAACATTGCACTTTTTTGAATTCCATGAATATGTTCTTTGCTGAATCAAAAAGTATTTCATGTATTTCATTTGTGTTTTTCCTTGGAGACATAGTTTCCAAAGGTTGACATTTAGTGATCTATGATACAACTCGACTCCTAGCCACACAACATTCGCAACCTTTTTGTTGTTGACCATATTTCCTTGCATGTCCTCTATGTTTCTGACATACATCAAACCTTCGTTTACTCGAGCTATAAGATGTTTGATTGAGCAGCTTTCAATGCTTGGAACAGATTTTTGTTACTGTCGAAATTGATTTACATTTATCGTTGAAGGAAATTTGTCTAATTGTTTTGATGTCGTTCGAGCTTTATAATGGTTCACCCTTTATCTGCCATCCAATGCACTGTAGGAAATGTTGATTGAATTTGATTATAAGCTGTGCCCAAGCTGTCAACCCTATATTCCTCGATGTCCATTGGATTTTCAAGAACACGAGTTGTTACACCTTCACCTTCACGTAGCAACCCAAGAAGTATATGCTCGAATCCAATATAGTTATAGCCAAGTTAGTGGGCTTCTTCCAATAAGAGTTCTAAAATACATTTGGCACGAGGAGTAAATGGAATCTCCACAACAACAAAAAACCACTACCCCTTATAATTATCTTTTCGACCTCTACTCGTGCATATTTAAGATTTATTCCTATTAGCAATAATCTAAACTTGTAAGGGTCATCATCTTCTACAAGTTTATCCTTCCCAACCTTGATAAGATAGAACTTACACCCATTAACATAAATAATCTTGATCGAGCCAAATTTACACCCATCGACCAAAATACTAGTAATTAGTCGATAATTATATTTATGCATCATCAATATACCTGCACCTTCCTGTCCTTGATGCTAGAATGAAGCTTTGTGATTTTCAAAGAAACTTGGTGGTGCAAACTCCCAGGATGGTTTTGACAGAGGTAATGAACATGGTATTTTAAAAAAAATTAAAGGTTTTCGCATTTTGGTCCCTTACAAACTGAGTTTGCAGCTTGACATATACACTCACCTCACCATCACTTCTATTTTCACCATCTATCACTTTCTCCAACTGTACAAGCCTTTTACCAAATACGGGACATGTGTTATCTTCAACGTGGTTCTTTATAGTCTCAATGGAATTGAAAGAACCTACACTCACTGTTTCATCACTTTGAAAATCAAGTCTCTCGTGACTTTGATATATTTGTTCTCCAATATTCTTTACATTTGGTGTTGGAAATTTATCGAACACCTGGGAATCATCATGTTTTTGCTTACACTTTTAACCAGTCAGAATCTGTAAAATGTGTTTCACATCTCTCTACTGCAACGCCATTTTGGATCTCAACATACTCAATCGAATGTCATGTTTCTGCCACCATTTAGGAGGGGTGGACTCATCGGCTATTTCCTTGACCAACTTTGTCAAGTACTCAATCTGTTTTTGTATTACATACAAATCAATGGAATCACCTATTGTTTGGTTCTTCTTTGACATACCCAAGTTTTAGAATGGCATGAATAATGGCTCTTGATACTAATTTGTTATGACCCTTGAGAAATATGGAAGTTGAGATCGAAGAAAATAAGTAAAATAAAAAGGATTAACGAAGCAGATGAATTATTGAAGAAGAATAAGAGATAAGATATCTTTCATAAATTTTCCATGATTTGTGTATTACAATTCTTAGCCTATATAATCTGCTAATGGGACAAAAACTATTATTTTTACATAGTTGTCCTAAATTGTCTGCTAGTGCAAAGGCCTAATCATCAACTGTTGCTTGGTATAATTCTTCTTATGGGCTTCTCTGAATGGATCTCCACCTTTGGGTCATTTTCTTTCTTCTCAACTATATTTCTATCTTCACCAAATGCCCAACATCGTCGTTTTTGGTAATATTAACTCCACTTTCCCAATTCCCATTTTTTCCAATTTCTGTCCATAAATCACTAACCCTTGATTTGTCTCCGTTTCTGTTTCTCTCCTAACTTCGATCATGACACCATGCTCACAAATTCTTAACTTGGTTTCTACAAATAACTCATCCTAAATACCAAACACTACAATCATGCAATTTTAAATTTTGCTTTCAACCAATAATATATAATCTCTATAACAAATGGTTAAAAACTCTCAATTGATACCTCCACTCTCCCCTAGGTTATGGGTTTAATACCTACTAAGAGCAAAATTCTGTTGGTAATGCTCAATTTGTAATTTTCTTTTAAAGGCTTTTAATTATATGTTTAATAGAATTAAATTGTGATTTGGAAGTGACTATTTTGCCCTCACTATTTAGCCTATAAATAGTGGGCAATTTCATTCACTTTTAGATATTCCAAGCAAACATTTGCTTTGAAACACTCTTCCTTTTTAGAATGTTTGTTTGAGTTGAGAGAAGAGCAGTATCATCAAAGTTCACTCCAGTTTTCGGGTGTACAAATTCTTGGAGAGTCGTGCTAACCTCAGGGGGGTTGTTTTTCCATTGTAGCAATTACACACATCGGGGCGAATTTGCTTCTAAGACAGTGGATTACCACGACACGATTATCGTTCTGATTGATTATTTTATTTAATATTTTCCAAGTCAGTGCTAACGCCTCGTTTTACAACAGTATGTTTTTCCAACAATTTAGAAGCAAATTCTTTATGCTGCTTTTTGATTATGGTTTTGTCTATTATTTGCTCGTGTTGGACTCAAAATCCGGGTTATCAACAAAGGCCTTGAAGAGTCGGTGTTATTCAGCCTACATAGTAAGCTTTCTTTCAGTATTTCACAATTACATGCATTCTGCCAAAGTAGAAGTAAAATGGTAGAAGTTGAAGTGCCCTAGAAACCTAAGACTGAACATGAGACAAGGGAATTAAAGGTATATGGCAGAACAATAGTAAAAGGTTTAAAATCTTATGCACGTTAGCCATTAAATTCATTTTTAAACGTTTGTTTTTAATGTTGGTTTTAACCGTAGAAAATGCATGGAGTTAATGCATGAGATTAATGTATAATCATGAATGGTTTAAAGCATAGTTTTTCTTTTTCTTTTAAGTGTTTATGAACATTGTGAACTATAATATCATTTTAACAAATGGTATTTATTGGTAAGCATGAATGTGTTTTAATCATTATGCGGTTATAACTTTTGATTTAGAGTTATTTGTTGTTATATGGCATTATTGTTATGCTTTAATCATTGAAGCGGTTGGTTTATATTAAAGGTGTAAAATCATGTATATACCTAGGGGTGGGCATGGGATCCGAACCCGACGGGTTTCGATCCGATCCTACCCGATCGAGTCATTTTTTTAAAAAAAAATTTGGGTTCGGGTCGGGTTTTTTTTAATGTGATGTTCGGGGCGGATCGGGTTCAAGTTTAGGGTGAAAAATACCCGACTCGACCCAACCCGAAAAAATATATAATTTTACCTTATATATTTAGGAATAATTACAATAATATCCCTCTATATATTATTTTTTCAATTAATTCACTGTTTTTATTTAATAAAAATAATTTTTTTATTATTTCGGATAAGGTCGGGTCGGTTTTTTAATTTATATATCGGGTCGGTTTCGGGTCGGGTGAAAACTTATTTTAGTCGGGTCGGGTCTCAGGTGGAGGACTCCTTGTTCTCAGGTTGGGTTGGGTGGACCAAAAACCCGACCCATGCTCATCCCTATATATACCTTTATATTTTTTAGATTGCCAACGTTACGAAGCTACCATAATTGAATATTAGTGGTATATTCAATGCCTTGAAGAATGAATGTACATAAGTTATGAAATTTATAATGGTAACTTATGTGAATAAATGTTTTTGACGTTTGCATTGTTTGCATTTATAAATGCACAATAATATATTAATCATGTGGTTTGAGAGATTAATATTAATTAATACATCATCAAATTATAAATTGATGATAGTTGATATATGGGTACGACAGATAATGCATGTGTGATATTTGGTTCGTGTGGAGATATAAAATAATTTATTCCCATGAGGTAAGATAGTTTTTGAAAATTAAGGAGAAAATAATTATAAATATTTTTTACCGTACTAATACTTTTCTTTGAGAAATTTGTAAAGATACTGGAAATGTGTAATATTTGGAGAAATATGGAGCTGGTAAAAATGAAATGAGAAGATTCTCCAAAATCGAATAGTTGTTAAATTTGATTGATTTCCACAATCTCTTGAAGATAAGGAACCAAACTCCTAAAATTAAGGATCTTGTTACTATCAGTAAATTATTTTAATTTTATTGCTATTAGTAAATTATGTTCTTGACTAACCATGTATAATCTTCATTTGAATTTAGAAAATTCAAAGAGAGAACGGTTCAGATTAAGTGATTTTCATGGTTGATTTTGTGTTCATGCTTATTAAAGATGATGATGTAATGAATGAAGTTTCATGCATGGTGAGAATGAATAAGTCTATTTGGAATTTTGATTCTACCAGTGAGGTCAGATTATTTAGACTTGTTGCCTGATAATTCATGCCTTTTAAATACATGAATTAGATTGCATGAGCCTTTAAGCTTGTCTTTAAAACTTAGTGGATACTATGAAATGAGATAAAACCACTAGCAAATACTAAGGTAGTAGTGCTAGCCCAAAATATGTATGCTTAATAAGATACTATTGTGAGTAAAAGTATAAAGCATAATTCTTTAAAGAGACCTTAATTAAATAAAGAGAAAATATATAAATGATTTATTGAAAAGTAGTGTGATGAGTATGAAAGTGCATGTCTAGGATTGGTTCTATGAAAGACCTGGTACTTAAGCGTGCCTAGTGCACCACCTCTCTTTCATTGAAACCTACCTGGTGCACAGTTCATTACTATGCTCACTATTTCAATTTTAAAAAAATTACTATGGTGAGATAAAAACTTTTAAAACTTAGTGCAGAAGTTAAAAGAGTAGAGAATAATTTGGTTGAGTGGAATTCCAAACTTTGCCATAGTAAATAAAATATGTGATGGTCTCTTTAAGGCTAATATGTTGAATATCATGAATGAAAATATGATAGAAATTATTGCTACTAAAAGTTTGTTGTAGCTATTAAAATCTCTTTGAGTGATTTTCCTAAGTAGAGGAAAGAAAATAGAAAATCTATTTCAGAATTTGTAGTGAAAACTCTTGTTTTAAACTTGAGAACATTTTTCTTGTTGTTAGGAAAAGTTGAAAACTCCCAATAAATTTTGTCATAATATTCATAATTTCCTAAACACTTCTTATGAAGAGTTAGGAAAAATCGAAATTCCTTTTGAATGAGAAAAGGTCGTAGAGGACTAAATGAGATATAAGGAATTTCATGATCATTTGAGAATAAAATAATGTATAAACAAGATTTGAGTTTGTTAAAACATAGTTTTATTGTGAAAACTAATAAAAAAACTTTACTCAAGTATGAATGAGTAAATTTGTAAGAGAATTTGTTTACATGTTGTTCAAGACACTTATGGATTTATTTCTATCCTAAAAATGTTAGAAATGTGGGGGTATCTTAAATGATGATCAAAGTGAGAGAGGAACCTAGTTGATCCACTTACTAAAGGTTAAAGTCAGAAACTGGTTCTTGATTCGTCGAGTGGGATGAGTTTAAAGGTCATTGGTTGAAGAATTAATGGTGGATACCTAACTTAGTTATCTAAGTTCAATGTGGTCAAACGAAGTCATGGAAAGACTCATATTTTACATTTCTACCTACTATCCCTATGACGAATAATGTACATGTACAGGATGAGCTTAACTGTTCTTAATAAATTCATAGCCCAGGCTTTGGGTGGTCTTAGCGAGAAAAACTTGATGAATTTACCGATTTTGGCTTAATATCTATTCTTAATAAGTTCATAACCCAGAGTTGAGTGAGTAGTTCTAATCGCGAAGGACTAGACGAAGTTACAACTTGAGAGGATGATTTTTATTAAACTCTTAATGAATTCAAACCCAAGAGTTTGGGAGTTCCTAGTGAGAAGGACATATTGAATTCACCGAATTATGAGGTTGAATATTTATTCTTAATGATTTCTTATTCCAGAGTTTGGGTGGTTCATTTAAAAATGAACTTGAAGAAATTCACCTTACCTATTGTGAGGTTGAGCTGTTATAAAAGCTCTTAATTATTTCATAGCTCAGTTTGAGTGGTTTATGTTGAGATAGACCTGATGAAATAACATACGTAAGTGAGAAGGATTAGCCACATTTTATGAAAAACGTTGGGTTGTTTTTCTAGTACACTTATTAGAATCCTGAGGAATGAGGGCTAAACATATATACGTTTTTGTATATACTCTTTGTAGACACATCGAGGGCTTTGGTGGATGAAGGGATTAGTTGTGTGTTATGAGTTTGCCCTTATTTAGAAAGTTTAAAACTAGTTTCACTTATATAAGAAAATGATTGCTCATCATCACTATGTACTAGTTCAAGATACGTTCACTAGTGCTTAAGCAACTGATCTCGCTATTGCTCTTCTATGTTTTAACTTCATTGCTCTCATCTTTACGAAAGAAATCTTTCGCATTAGTGGGGAAATGTTGGTAATGCTCAATTTGTAACTGTCTTTTAAAGGCTTTTAATTCTATGTTTAATAGAATTAAATTGTGATTTGGAAGTGACTATTTTTCCCTCACTATTTAGCCTATAAATAGTGGGCAATTTCATTCACTTTTAGTTATCCCAAGCAAACATTTGCTTTGAAACACTCTTCCTCTTTGGAGTGTTCGTTTGAGTTGAGAAGAGAGCAGTACCATCAAAGTTCACGCTAGTTTTCGGGTGTACGAATTCTTGGAGAGTCGTGCTAACCTCAGGGGGTTGTTCGTCCATTGTAGCGATTACACACATCGAGACGAATTTGCTTCTAAGGCAGTGGATTACCACAACACAAATATCATTCTGATTGATTATTTTATTTAATATTTTCCAGTCAGTGCTAACGCATCATTTTGCAGCAGTATATTCTTCCAACAAATTCCATTTCTCCCTCCCCTAGATAAAAATTGTTCAATTTTTTTTCTTTCAAATAAGAGAATGCAGCCAGTAGATTTAACCATTGTTGTTCTTTATATATCCACCGCCTCGAGGAATTTGGAGGAACCAATGATGGTTGTTTGATCATGCTGAAAATCAACTTCGTCGATCACATAATCCATTTTCATATACAATTAATGGAGCATACTGGATAGTTTGGTATTTACTGTTTCTATCACATCTATCCTTACACCATCAGTCAATTGTGCTATCAAACTTAGATCCCAGACGTTCAAGTTCTGCCTGCATCAATGTTGCCATTGTATTCTCCATTGCTGATATTGAGGGATCTGGTGTCAGTGTTGCAAGCCAAAACCCAAGTAATCCTTTAACAAGGAAAATTATGTAAGGAAGAAAAGAAAATAGAAGAATTAGAGAATGGAAGTTAAGAGGAAGAATCGAAGAAATCAGAGAGAGAGATGAGAGGCAGAGACGAGAAGAGAGCAATATTTACTTTATTCCTTTGTGCCAATTGTAGCTACTGAAACATCTTGACAAGTGAAATGTCAATAACCGTTAAGGATGGTCTGAGGTGGAAGAAGGATGAGTCATGTAGTGGGTATTTATAATGTCATTGATATAAATTAGTTAGAAGTTATCATGTCTCTTATTTCAAATAGACGTCTTAAGGGTTGAAGGCTCAGATTAGGACGTCACAAGTGTCAACACGTAGTGGATGATGATGTAACATGGGAATGTTCGTAAGGATAGTAGGTGATCGACACGTGGTTGTTTATAAAATGCATTACACGATTCTGAGAGTTCGCATGGTCTTGCATTAGCGTTCCTTATGATTCGTACGAATGGTACGTGTGTTATCATGGAATTGCAGAATAAGAGGTTCGCTTATGTGAAGGGTCGCAAGGATAAATAGTAACAGTACCTAGCTAACAAACTAGTAAGAAAAAGCATAATAACATAGCTAGTAACACTATATATGACGCTGATCAAACTTAATCTAACTCAGAATATAGATATAAAATTTCATCCAAATCTATTTATATTTATAAATAAATAATCCCTATCCATTTAAGCTAATACGATATTTCTTGATTTCATTAGCTGGTAATTGGATTGGGGAAAATTTCAGAATATATAATCCAACATTTGCTTATTTATTCAATTTTATTTGTTTATTTGCTTATAGGGGCATTAGTCTTTTGTACTTGAAGAACCACACAAATGCACAAAATATGATGATCCCACAAACCCCAGTAATTATGAGGACCCACTTAAATGCACCAGGGTCGTCAAAGAATGGTATGGCGAAGTTCATGCCAAATATTCCGGCTACCACCCCGAAAATGGCAACAACAAAAGTCGCAGTAGTGAGTAGTAGTTCGAATTGGATCAGCTGGTTTCGAACATTATCCTGAATCCAAAGTATGTCATAAGTTTCAAAGGTCAGATGGTTTTCCACAGGAGCACATAAATCACATACTTTCTCTATCACATCACAGAGGAAAAATCATCAGTACAAGCATTGGAATGGAGCAGATGGGATCTAAGAAAGTGGACAGGCTAATTTTCGAGAATATAGCTTGTTTCTAGGCCTTACAAATCATGTTCTTAAGTCATTGTAAAGTTGGAAAAGATCTAATTTTTCCACTTTCCAGTGCTGTCAAGGGCAAAAGGACTCTACACACTAAAACCTTTGTTCCTCAAGCGCGAGGAGAAAAAGCGCTCACTTAAGTACAACACAATATGTATAATGTATGTATTTTTTTAGTGTCTACAAAACATGCACTTTCTTTAATTGGCCAAATATATGATTTTCTTATGGTCTTATAGTTCCACTGTTGAAAACTTAAATATTCAAATGTAGAGAGTTTAATGCTATCTCCAAAAAAAATGTTTGAGCCGCTTTTATTGTCTAGAGCCAAGGCACAAAAAGTAAGCATGAATAGCCATACACGCCTTGGCAACACTGAATGCTTCATCCTGTTAATTTTTTCATTCTAAGCAATTGCCAATGAATGTGCCAACAAGCAGGAAAGGAAGAATCAATATGAAACTAAGAACTGGTTTGGATGCATGGTGCCAGTAGGGGTGGACTTTAGCACCACAAATCCAAACAGGATTTTTCAGTTCCAGTTTTGACTTTTTCACTTTAGGTTCGTTGATATTTCACTAACAGTTCTATCAAGAAGGAAATATCGCATACCAGCTGAATATTGATGAAATCTTCTGTGTCATCAATGTATTCCTTCAACTGGAACAAGAAGAAAATAATATCATATCCATCCAAGAAAAGGGATGATGAAAGATGTTAGACTGGTGCTCTACATACCGATGTCAACTTATTGAGGGTGCTATCAATGAGAACAAAGTAGGCTTCCAATAACATCTCCAGCTCCTCTATACTCTCAGTAGAGCTCTCTGAACTCTTTGTGCTCTCATGGTGGCTCCTTGCAATGCTCAAGCTTTTCTCCAGCCTGCGTGGTTCATGGGGTGATGCAACAGGAGACACTGGAGCTGAAGCAGAGAGTCCGTCATTTGATCTGAACCCCATCACAGGTTGATCACCATAAAATGATGACTCCATACTGCTCCTCTTCTCGCTAAGATACATTTCGGCCATATCTCCATCATCATCCATTAGCTGCTCTATCTCATCTCTAACCTAAATGGATAACAAGATGGGAAAGTATGAAAAAACAGTTTTTTCAAGGCCACATGGACACTCCAGGTGCTATATTGCCTCAGGTACAAGGCACAAAAAGAGCTCTCACTTGACTGAAGTAATGTGCAATGCATACGTGTATTTTTGTGAGTGTATATCTAATTATAATAATAATCTCTAAGGAGCAGTCCAGTTTACCCACAAGACACTCGATCTTTTGTTGGCCTATATGCCTGATTTCTTTGCGGTTTCATATCCTATTATAGAGTACTCAAATACCAAGAAGTAGATGGTTTGGTACTATCCCTTTTCTTACTATAATCTAATGAAAATAGTTAAAAATAAAAGAATTAAAGAGAACTTCAATAAAGCAGGTTTTTTTAATGCCTATTGCCTTACAAAAAGCATGCCTAGGTAAACCGGTGTGCATCTGATCAAATCCGCCATGCCTGAAAGGGGTCCAAGGTGTTTTCATTGTCTAGTGCAAAGATGTAAGGCACGCCTAGGCGCACACCTTGACAACACTGACCAGAACACATGATTACCATTTACGTTCCAGAGAGAACAAAGAAAAGGGAGATGCAAAATACATTATACCTTCTGCACTCTTCGAGTCAAAGCAACAAGTCTGCTCTTTAATCTACGAACTCGCTCCAAGTTTAACGTACTAATCTTTGATGTAAGCTCATCCAGCAATGGGTATGCTTCAATTTCCAATTCTGCTGCCTTTGATGCATCAAATGAGTTACCAACTTGCTCAATAGTAAACATATGTAAAGAACACACAAATTGATAGTAAAAAAGCAACAATTATATATATAAAAAAAAGGACTTGGAACTCAGCAAGTACATAGTGGACACGGTTAAATACAATATTAGTGGTCAAATTTTGATAATTCAATTATAACATAAAATCAATTCTAATTGTGGGTTTTTCATCAGATAAATAGCCTGCATCCAGTAAGCTTCCAGAAATCTATATTAGTGATAGCAGGTAATCGGAATTGAGCTTTAAATAAGAAAAAAAATAGAAATTGCATAGAAGTTATCAAATTTTTTTAGACAAATATGGTAAGAATATATATAATAGTATAATACCATCTCTAGGAAGTAAGAGCTGGTGCTCTGACTTTTGGAGTATTTGGCTAGACCACAAAAAAAGAAGTTTTATTTTAAGTAATACAAGAAAACATGAATGTCATGCAAGTAATCCAGAAGCAAGAAAGATCAAACACAAAATCTAGATACTGGATGGTATAGTATCCTAGAAATTCAGTATTGGCAATTGGCGGCCTCTTCCCAATGCTCTGCCTGGTTAGGAAGGTTCACAGAAAAAGCTAATTTGCGCTTCTAACATTTACTTCTTTGAATAATTCATTTCAGGCTCTACACGAGTGTCAAGGTTCCAGTTGCTGTTTTCTCAATCTCGTTATTGAACATTAGATGATTTCTTTATAGAACAAGCAACGACAACAGAAGCTTTCAACCATTCACATCAGCTGCCCCCACATATTACGGGAGCCATGACAGGTTACCATGATTCTCTCCAAATAACACTTGATGGGGATGTCTTAAAACTATGGGTTCCTTCAGTTTATGTACCATTTAAAAGCAAATATTCAAAACTTATATTTTCCAAATATCATAAGAATTAAAATGCAGTCAGTCTAGTCTCAAGTATCTTGCCCTTTGATTTGTTGCTACTTCAACTAAATATAAGGCTGATCACAATATAAAAGTCAAGAGAGCTGATGAAGAATCAGCGATTAGAAGATTAACGTTTATTGCGTGGTTCCAATCTCAAAACATCTCCTCCCAGACCAAATAATGGATTTCTGGTGATTTCAGCAGAACATAAGGCGCCTCCAGATATGTTACAGATTTGTAGGCTAAATCTTAGTATAATTATATATTGTGTATTTAATGTAGGATATTATTTTACATATTTTAGGACCTTTATGCGTGTATATACCCATAATGTTTATTAGAGTTTGACCCGAATTCGATCTAACTCAAATTGATTGGGAAAAGTAGGAAACTTAGTTTGATTGAAAGTAGGAAGAATATTTTATTTTATGTTGATTGAGAGTAGGAAGCATAGTTTGAGTAGATTTCTTGTTATGCAAGTTTCATTTGTAATCAAGTTACTATCATTATAATAGATACTAGGGATTAAGATTAGAAGCCAAATTGTTCATGAGGATTCCTCTTGTATTCTTCTATTTTTGATACTAGTGAAAATTCTCTTCTTCTGTCTGTGATTCTTCCCAAAAGAACTTTCCACGTAAAATCTTTGTGTCTATTTTATTGTGCGATCACCATGCTTGTCGTCATCTTTTAACAAAATGGTATTAGAACATCAGGTTTACTTGTCTTGATCATGATAATGACATCTTAAAGCATGAAATTCCACTATTGAATTGCAACACCAAATTCACGTTGTGACATATGTAGGTATGAAAATTTGCAAGAACTCTCTCATTGTGATGAAATGGTAGAGAAAGGCTATCAAATTTTTTGTTCTGTTCGGTCAATAAACACGTCTTTATTGAATTGCAACACCAAATTCACGTTGTGACATATGTAGGTATGGAATTTGCAAGAACTCTCTCATAGTGATGAAATGGTAGAGAAAGGCTATCAAATTTTTTGTTTTGTTCGGTCAATAAACACGTCTTTATTGAATCAACAATTTTAGAAGATAAAGTTGTTATTTTCTTCTTCATGTCAGATGATGTTATTATCAATAAACACGTCTTTATTGAATCAAACAAAGGAAGATTTTGTGTTGAACAAGACAACCGTGGGTATAACAATTTTGAAAAACATAATAAAATTCTATTTCTTGAGCATAACGAATTTGAGAAGAAAAAAATAGTTCACTTCCTCATATGGATTAACAACAAAAAAGAAAGAATTGTCTTTGATGATTTGGATCATGATGTGCATGATATTCCTCGTGGTGGTACAGTTTTGAGCAGAGTTGCCACTTATGGCGATCATATCGATGTAAAAATTAAATCCAAGCTTGGACAGTATTTGGATTTGATCGGCAATTATTGTTAAAGAATACCTCTTTAAAGAGTTCCTTCAAAGAAGTGGAGAATATATTCTGAATATGGAATAACTTGTTCATCGACGTGAAGAATTAACTTTTATTGAATTTGGGTGTGTAATCGAATTTAGGGTTTTATCTCGAACTCCTTACAATTTCAGAATTCGTGTCAAGGTAGACATTGTTAGAATTTGACTCATGTTGAATAATCGGGTAAAGAAAACAAAAGAACACAAGAATTTTAACGAGGTTCAATGTGCTTACGTCCTCGGTGCCCTAGGCGGCGCTAGAATTTTTATTCAATGTCTCATAGGTTTTGGTTACATCTCCTTTTATAATAAATAAACCCTGGTACATATTTACAAAAATAACTTTGTACCGTACCGCGGGGGATACGCCCCCCGCACTCCCAACCCACATAATCGTAACCCGCACTACGAGACTTTCTTTGTAAGGACAAATTATGTTCTCTACGCTCCGTTCCATCCTCTGTCCTCTTTACTGGTATATTTATGAGCTATACCTAACAAATCTCCACCTTGGCGAATATCTTGCCCCTTAGGAAACATTCAATGTGGGTTGGGTTACCTTACTTCTTTAACAACTCGAAACATTAACAAGTCCAAGCAATGCATGAACTTGTCTATCGTAACTGGCTTGATGAACATATCAGCGGCATTCTCATTAGTATGTACCTTTTGAAACAAAATCTCTCCAGATGCAACCAACTCTTTGATCTTGTGAAACCTTACATCAATATGCTTAGTTCTAGCACGATATACCTGATTCTTAGCCAAGTGAATAGTACTTTGATTGTCACAAAGCAACTGAACTCCACATTGTTGAACATCCAACTCCTTCACTAAACCAGTAAACCATAAAGCTTCTTTTGGAGCTTCAGCCGCTGCCATGTATTCAGCTTCAGTTGTGGATAATGCCACAACAGATTGAACAGTGGACTTCCAACAAATAATCCCTCCACCAAGAGTAAAGACATACCCTGTCGTAGATCTTCTATTATCCAAATCACTCGCATAGTCTGAATCCACGTATTCTACAACCAAAGGATTATCCCGCTGACTACCAAAAAAAATTTCATGTCCCACAGTACCCTTTAAGTACCTAAAGATCCACTTGACTGCTTCCCAATGTTACTTACCAAGTTTAGACATGTACTTACAAACTTGACTAACAGCATGAGCTAAATCAAGACGAGTACATATCATTGCATACATCAAGCAGCCAACAACAATAGAATACGGAACCTTTGTCATAACTTCAGCTTCCTTATCTGTCTTAGGGCACTGTTCTGATGAGAGCTTAAAGTGATTCGCCAATGGAGTGCTCACTGGTTTTGCGTTGCTCATCGCAAACCTTTCTAGCATTTTCTCAACATAACCCCATTGAGATAGACACAGTTTCCTTGAGTCTCTATCCCTGCAAATTTTCATTCCAAGAATTTTCTTTGCAGCACGTAAATCTTTCATATCAAATTCCTGACTCAATAAAGTTTTCAAACCGATAACATCATCCATGTTCTTCGCAGCAATTAACATATCATCAACATACAATAACAGAAAAATAAAGTAACCATCATCAAGGCTCTTAACATAGACAAAACAATCATACTCACATCGCTTGTAGTCAATCTTGATCATATAGAGTCAAACCGTTTGTACCATTGTCTCGGAGACTGTTTTAACCCGTACAAAGATTTCTTCAATTTGCAAACTAAATGCTCGTTTCTAGGTTGAGTGAAACCTTCAGGCTGCTGCATGTAGATCTGTTCCTCTAAATCACCATGCAAAAAAGCAGTTTTCACATCCATCTGCCCTAATTGCAAATCCCAACTAGCCACCAATGCAAGTACTGCTCGGATTGAAGTGTGCTTGACCACAGGAGAAAAAATTTCATCATAATCAACTCCTTTTTGCTGTAAAAAACCCTTTGCTACCAAACGAGCCTTGAATTTCTCCCCCTCTTTTTCTGTTACTACTAGTTTCTTCTTATACACCCATTTGCAACCAATAGACTTCTTACCCTCAGGAAGGCGAACTAACTCCCATGTGCGATTGTGATTTAAAAACTCCATCTCCTCAACCATGGCAACTATCCACTTGTCATTTTCCTGACTAGTAACAACATCATGAAAAGTAATTGGATTATCACCGCTAACAGTAAGTACAAAAGATACCAAGTTTTCAAAACCCAATCTGTTTGGAGGTGTTATATTCGTCCGTCTCCCCCTGTCTCTGGCGAGACTATAATCCTGCAAATCAACCGTAGTGGAACCACCAGAAATCAGTTGAGAAGTTTATGTTTTCTCAACTGGAAACTGCTCAAAATCCACCACTGTCGTGTCCTTCTTCTGCTGCAACATGGGCTATTCATCAAAAACAACATCTCTACTGATCACAATTTTCTTCGCAACTGGATCCTAGAACTTGAATCCTTTGACACCTATCTTGTAACACAGAAAAATGCACTCCTTCGATTTTACATCAAGTTTGGATCTCTCATCAGCAAGTACATGCACATAAGCAGGACAACCAAAAATCCGTAAGTGATCAAAAGTAATATCATGACCAGTCCATACATCTTCTGCAACTTTCGCAGCCAATGATGCCCTTGGAGATCTATTGATAAGATAATACGCCATGTTAACAGCCTCAGTCCAGAAGTGTTTGGGAAGCCCCGCATTCAACCGCAAACATCTGGCTCTTTCATTCAACGACCTGTTCATCCATTCCGCAGCACCATTCTGTCGTGGTGTCTTGCGCACTGTAAAATGTCTCTTAATCACATGCTCCTTACAGAAGTTTAGAAACTGTGAATATGTGTACTTTGTACCATTTTCAGACCGTAAACACTTGATTTTTTGTCCTGTTTGGTTTTCTACCTCAGCTTTGCACAACTTGAACTTCTCAAAAATGTCAAACTTCTGTTTCAAAAAATACACCCAAACTTTCCGTGAAAAATTGTCAATAAAAGTAACATAATACCTAGATCCACCCAAAGGCAATGTCGTGGAAGGCTTCCATACATTAGAATGTACATAATCAAGAATCCCTTCAATTGTGTGTTTCCCAGTCTTGAAACGAACTTTAGTCTGTTTACCAATAACACAATACTTGTAAAAATCGAGCTTACAACTTTTAACACCATGCAACAGATTTGTTTTATGTAATTCAACCATACCACGTTCACTAAGATGAGCAAGACGCATATGCCATAGTTTGGTAGTATCATTACAGGACTCAACAGAATGAACTCCACCTACAACGGTACTCCCTAACAATCTGTAAATATTCCCTGCAGTCATCTTTCCTTTCATCACAGTCAAAACTCCTTTAACAATCTGAATGGTTTCCTTATCCTCATCAGCCTTAGGGATAAAACCATTCTTGTGCAAAGTGCCAAAAAAATCAAATTCTTCTTCAAATCTGGGATATGTTGAACACCACACAACGTCCGAACAGAACCATCATACATCTTAATTCTGACATCACCAATACCAACAATATTGCAACATTGATCATCACCCAAATAAACAGAACCAGAATTAACCGACTTGTATGTCGAAAATCATTCCCTATTTGGTGTGATGTGATAAGAACATCCAGAATCAAGAATCTGTCAATTGAGTCGTTGAAATAGATAGCATGTCACCCTCACTGCAATTAGAATTGTCATCCTCAGCCACATTCACAGACTTAAATGAGTCATCACGCTTCTCATCAGTCTACTTTTTCAGCTTCGGACACTCGCTTCATATATCTTGCCTCCTTGCACTTGTAACAGTAAATTGTCTTCTTATCCCTATATTTGGATCTGAAATTCCGCTTCCCAGACCCTACCTTCTCTAGCTTCTGTCCACAGTCTCGATTACCCTTGACATATAAGCTATCAGCTTGAGAGCTTTCCCTTGCATTCTGCTTCCGCTGGTTGTGAGCCAATAAGGCTGCAGTAATCTCCTCAACTTTGATAGTCTCTTTCCCATATGTAAGAGTAGTCACCATGTGTTCGTGAGAGGAAGGCAACGAACACAACAGAATCATCGCTTTGTCTTCATCCTCAATTTTCACATCAAGTCGAGCCAAATAAGAAACGATATTATTGAAGACATTCACGTGTTGCGCCAAATCATGATCATCATGCATCTTCAACCCATACAGCCGCTGCTTTAGATACAGTTTAGTCGTTAAGAATTTGGACATAAACTGACTTTCCAACTTCTTCCAAATTTCATCTGGAGACGACAGATGCATGACGTGATACATTACCTTGTCTGCCAAACATAATCGTATCGTTCCTACTGCTCGCTGCTGCAATTCTTCCCAATCTTCCTCCTCCATCTACGCCGGCTTTATAGGTCGCAAAGCCTTCAAGATCTCTTGCTGTGCCAACAAATCCTTCACCCTTATTTTCCATAATCCGAAGTTACCCTGACCATCAAATTTCACAACTTCGAATTTGGCTACTGACATCTGATACCAATTGTTGAATAATCGGGTAAAGAAAAACGAAAGAACACAAGAATTTTAACGAGGTTTAGCAATGTGCTTACGTCCTCGGTGCCCTAGGCGACGCTAGAATTTTTATTCAATGTCTCATAGGTTTTGGTTACACCTCCTTTTATAATAAATAAACCCTAGTACATATTTACAAAAATAACCTTGTACCATACCACGGGGGCGCAACCCACATAATCGTAACCCCCACTACGAGACTTTCTTTGTAAGGACAGATGATGTTCGCTAAGCTCCGCTCCATCCTCTGTCCTCTTTACCGGTATATTTATAAGCTATACCTAACAACTCAAATTTGATCTGACTCAAATTGATTGAGGAAAGTAGGAAATCTAGTTTGGTTAAAAGTGGAAACTTATCCTATTTATTGTTGATTGAGAGTAGAAAACATAGTATGAGTAGATTTCTTACTATGCAAGTTTCTTTTGTAATCAAGCAACTACCCCTATAAATAGATAATAGGATTAGGGTTAAATGTCAAGTAGTTCATGAAGATTCCTCTTGTATTCTTCTATTTTCGACGTTAGTGAAAATTCTCTTCTTTTGTCTGTGATTTTTCCTAAAAGGATTTTACACGTAAAATCTTATTTTTTTTTATTTTATTGTATGATCATCATGTTTGTCATTATCTTTTAACAATTTTGATGAATAAAAATGAGAGAGTATACTATTTCAGAATTCTACATGGTATCAGATGTTATAAAGCAGTTTTAGCATTTTTAAGGTTTGAAAATTGGGATTTTCTAGGCTGTTTGGGTGTCCAAAATCCAAATCAGGGGGTTATTGCTGCTCTTCACATGGTAGGTTTTGGAGACATTTTTTTCGACATTGCTAGCATAGGGAGGTCCATTGTGCGCCGATTAGTCAGCCACCAAAGTCCGGTCACCAGATTTTGCGCGAGTGAGTCCCACGGGCCGCCAGAAGGGTTCATTGGTTCTCCAAATGCCAAAGTTAAGTGTCCAAAAATAACAATCTAAAGAACAAGAGAACTTGTTCTTTATTCTTCTTTAAAGAACAAGATATCTATGTGCCTGTCTAGTCAGGTGAGATATGGAAATAAAAAAAATAAAAATCAGAAGACCATTTTAGCACAAGTTCCCTAGGCGGAACTTAATCTGTAACAAGGAACATGAAAAAATTGAATTTCAAAAGAATCCTTACCTAACAAAAGAAAAGAAAAAGATCTTAATATACAGTAAAGCTGATGGGAGTCTTTGCATAACGATCAAGTGCATGCATGGGGGAAGAGCTTTTGCAGCCAGGAAATTTCAATATAGCAGCCAAACAGAGCAAAAGGAAACGCTTCTCTATAGTTTTTTTGTATTAGTGTATTATAGTTGAATAAAATAACGACGACAAACCCAGTCAATAGCAAGTAACAAGAATATGCAAAACATCATTTCATATGAGTTGGTGTTATGTGCCTTGTTCATCCTTAATTTTAAATTAGTTTACAATACCCAACAATCAAAAAGAAAATCTGCAATCTATGCATCTTCCAGACATTTAAAAAAAATAAGGGTCATCACAACAAATTGATACTAAATCACAAAAAAAAAAATCCTTATACTAAGGGACATAAAGATTGTCATGTTCGTTGGATGAGACGAGGAGGGCTGAGAAGATGGAGAGAGAAAGAGAGAATTTTGACCGGTAAAAATATATAATTTATAAAGCTTTACTCAGTTAGAACCTAATACTTGCATCACACCACGCATGCTAGTTTTAGGTTCAATATTCAGTTCATGAATATTGTATTCCAACCCTTCCATATTTCAGCAGGAACTTTTCTCATGTGAATAGTTTTAGGAGAACAAGTTTATAATTGAAGAAGTACCTTTGTTTATCATCACTCATTTAATTCAAACACAATAAAACATTTTAGTTGACACGCACCTGAGAATCAAGGAATGTACAGGCAGATTCCAAAGCAACCTCAAGAGCCCTAAACTCAAAGGGCAAATAATCGGGGGATGGACTCCCATACACATTGTCAAAATTCTTACTGCTTCTTCTACGGTTCAACTCAGGACCCTCTGGTTGCCAAACCTCACCTACCCCACATGTTAGTCGCCTTTGAAGCTCCACAACATACTGCAAAACATAGCTATCAAGAGAATTCAAGAGTAAAACCTCATCAGCTGTGATGATACACCGTATCTGCTCTAAATTTACAACAATAGCCTTCTCTCTACCAAGGATAGTGGAGGGGTACACAAACAAAGGATCAAGAAGCCGTAGATCCCGGGCTGGCAGATCACAACGACGCATCATAGTGAACTTGTCAACCTCGATGACCTGGGAATTCCCAGATATATCTACACGGATCCAAGATCGGAGTCCTTGACCTCGTTTCTTTAACCCCGATAAATCCAACCCTTGGAAAGGTTGGCGTCCAGAGGCAGATGCCTGATATGCAATGCCTCTAAGGTTTATAGCCGATTGGGGTTTCGGTGGGAGCAGGCGTTCTTTTAGGTCCACCATTGATATATTATTCTGAATCTCCTAAATAAACCATAAAAACTCAACATCAGACAAACAAGTTCTCAGAGAAGACCCTAGATAAAATGGTTTCAAGAAACCCACTTTTCCAACTAATGCCTAATGGCTACTCACTTGTACGTGCATCCAAACAAGATTAACTTCAGGACCTCGTTACTTTAAAGCATGCCTGAGTGCCAATTTCATGATTAGATTAGTCATGTTTGTTTATGCAAACACAAACCGTAACAATGTTGGTTTCACGCTACTTGAGATGAAAAATCCATTAAACCAAAAAAGATTATTGACGAAAGAAAGCAATAGGATGTCACCTAAAATGCTTCCTGGAAAACGCCTAATTCTCTCATAAGCTTATACTCAAACTAATTGAACAATAAACTCAAAAAACGAATTGAAAATAAAGAGCAAAATCCATTAAACTACAAATAATAATTCACATAAAGAATGATGTAATTAACCATTAGTATATCACCTAAAGTTCTACCACGAAATAGCCTGATTCCCTCGTAAACTTATAATGAAACTAAATTGAAAGAGAAAAGAATGAAAATAAAGAGTAATCCATCGAACCACAAATAATTCAGCATAAGAATTACGAAATTAAGCATTAGAATGAAAATAAAGAGTAATACATCAAACCACAAATAAAATGCTAACCCAAAATGGCCTACTCCTCATAAACTTTTAATCAAACTAAATGGAACAATAAAAATAGTGTAAAATTCAATAAATTCCAACTCAGATTGAAGCATATAAAAAAGGAAACAGCAGTAAACAATCAGATTACTTCAAGGATGAATAAACTAGCATACCTCGAAGAAATTAACTACCTGATGCCGTTGTTTGATTAAGCAAGCAGCAGCAGCAGCAGCAATAATAATAAGATTCAAAATTATAACATAAAAATTAAAATAAAATAAAAACCTAGATTTGAAAAAGCACCTACGCAGCAGCGAATTATACAGAAGAAAAATTAATTTATTTAACAAAATTAAAGAAAAAATAATCTAAAAAAAATTGAAAAGTGTGAGGAAATGCTAAAACTTCGTCACTTTTACGTCAAAATAAAACTACAAACTATATTTTTCTGATAAATTAATAAACCAAACCTTCACCTTTAGTTTTTCTATGTAAAAATGATCTTTTTAATATGAGACTTTTAAATATTTTATAATGGCTATTAAATTTGTCAAACTAATTCAAAATTATACCTAAGACATTATAAAATAGTAATAAATTTCAATAAAGTTAATAATTATTTTATAATAATTTGAAAAGTTTAATGATTATTTTTGCAATCGTTTAATAAATTTAATGAATATTTTATAATTATTTAAAAAAATTAATAATTATTTTATAATATTTAAATGTTTACTGACAAAATATTATTTTATTATAGTTTTTAATATAATTTTAGGCATAATGACAAAATTACCCTAACATTTGCATAAATAGTCATCTTGACTCCTATTCTTTTTTTAAAATATTTTAGCCTCTAACGTTTTAATTTTTCATTCAAAAACCTCTCATTGGAAGGAAACAGTTAGTTGCCTAACAGTCAACATATGTTGTTGATGTGTCATTTTACATATGCTTAATTACTATGTGGCACATCACCCATAGTGATGATGTGGCATGTGTGTGGGCTCCCATAGTGATGAAATGACATGTGTCATGTCAGCAACATGTGTTAATCGTTAATCAACTAACAGTTTCTTTCCAAACATGGGGTATTTTGATGAAACATTGAAACAATATACACTAAAATGCTCTAAAAAAAGAAAAAAGGGCTAAATTAACCATTTATATAAACATTGGGGAGTAATTTTGTTATTATGCCCATATTTTAACTTTTTTTAAAAATATTTAATAACTAAGAGTATAGTATCACTCATTAGTGGTTAAGCATGAACCAAACGATCTTAGTGGTTAAGGAATTATTGTTATCTCCTGAGATTTTAAGTTCGAGCATCATATATGCAGGATCATGAGTGTGTTATGTCAAATGGTTGAAAGTCTTTGAACATATATCATATTATTACTTTGTACTCACCCATATTAATAAAAAACAAAACAAAAGAGATTTTTTTAACATGGATAATAAATAATAAAGTAGCTTAAATTTATCTTCATCAACCGTACAAATTTTATTAAATTAATTAATAATTTTAATGTTTTGATATGTTGGGATTGTGATGAAGCTCAAATGATCAACCGAATAATTTGCTAAGAGGGGGTGAATTGACTATTTGAGTTTAGGGAGTAAGGAGTAGAAAAGATAGGAAAATTTGCACAATGATTTATAGTGGTTCAACTTCTTAACCAAGTCTACATCCACTACCTTAGCTCCTCACTAAGGATTTTCTAATAAATTCACTAATTTGTTCTTTCTTTTTACAGGATCAAGAAATAACCTTTACAACTCCCTAGATTTTCACATGCTAAGCTAAAACCAATCCCCTTTTACAAAGGTAAAGAAATTTAAACAATAAAACCTCTAAAATGAAGGTGTTTACAAAAATTAAGCTCACAAAATACTAATATTTACAAGAGAAAGGAAAATAATAAAGAAAAACTCTTCTCTTGTGTTTGATTGCTTGGATAGGTGTTTTAACCCTTCTTCAAGTGTCCTCAACTTGTTTTATATGTTGGAATGAGCTTGTGGTCGTTTCTAGTCGTTGGGGATTAATTTTCTACAAAATAAAATAGCCTAGTACAGGGAGTATTGGTATTCCTTTAATGAGTATCGGTACTACATTTGTAATATTTAAATAAACTAGCCGTTACTAGCCATTAGGCCTGACCAGTATCGATACTATGCTTCATGGTATCGATACCACTGTGTAAAGTAGTATCGATACCCCTTTGAGTATCGGTACTTATTTTGCATTATGGAATTTGAGCCGTTTGAAAAATATTTGGTAGTATCGATACTTCTCTTATCTTTGGTATCAATACTACATGAACATTATCAGTACTGTTCATATAGTTGCGATACTGTAAGAACAGTATCAATACTATGTACCTAGAAAAACAATTTTGTGCTCAAATTATAGTTTAATGAACTTTGAATTATTTTTGAAAACTTTGAATAAATTCAATCAAGTCCAAAAACATTGTCTTAATTTGTTATATCAAAACATTATAAAACATAGTTCAACAATCTCCCCCTTTTTGATATAACAAAACATTTGAAAATTTGTTTTTTTTTTTTCAAAATCCCCCTTAATAAAATGTTTCATGAAAAAGAGAAAAATTTAGAAAATATTAAAGCTCTCCCTTTTTCATTCTTGAAATTGAATTTTTAAAACTCATACTTCTTCCCTTTTTTTATATAAAAAATAAGTCAACTTTAAATTTCAAAAATAACAATGGAGAGTAAGTGATAAATTTTAGCATAAAATCATTTGAAAATCAAAGCTCCCCTCAATAAAAGCATTCCAAACAAAAAAATGACTTTAGAAGCTTGACACTTAGAAGACATTGAATTTCAACAAAGATGAACAAATAAGTTAGTAGCACAAGAAATTCAATATATCCAAGTCTAATAAACTTTATACAATAAGAATTGTTGAATTTAAGTGCACGTGCATAAAGCTATCCAAAAACGTTATGCATTTGAAAAATTGATATCAATTGTTAGAGAGATATGATTTATAATAAATTACATGCATAAACATTTAAATTAAGGTCAAAAAATAAATTTTGTAAAAATAAAATATTAAAACTAATTTTGACCAAAATTCATTATGATGAACAAACATTTATAAAAAAAATCATTAAATCTTTAGAAAATGTTCATCATAATACTTTTTAACATACATGAGATAGAAAACATAAAATTATTTAAAATCAAAACTCATGCATGCTTAAACTAGATGAGTAACCAATTAATCAAAACAAAAACATTAAGCTTAGAATTTACCCATTCCATATCAAGTGTGGCTATAGCATTTGAGTATCTTCACTTTCATCACCATTGCCCCTACACACTTACAAGAGACATTCATTTAGACTTTGGTATCCAAATTGCTTTGGATCCTTTGAACGTTAGTTTCAATGCCTCTTGTTCCCTTAGGAACCCATACTTGTCTAATTCTAAAACAATTTCCTTTCTTTATATGACAAGTATGTTCCATATGACCATAAAAATGACAATGTGGGCCTTTTATCATTATGAAATTAGATGAATTATTTAAAATGATTTCCTTTTCTTTTGTTAAGCATTTAAGCTTAACCTTTAAATCAAAACTTTCTTTTTCAAATTTTTCAATTTTCATTTTTGAAAGCTCTAAATCGTTTTTTCAAAATTTCATTTTGTTTTTCGAAATCAACTTTTGCTTTCAAAAGAAAATCGTTTTTAACTTTAAGTTTTGAAATCAGTTTCTTGTATTTGGAGTTCATAGTCTCAAACTCCAAAAATAATTCATCATATGCATCTTGTAACTCATCAAAAGAATATGAATCAGATTAATTAGAGTTGGAAGAAACCTTGGGCTCTTCAAGAACCATTAAGATCACTGTTTTTTTTTTTATTCTTCTTTCTTGTTTCCATGAATCTCTTTGAGCTTATTCTAAAGCTCCTTGGCATTTGAACTAGAAAAAACTCCTACATAAACATCGGTACTAAATGCACAAAACAACAGGTGCATGGCTTTAGCATTTTGTTGAGCTTTCTTTCGTTCTTGGGCACTCCACTTCTTCATCTTCTTCTTTGGAGAAGAGTAGTTGTTCTCGATCATCTCCCATGCATCAAGATCATTGGATTGGATGAATAGCTTCATTAATTTCTTCCAATGAAGGTAGTTGGCTCTATTAAAGTATGGAGACTTGTCGATCGGTTGGCAGTCTTCCATGTGGAACGAGCTGGAGGTGGAAGTCATCTTCTCGGTTGTGTCAAATATTGGTAGAACTTCTTCAAGGACATTCTCAAGGTTGTTAAACCTTCTAATGAGTCAAGCTCTGATACCAATTATTGGGATTGCGATGAAGCTCAAATGATCAACCGAATGATTTACTTAGAAGGGGTGAATTGGTTATTTGAGTTTAGGAAGTAAGGAGTATAAAAGATTGGAAAATTTACACAATGATTTATAGTGGTTCGACTTCTCAACTAATTCTACATCCACTACCTTAGCTCCTAACTAAGGATTTTTTAACAGATTCACTAATTTTTTCTTTCTTTTTACAAGATCAAGAGATAACCTTTAAAACTCCCTAGATTTTCAAAGGCTAAGCTAGAACCAATCCCCTTTTACAAAGGTAAAACAATGCAAACAAGAAAACCTCTAAAATGAAGGTGTATACAAAAATTAAGCTCACAAAAACACTAATATTTACAAGAGAAAGGAAAATAAGAATGAAAAACTCTTCTCTAGTGTTTGATTGCTTGGATAGGTGTTCTGACCCTTCTTCAAGTGTCCTCAACTTTGTAATATCCCAAAATAGGGCTAGTGACTAAAATGTAAATTTTGAAAACTTTGTGTTCAATTTCAAAATAAGTTAAAAGTTCAAGGACTTAATTAGAGAATTTTGGTGTTGGAGTTAATAGCAAAGTTTGAAAGTATAAAGGGTATAATGGTCATTTGATATGAAAGATTTTTATTTCTTCCTTTATAAGGATATTAAACACATAGAAATGGGATTAAAGGAAAGAAAAGTCTGGAGACTTAATTCTCTTCTTCTACCTCGTTGCCGCGAGCTTCATTTTAAATGTGAGTTTTGGTAAACTGATTATTTCTTGAGTTTTAAGCTTAGTTTTGATTCTTGGTGTGTTAAGAAAGATTAATTAGAGATTAAAGTGTGTTGAAACACCAAAATGGATGAGTTATGAAGGATTAAATATGAAGAGTCTTTAAGTGAATTATTGAATAAGGAGTAAATGGATTTTTAAGTTGAATTTGACTTGTCAAGAGACTAATTAAGAAGTTAGAAGTAATAGAAGTGAATTATGAACATGTTGAATAATTGGTGTAAATTTTGTTTCTAAGTATTCTATGGGGATTGTGGTTGTTAAAGTGTGCTTAAGTGATATAAGTTAGTTTTAATAAGTATATTTGAGTTTAGTAGTATGAAAAGAGTTATAAATGGAAGGTATGTGTAAGTATGAGTTAATTTTTAGTTAAAAAGATGAATTCTAGGCATGGGGTATCGGTACTGTTCATCTAGTACCGATACTTCAAAGAGAAAAGGGTTAATATTGGTGAGAGGGTATCAATACTCTAAGAATGGGTATCGATAAGCAAAGATTTGGCAAGTCATTTAAGGGGTATCGATACCAAAGGAGCAGTATCAATATTGAGGGTATCAATATCATCTAGTAAGTATCGGTACCATTTTGATAATAAGGATGACAGAATTGAATTGGGGTATCGATACCGTGGAAGGGTATCGATACTAAAAGCATAGAGGTATCAGTACTGTTCTTGTAGTATCGATACTACTTGAGCTGGAAATTAGAGATTAATGCTTTGATTAGGTTGCAATAGTAGAAATCTTTGCAAGTAATTTGAATTCTGATATTTATGGGATTATGTATTTGTGTAAATAATGATCGAGAGAAAAGTCCAGACAAGTCGACCAAGTAATAATCATCGAGAAAAAGATAAGAAATCGATATTGACTAGTGAGGCCAGGTGAGTGCATACTAGTGATATATGATGTTTAATGGAAATAGGACTTGCGATGAGTCTATTTCCTATAGTAGAATGCATAAATTCATGATTGTAAGCATATGTTTGATATGAGTGTATGTGTTATATGTTATTGCATGTGTTACATGATTTGTATGAATATATGCTAGTGTAATAAGCCATACGAACCGATATAAGTGATCTATGTGATTATATGAGTTATATGATATGGACATAAGGAATGATATGAATATGTGATATGTGAACATAAGAAATTAAGTGATATGAGCTATATAAACATATGAGAATATGACATGAGATATGTGAATTATATTGAAATGTACAATGTGTAAGTGAACTATGTGCCTATGTGAATATGTGAAATGATATAAATGATAATGCCCATGTTATGTGTCATGAGATCTAGAGGTATAGTTGAAATGTAATCCTTTGGAATATATATGTGGTACTTCAGTACACCTATTTGGTCCATTGGAATATGTATGTGGTCCTTAAGGAGTGGTTCCTCGGTACATATATGATATTTGGTCCTTCGGGACATTTCTACGCGGTCCTTCGGGACAAATTCATATGCCACTAAGTGGGAATTATACGAGTTATGGTGACAACATATGTGCACAACCTCTATGTACTCGCATATCTTTAGTTCACAGAAGTATACATGAGCTAATAATGAGATAATATAAATAAACTTGGTATGATTATTATATATGGTTGAGTACTTGGATATGAGTATGTAGGTTACATGGATTGCATATGTTATATTTTCTATGTAAATTATGTTTGTATGATATATTTGAATATTAGAGAATATAATAAACTTATATGATATGGTATAAGTGATTACATGAGAAATGTTGCGAGCTCTATAAGTATATGTATAGGTAATGAGGTGGTTGATTAAATGATTGTATGAATAGAATAATTGTAATTGTATTGTGGGAATATACTTTGTATGTGAACTAGTATAATGAAATTATATAAGAATTGAGATAAAATAAATAGTATATCAACTAGGAAACATGTACATAAATAAGTATAAGAATATATTAGATAAGCTGTATAGGAAGGTTTATATGTTTAAATGAAACTATGATCTAAAAGTTGTTAAATTCTTAGGTGATATGAAATATAATACAAGGATCTAGGAAATCATATGAGAATATCATAGGAATTAGATAATAATAAGTTATGAAAATATATGTTTATGTGACAAACTATGTGAAAAATGAACTAATAGAATATAAGAAATTAATATGCAAGAATATGATGTAGAATATGTAACGAGAATTTATGGTTTATATATGATAAATAAGAAGATATGAAAATAAAAGATAAGATATGTGACTTTGTGATAGGAATTATATGATTAGAAATTATGTAACTAAATTAACTTAAATGATGATTGGAGAATGTAATATAAGCTAAATGATGTAGATATAAATGATTATAGGAACATGAAATAGTATACCATCATATATGATATGATGACATATGTGTATGTATGCATTTATTACATGGAAGTATATATGAGGGTGTATGATATGATAGTATGAAACATGCATTCATTGTTAGGAGTTATAGTTTATATTATATGTTTTACATGCCTCACTAAGTCATAGAATTAGTGTGTCAATGTTTCACACGTAGGTTTTGAGAAGGTTAAGGTGCAAAGAGGAGCAAGACATGTCAGCCTCTCCTTTCCTATGATCAGATCAGAAAAGAGTTTTGAATCATATGTATTTTGTTTATTGAGAATAGTTGGCATGTAATTAATGTTTTGAATTATATACGCTCTGATCAGTTTTGTAAACCTTTTATTTGTAATAATATGAATTATGAAGTTTTATTTAGTAAAAGAAGAAAATTTTCATATTTGTATACAAGTAAAAGTTTTGAAAAGTCAATGTGACATTTCGGACTAAAATTCGGGACGAATACGGGTTGGGGGTGTTACAAACTTGTTTTTATATGTTGTAACGAGTTTGTGGTCGTTTTTAGATATTGGGGATGTTTTGGAGCCATTGGGGGATTAATTTTCTACAAGATAAAACTACCCAATACAGGGAATATCGATCCTTTAATGAGTATCGGTACTACCTTGGTAATATTTAAATAAACTAGTTGTTGGGCCTGACCAGTATCGATACTATGGTTCATGGTATCGATACCACTGTGTAAAGTTGTATCTGTATCCCTTGAGTATCGGTACCTATTTTTCATTCTGGAATTTGAGCCGTTTGAAAAACATCTGGTAGTTTCGATACTACCTAGAGAGTATCGATATTTATCTTACCTTTGGAATCGGTATTACATTAATAGTATTGGTACTGTTCATATAGTACCGATACCGTGAGAACAGTATCGGTACTACGTACCCAGAAAAACAGTTTTTTGCTCAAATTATAGTTTAATGGACTTTGAATTATTTTTGAAAACTTTGAACAAATTCAATTAAGTCCAAAAACATTTTGCCTTAATTTGTTATATCAAAACATTACAAAACATAGTTCAGCATGATATAAGGACGATAGATTGTTAGGATTTTTATTTTTGGAGTTGAAATTGATCTTCTTTTAAGTGGCGTTCGTTTCACAGAAAATATTATTATTATGGAGAATATTTTTTTGAAATTATATACACATTTTTGGTTTATGAGCATTTCTTATATTGAATAGTAAAATATTTCCTACATTAGTAATTTTTAGGTCTTTTCTCGAGAATTTTATTCCATTTTTTCTTCTTAGGTATTGGACAATTGCTTCAATTTAGGATAAGAATACCCCTAAAATAATATAGTTTAAAAGGATCATTCCTTTTATATGTAATTACACAAGTATAAATCTTTTTCATTCTTTTTTTAATGGTTCCAAAAAAATTTAGTTATTATAAATGATTTGATGTATATAAAATAAAAATTTTAAAAATATATCAATTTTTTTATTTGAATTATTTATTTTGCATGCGTTTGATTTAAGTTTTATTTGTGTTTTGCTACGTTTAATTTTTAAGATTAATTTTTCTAAAAAAGTTTTTTATATTTTAATTTTTATTAATTTGTTCAAATAATTTGAATTGAGATTTTGTTTATTATTTTTTACGTTTAATTTTATTATTTTTTTATAAATTTTATGTAATTCACTTTATGTCATAACCATTTTTTAAAACAATTAAATATTATTTTAAAAACGATTATGACTTTAATTTGGAAAATTAGAGATTTTGGACGAATTGAAATTAAATTGAAAGAGAGTCACCATCGACCTTTGGGTTAGGTATGTCGAAAACCTAAAAACTCCTTCTTAAAATAATTTTAAGAAAAATCATTTTTAGACAAAAATTGGTCTACGTTTACAAAAAACTCTATTTTATGGGTTCCAGAGTCGATTACGTGTGGGGAAAAATTAGCACCCCCACAACTCAATTTCATCCATGGATATAATGTAATGGAAATAAATGTTATTAAAAATACAAAATAAAATGTTTACATTAAATGGAACTAAAAATATTATTTACATAAAAATATGTAAAATGCATTCATACATAAATGACTAAAGTAAAAATAAGTAAACATTACAAACCAAAATAAAATACCAAAAATAAGAATTTAAGGGACTAAAATATGATTAATAGAAATTTAAAGGACTGAACAGTAAATACAGAAAGTTAAAGGACTAAAATAGTAAAAATAAAAACTTAAAAGACTAAAATAGCAAAAATAAAAACTTAAAGGACTAAAATAGTATTAATAGAAACTAAAAGGGCCAAAATAATAAAAATAGAAACTTAAGGTTCTAAATAACAAATACAGATATTTAAAGGACTAAAATAACAAAAATGGACATTTAAAGGACTAAAATAAGAAAAACAAGAACTTAAAGGACTAAAATGGTATTAATAGAAAATAAAATGGCTAAACATTAATTACAAAATAAACTACAACCCAAATAAAAAATGTGAAATAATACATGCACCAGAAAGGTAAATAACCCATAAATAATATATTGGACTAAAATAAAATAAACCAAAAACCTAAAGGATCAAACAATAATTAAACCAAATGCCCAACAGTGAGTAAAATGAAACATGCATAAATCACAAGGTCATATTTGAATATCAACAAAAACATATAACATATGAAATCAGTGACTAAAATGAAATAATCACAAATATTGCAACCAGAACCAACCATTAACAAAAATGGAATAACATATAAGATGGTGACTGAAATATAAACATTGAAAAATAAGAGCCCAAAACAAAATAATATAAGACTTATATTAAGGGCCAAAAGGGTATATTATAAAATTAGAAGGACCATAATGGATATTACCCTATGCACGAAATTACAAGCACCGTCTCCTCAAAACGACGCCGTTCCACTTGCCATATATATGGCCAAGGCATGGCCAAAAATCAAGCCATCTTTCATTTGCTTCCCTTTTCCCTTTTAGCCCAAAGAGAGATTGAGAGAGTGAGCGAAAGAGTTTTCACCGAAGCTCTTCATTTCCAGATTCCGGTGAGTTACCGCCGCACTGGCAGCCGCTGATCGGCACCGGAGAAAAACGAGAGAGACGCCAAATGATTCCTCTCAAGGTCGTCAGTAAGAATCTGGGATCTTTTTGCATTAAAAGTGAACGTATTTGAGTAGATCTGGGTCTCGGTTGGGCTTGAATTTAGGCCTGTAAAAATGTATGTAAAAATAATAAATAATATGATAATAATGATAATAATAAAAATAATAATAAAACGATAATGATAACAATAATATAATAATATTTTTTTGAGACCTAGACAAAAATGGGTGTCTACAACTGCCCCTCTTTGCACATTCTTTTGTTAACAAGAATAGGGCAAAGACGAAAAAGACAGCTAGTTTTTGTATGGTTCTCCTTTTTTGCTTTGAAATTTGATAGTGTTTGTTGCTGGGGGACGACACGGCTCATACGTGATCAAGAGGTATGGTCGTCTAAAGGTGACACGGCTCTTACGTGATGAGGAGATCTAGTCGGGGGATGACACAGTTCCTATGTGATGAGCATGATATGCCATCTTTAGGGATGATAACACGGTTCCTACGTGATGAGGATGACTAGTTATCTAGGGGTGACACGGCCCCTACGTGATGAGGAGGTATGGTCGGGGGATGACACGGTTCCTACGTGATAAGGATGGCAGGCCAACTTTTGGAATGATGATAACATGGTTCCTACGTGATGAGGACGACTGGTTATCAGGGGTGACACGGCTCCTACGTGATAAAGAGGTCTGGTCCTGGATGACACGGTTCCTACGCGATGAGGACGGTATACCGTCTTTACGGATAATGGTTTCAAGAGAAACCGACTCAAAGATGATTTTGTTTCAAGAGAAACAGACTCAAAGATTTTGTGTTTCCAGAGAAACTGCCTCAAGGGAGACAAAATTTGTTTAAATAGAAACGATCTCAAAGGTTGGTTTTAAAAGAAACTATCTCAAGAAAGATAAAACTTTGTTTTCATAGAAACATACTCAAAGATTTTTTTTAAAAGAAATTGTCTTAAGAGACAAAATTTTGTTTCCAAAGAAACATACTCAAAGATGGGTTATGTCTCAAGTGAGACGAAATTTGTTTTGAGAGAAAACTACATCAAACGATACTGATAGTCTTCTTGTTCTTGCTGGTGAAGGAAATGCCTTCAGAAGATCTGATCGTTCACATCAGGATGTTGAATCCCCAAATATGCCCCAACATTTGATGTTGAATCTCCAAAGATGCCCATCATTCATTGTTTCTTGTTTCAGCACCGATCCTAAGAATGAGCTTTGTGTTTGAGAGCCACATGTCAACTACCAAGATCTACTCCAGAGAGATTGTCTTGTTTGAAAAGCGTTTTTCTTCTTCTTTTATTCTCAAAAGTCTGAGAATATCAATTAAAAGAGAGTTTTAAAAATGCTTAATCAAAGATTTGAAAATATTGCCCCTTTCGAGGTTTCACAATTGACAAACCATAAAACAAGAGTTCATTGGATATCAAAGAATTGATTACACTTTTAATCCTTCAATAAATTATAGCTATTTGACAAGTGTCAAGATTATTGCTATCTTTGAGGTATGGTTAAGTAAGGAAATGATAAAAAAGTCTCAAGTTGTTATTTTTGGTCAATGGTTTGGCCTTCTTATTTCTTTGATGTTCACTGATATGATGAAGTGGCTTATGTACTCATTTATTGGAAGCGTTCTCCGACTCCCAACTCTCATGTTCTCATTCAGGTTGTGCGATGCCTTATCAAGAGATTTATGTGATCGCCTTCTATGCAATGGTTGTACAATCTTCATATTCAAGCCGCCTTTTCAGGTTTTCAACTCAAATCCTCATTTGGTTTCAAGATTTTATTCATAATTTACGTCTTGAATCCCCCTTTGTTATTTTTTCTATCATGCATTAAACATTTTAGAAAACCTTTTTGTAAATAAAATATTAATCCTGATGGGCAGGATGAAATCTGAAGATAGTCTCTTCTGTTTAGAAATCCATATATAATTAGAAGGGACTTTTTAAGGCATGTAATGTAAGTTGTGGTTCATGGCTATGAAAGAAATGGGTAAAAGGCCCAAACAAGTGTTTAAGGGTGATTAAACCAAGGATCAATTCGTTTTGATGCCTTCAATCTTGTCTCGCTTAATTTTGATCTGCTCATATGTGTCTTTCTTTTGATGTTCTGTGATCTTCGAGTAAAGTGATTCTGGATTGATTGTGCTTGATCAATCCCATGGTTTGAAGCTCGATGTCATTTGAGTCGAGGGATTCTTTGCATATGCTTCTTGTCCCTTTTTCTTTATTTTTTTCTTTTTATTTGATTTTTTTCTTTGTTTCTTTTCTCTTTGCTCTTTGTTTTTCCTTTGCTCTTGTTATCTTTATTTTGATTGGATCTTCACACTTTACATTTGGCTCACCTTTCGGTATCTCCTCTGAATTGATATCTTCACTCATGCGAGCAGATTTCCTTTACCTTGCCCCCTGGTGTGGAGGGTGATCCTTGGTTAGGGTTGAATCAGAAGAAAATATCATTCAGGCTCAAATAGGGACACAAGGGATATATTTTCTCATTTTATGAGGGGATAATGAAATAAAGTCATTCATTATTTCATACATAGAAGTCCTTATAGAAAAGGTATCCCCAGGGGGAGAGATTTTCAGGATTAATTTTTAGTTACATGAAAACAATGTAATTAATGTATTACAAAATTATTTTGAATTAATTCTCCTTTTTTCTGCTTCTTGCTCTCAGCATGTCTCTATGTTTAGGATCATCTTCAGAAAATTGATGTGATATGCCCCACGTCGTGTCTTATTGTAGGAGGTTCATATTCAAGTGAACATTTTGTACTCAATGCCTTAGGTTTTATTGGTAGAAAAATGTTGGTTTTTCGTCTAAGAAGATGATGGTGACTTTATTGGCTCAAATAAAGGTAAATGTATGAATTATTGTGTATCGAACAGATAAAGGCAATGTTTCAAGGTCTCAAAGAGAGGGAATAAGAGAGTGAATGTCAAATTTTGGTTCTTTGGTAGTGACCATGAATTATTTCGGGTAAAGAATCGAGATTTTATTTTTGGTGTTTTAGATGGGATGGTATAAGATAGGTATAATCTTGTTATATGTTAAAAATCTATAATTCTTGAAGAATTAAAAGAATATGTAATTCATTTGATATTCAAAGAACTAAAGATTAAAATTCGTTCAATTATTTAACATTAGAAGGTATCATAAATTCAGTCATCAAAGATTAAAAATATTTAAGCACATATTAAAGACAGAACAAAAACGAGTTCAAACAAAACAATCTCTATAGATGAAAATGGTAGATGCAATGCTCCATCCTTCTTTGATTATCAATGCCCCTAAATTCATCAGGTTCTGGTTCTTGCGCTTCAGTGCCTTATAGTTCTCAACGGAATGTCTGGAGCTTATTATATGGTAATTGGATACGGCTTCAACATCATAACCCTCAGGATATGGGACTCTTTTCTCGGATCATCTTGGAAAGCTCAACCCTACAACCAGCTGAACAAGCTTCCATCGTGCTGATTTCAGCTTCTTGCTTCTATTCTCAATGTGGTTAAGACCATTTCATCGAATCATCCGTTGATTAATTCCATGTTTTTTATGAATGATGCATGTGAAAATGCTCAAAAAATGAAATGCATATACAAAATGCTAAGATGCAAATGCAGATGCAAAAATGTTGATCCCAAAGATAAATATCGTAGAATAATTTTCACCAGAGATAAAAGCATTCACATTACAAGACAACCAACTTTACAGACATGCCTTTTCTTAGATGTTGAATCTGAAGTGGGTCGATTCTTCATATTGGATCTTCGTCCCTGAAAATTATAACCCTCAAGCATTTTGTAACCTAACTCCATTTATGCCCCGGTGATGCTGAAGACAGTACGTCGCTCCTTGATGACTAGCAAAAAAATAATCGTAGATGAGAATCTACTACTGGATTACTCCTCGGACCAGTGGATCATCATATCAGTCTCGAATGTTGTACGATCTTTGAGCAAGCCTCATTCTGGTACTCTGAACTTCTTTTAGCCCTCGGCGCATGTTTGTATATGTGACTACTCGATTGAAAACTTTCAGCTCTTCTTGTGAAAATTTTCTCTCGAATATCCCCTTGCGGATCAGTATTTTTGCATTATGTTATGACGATGCAATGCAATGCAAAGAATGATGAAAAATGATATAAACAAAAGAAAAGAAAAAAATTAGCGTACACAAACAAAAGAAAAGAAATTAGTTAATACAGGTAAGAAAATCGATGCAGATCAAAATGTTATTGAAAAATGAATATAACACATACCCCGTCATGATATCTACCTGATCATGCTTTAATTAAATAATATTCCTACCCATAAATGCTATCTACCCAAAATGATTTTTTCAAGAAAATAATCCTAACTGCGTGGTATCTAGTTCGCATGTTTTTATTCGAAAAGAACAAATATATTCTACAAATCTTAAAACAAAAAGGTAAGGGTTTAGAAACGTTCCTCTTTTGTGTACATTATTTTGGATATCTACTGACGGATAGAGGTTCGGTATGACTATACCTAGGGTGACCGTTCTACGGTTCACTATATGCAAAGTTTTGGCTCTAATAGAAAAAGGGTACCCGAATTGTCCTTGATGTCGGTGCCCCCTTAGGATGCCAGACCCTCGATCCTTACTCATTACAAGTTTCGAACAGAATGAGTTCAATTCGAGGGGATTCACTGCCTTATACCCATACGAGAATAAATCCCTACGAAGGTATAAGGTATGTATCCCATGGGTTATTTGCTAAAACTCATACGAAGAATAAATTCTTAAGAGAGTAAATTATTCACTCCAACTTATTTAGATCAAAGCTCGTGTCTAGAGCTTATGTTATACAAATGCACGTGATGTGTGTGAAGAGGAACGTACTTACCTTTGACTCAAAAGGAAACGTAAAAACTCTCAAAAACTTGGACAGAGCTGAAAGAGAAAATGAAAATGTTAGTATGACAATTAAAAATGAGGCAATTAAACTTCAATAAATGGATCATAAGTTAACTAATGACTCGAACTTATAATTTCTACCACAACGACAATGTGTAAGCGACTTACAGCCTGACTCTCTAAAAAAATCCCCAGCGTAGTCGCCAAGATGTCATAACCATTTTTTTAAAACAATTAAATATTATTTTAAAAATGATTATGACTTTAATTTAGAAAATTAGGGATTTTGGATTAATTGGAATTAAATTGAAAGGGAACCGCCATCGACCTTTGGGTTAGGTAGGTCAAAAACCTAAAAACGTATTTTTAAAATAATTTTAAGAAAAATCATTTTTAGACAAAAATTGGTCTACGTTTACCAAAAACTTAATTTTACGGGTTCGGGAGACAATTACGTGTGGGGAAGGATTAGCACCCCACAACGCCCAAAATTGGTATTGGGTCGCTTACATATCGTCGTAAATGGTGGAAATCATGAATCGAATATAAAATTAACTTATGATTCATTTATCGAACATTGATTAATTTGCTTCGAATTAGTTAATTAGAGAAAAATTCTTTAACTTGAAAAGAGATCTCGAGATTAGCCATCCTCCATCGGGAAAGCTATCTCGACTATTTCTTATCTGTAAAGAATATTCCCTCTTTGATAAAACGCTAATCAAATATAAATTGAAAATCGATGTTTACATACAACAAAATAAATTGATTAACTAAAAACATTAATCGATTACAAATTAAAGAAATTTGAAGTTTACATTCACATAAAATAAAGTAAATTGTTACTTAAAATAACACATATTGCATCATTTGAACAAATTAATTAGTAAAATATACTCGATTTATTTCAAGTCCCTATGTCATTAAAATATCGGATCGGATCACACCACTTCCACCAAGTGGTACTTTCCACGCTCATTCTATGCATACATGTTCTTGAAAATAAAAATTGAATATTCCATCCATGGATATAATGCAATGGAAATAAATGTAATTAAAAATACAAAATAAAATGTTTACATTAAATGAAACTAAAAACATTATTTACATAAAAATATGTAAAATGCATTCATACATAAACGACTAAAGTAAAAATAAATAAACATTACAAACCAAAATAAAATACCAAGAATAAGCATTTAAGGGACTAAAATATGATTAAAAGAAATTTAAAGGACTAAACAGTAAATACAAAAAGTTAAAGGACCAAAATAGAAAAATAGAAACTTAAAGGACTAAAATAGCAAAAATAGAAACTTAAAGGACTAAAATAGCAAAAATTGAAACTTAAAGGACTAAAATGGCATTGTTAGAAACTAAAAGGGTCAAAATAGAAAAAATAAAAACTTAAGGATCTAAATAGCAAATATATACATTTAAAGGACTAAAATAACAAAAACAGCTAAATGGTATTAACAAAAAACTAAAAGGGCTAAACATTAATTACAAAATAAACTAGAGCCCAAATCACAAATTTTAAATAATAAAGGCACCAGAAAGGTAAATAACCCATAAATAATATACAAGACTAAAATAAAATAAACCAGAAACCTAAAAGATCAAACAATAATTAAACCAAATGCCCAGCAGTGACTAAAATGAAACATGCATAAATCACAAGGTCAGATTCGAATATCAGCAAAAACACATAACACATGAAATCAGTGACTAAAATGAAATAATCGCAATATTGCAACTAGAATCAAACATTAAAAAAAATGGAATAACATATAAGATGGTGACTGAAATATAAACATTGAAAAATAAGAGCCCAAAACAAAATAATATAAGACTTATATTAATGGCCAAAATGGCGTATTACAAAATTAGAAGGACCAAAATGGATATTACCCCATGCACAAAATTACAAGCCCTGTCCCCTCAAAACGATGTCGTTCTACTTGCCATATATATGGCCAAGGCATGGCAAAAAATCGGGCCATCTTTCATTTACTTCCCTTTTCCCTTTCAACCGAGAGAGAGTGAGTGAAATAACTTCCACCGAAGATCTTCATTTCCAGATTCCGGCGAGCTGTCGCCGTACTGACAGCTGCTGATCGGCGCCGGCCCACCACTCGTCAGTGATAGAGAAAATCGAGAGAGACGCCAAATGATTCCTCTCAAGGTTCTTAGTAAGAATCTGAGATCTTTTTCCGTTAAAAGTGAACATATTTGAGTAGATCTGAGGTCGGAGTTTCAGGAGAGGTTCATTTCAGACGATTTCTCTTTCCTTGGTGAGAAAAATGACAAGGGTAAGATGCTTCTTCCCCCTCCCTCTCTCTTTCTTTCCTTTTTTTTGTTTTCTATTTCTTTCGAATCTTCTTTTTTGTTGTTTTTTCTTTTATCTGGTTTCTCTCTTGTTTCTTTTTTTTTCACTGAATCCTCTTCGGTTTTTCTCTCTGTCTGAACCTGGTTCCCCTTTGATTTTTATGGTTGTTAGGTTGCTGAAATGATTCAGTTCCTTGGTAGGGAAATAATACCCTAGATTATAGGGTAAGATTTGTTCATGTTTGTTTTCAATTTTCTTTTCTGTTTTTTTGAGTGTTGATAGATTTTTCGACTGATTTATGGTTACTGTAGGTACGGACGACTGATGATGGCGGCGGGACTGATCGGTGGCAGCATAAGAGCGCGTGGAGATGAACCATTTGGCACTTGTATAACACGCGTGGTGGATGGGACGGTCCAAATTCATTCCAAGGTCGGCGGCGGCTGAAACTGATGATGGGAAACCCTAATGGGTTTTGGGTCGGATATTAGGCCTAGATCGGGTCGGGCCGACTATGTTGTGTTGTTTATGGAACTGGGTGGGCTCCTGGGTGGCTGGGTATTTTAATTCTGGTGGGTCTGAGTGTTGGGCTTGTGATTGGGATTTGGATTGGCCTTGTAATTGGGTCTCAGTTGGGCTTGAATTTAGGCCTGCAAAAATGTATGTAAAAATAATAAATAATATGATAATAATGATAATAATAATAATAAAACGATAATAATAATAATAATAATAATAATAATAATAATAATATTTTTTTGAGAACCGAACAAAAACGGGTGTCTACACTTTAATTTTGAGAATTCAACTCGTTAATAATTAAATATATCTTAAAGATAATTTGATAAAATATATATTATTCATATTTTATATTCCCCAATTAAACATTATAATCTTACATTTCTGTCAAACAATGTAGTACAATATTCTCATTAATATGTCAAATATTGTTACATTCCAGTAATCTCATTCCTAAAAATATCTTACTATCCTAAACTAAATGACCCTTAAAGTTTATTATATAATATAATATAATAAATCAAGAAAGAAAGAAAGAAAGAAAGATAAAAGAATAGGTTTCAACTCCCTTCATTCGAATTAGAATTGCATTAAAACTATAAAAAAATAAAAAAAAATAGTTAATTACATAATCATTCTCAAATTCACTAAGGGGTTGTTTGGTTGGCTCTGAATGAAACCATTCGACTCTGAATTAAACCATTTAACACTGAATGATGAACCGTTCAGCATTCAGACTGTTTGTTTCTCACCTCTGAATGATTCAGTGTTGACTGATTCAACAAAACAGTGTTGAATGATTCAGCACAGAAGTATATTCTGAATGATTCAGAGCAATTATCAAACAACATGTCACATTCAGAGTCTCTGAATCATTCAATATTTGAATCATTCAGCGCTTAATCATTCTGAAGTAAACAAACCACCCCTAAGATTAATAGAATTACCCTTAAAATATATTTACAACTTAATAATGATTAATTATCGTCAAAATTCATAAACGTAATCGTTAGCAATTATTTTAAATGATTTAATTAATTGAAATTGTTTACAATTAAATTGATAAACTTATAAAATATACCAACTGCACCGATTAACGTTTACTATTAACGATCATAGATTGATCTACACATTCATAGATTTACCCTTTGTTCAACGATGTTTGTTGTTAGTAATGCTTTAGAAAAACCAAAACGTAATACGAGATTGTCTTAGGAAAGGCGACTAATATACGACTATAGGACATTACTACATATATTAAAAGATATTTAATAAATTCGGTTTAGCGCTACCTATTATGTTGACAGACTAATAATGTTTAAGGTAGAAAACATGAAAAACTATTAAAAAATTTGGTAACCGGTAAACTTGCTTATCGGTAAGTACGATCATATATAAGTGTCCATACTTATTTCACTGTGGAAAACATTAATTTAAGATTATTTTTTAGTGAGTTTTAAGATATTAATTTAGTAATTATACACGTCTAATGGTTTATTTTTATGTTACGATATATATTATTATTAAATTAAAAATAATAAACATAGATATTACATATTATTATATCTTTGGTTAAAATTGTTAAATTAAATTCTAGATATATTTTATAAAATATTAAAACAATCAATAATTTTTGTGTAATGAAATTATTAAATTAATATTGTAGTGGAAAACATGAAGCAATATTAAATTTTTTAAAACATAAATTACATAACTTTCAACAAAGTATCGATATATTTTTTTTAAAAAGTATCTATACTTTCAACATATTAGGTAAATTTTACCGTTTTATCATAATGTTACCTGATATGTTGAAAGTATCGATCCTTTTTATAAAAAGGATCGATACTTTACAATATAACATAAAAATATGATGTAAGGTAGCTTATATAATGTAATAGCAGCGCTTATATAATAAAATAGGTTAATTACTGGAAACATTATCAAGCACAATAACATATTAGGTACCGCTTATATAATGTAATATGTAGCGCTTATATAATGTAATAGGTAGCACATATATAATGTAATAGGTAGCGCTTATATAATGTAATAGGTAGCACTTATATAATAAAATAGGATAATTACTGGAAACATTATCAAGCACAATAACATATTAGGTACCGCTTATATAATATAATAAGTAGCGCTTATATAATAAAATAGGTTAATTACTGGAAACATTATCAAATACAATAACATATTATGTAGCGCTTATATAACGTAATAGGTAGCGATTATATAATAAAATATGTTAATTATTTAATTTGTTATTACAATATTATGTAACGCCTAAAATATTACCATGATAACATAACCGGTTATTTAGTGTAACATTATCAAGTATAATAATGTAAACGGTAAAAAAAAATAGGCGATACCTATTACATTAAACTACCTACCAGATATGTTGAAAGTATTGATTCCATTTAAATAAGTATCGACACTTTTAGAATTTAAAAGAAAAACAGTAATAGCGCCTATAAACATTAAATACAATAAAACAATATTATTTATTAACAAAATAATAATATTGTTTTTAAAATATTAGAATAATTTATTTAATATTATTTATGTAAATATTATTATTAAATATTATCTATAATTTTATAAATAAAAATTATGATTATTATATTTATTAAAATAAAATTATAAATCTATTTTTTTTTTTATAATAAGAATAATATCATTAATTATATTATAATGAGAGAATAGTTAAAAATATGTGTCGATACATTTTCTAAAAGTATCGACACATATGTTATAATTATAATGTAATAGGTAAATTTACAATGTAACAGGTAAATTTACAATGTAACCAATATACAACAATAACAAAACATGTAAAAATTACCGAAAATATCATTATTTTAACAAAACAGGTAAAGCGCTACCGTTTTGTTATTTTTTTACCGGTTTTGTTATTGTTGGGCATTTTACCGAAAATGCTAAAAACATTGATGTTTTAGGTAGAAATAATAATGTTTTAGGTAATGTTTACCGGTTTTGTTATGCCTAACAATAACAAAACCGGTAAAAATAAACTTTTTAAAGATAAAATTAGTAAACACAAATTATACAAATTAATTTTAACTTTTTAGTTTGTAAGTTGCCACAATATAATTAATGAAAAAAAGGACACGGTATTTCTATTTCGATATTAGCTTTCAAATAATAAAAAAAAATTTTATATAATTACAATATAATTTTAAATAATAATCATAATGAAGTGATGAAAAATAATCATAATTACAATATAATTATAACATGAAATACAATAAAATAATATTTATTAACAAATAATATTATTATTAACAAAATAATATTATTTATTAACAAAATAATATATTTTTAAAATATTAGAATAATTTATTTAATATTATTTATGTCAATATTATTATTAAAATATATTTATAATTTTATAAACAAAATATTATGATTATTATTTTTTAAAATAAAATTATTATAATTATTTATTATTTATTATAATAAGAATAATATATCATTAATTATATTATAATGAGAGAATAGTTAAACATATATGTCGATACATTTTCTAAAAGTATCGACACATATGTTACATTGAAACCGATAATTATAATGTAATAGGTAAATTTACAATATAACCAATATAAATATACCAGTTTTATGAGAGAATATGTCTATATAATGTATCGACACAAGTTTAAAAAGTGTCGATACATTTTGTCCATAATGAATGCCAAACGAGGTGCACGCATAAAGTGTCGATACATTTATTAAAAGTATCTATACATTTATTAAAAGTATCTGTTGAGTTAATCGATTGACTGAATCGGCCAAGAGGGGGGTGAATTGGCAATAAAAATTTTGGTGGAAGCTTTTGTAGAAAATTGAAAGAAATTGCACAGCGATTTAGAGTGGTTCGACTTTATCAACCAAAGTCTACGTCCACTACCTTAGCTATCCACACTAAGGATTTTCCAACAAATTCACTAATTTGTTCTTTCTTTTGAGGCCAAAGAGATAACCTTACAACTCCCTCAAGAATATACCCCAATTCTTGAGAACACTCTTTTCTCAAAGAGAAATATGAATTTGCAAACTTACAAGAAAAACCTCACAAGGCAAATATGTTTGCACAATTCCAGAACAAAGAAAGAACACTCAAGAATAAATACAATTGAGCACAATAAGTGTTCTTGAAAGCAAAATGAATATTGAATGAAAAATAGGCTTGAACTGCTCAAACTTGAGGTTTGATGCTTTCTCTTTGATTCTCTCTTAATTCTAATTGCTTGATGTTTCTTGTTGTTGATCAATGGCTTCTAAGATTGCTTAAATACACATTGAATCACTTCTGAACGTTGGGGATGATTAGAGAAAATAATATAGCCATTTTAGTGTGAAAACAATTAATAAAACAGTTTGGAGCGTGGGGGAATCGGTACCCCCTATGGGAATCGGTTCCCTAAGTGTAAAATTCAAATATTTCGATCGTTATACAAGGGGAATCGGTACCCCTGGGGGGGAATCGGTTCCCTCCGAGCATACTGGAATTCTCGGAGCCAAACCATTCAGGGGAATCGGTACCCCCTTGGGGGGGAATCGGTTCCCTCTGAGCAATCTGGAATTTTTGGCTTTGAAATGGTTCGAAATACTTTGTAAATTATTTTGAGATTGTTTTAAGATTAAACTTAATTTTACACTTGAGTAAGGATTAAAATGATCTTTGAAAGATTTGGAGTAATGTTTTGATATTCGAATAGTTATATCGAATATACTTAGAAAATCATTTGGAAAAATCTTAAAATTCATTTAACTTAATTTGTTATATCGAAATATCAAAATATTTTCAACAATCTCCCCTTTTTTGATATAACAAAACATTTTAGTAATTTTAAGATTTTGAAATCAAGTTTTGAAATTACTCCCCCTTACTTTAACACTTCTCCCATTTATCATTTAAAACACATTTAACTTCTCCCCCTTTTTGTTAAATCAAAAAGACATTTTAAAGAATTTAAACAAGGTTTTGAAATCATTTAGCCAATTGATTATATTTTAAGCTGCTAAGATCACAAGCAAGAGAAACGTTAGCCATTAGTTTCATAATCAATATTCATAGTTAATGTGAAATGGCAAAATTGGTCATATATCTAATCATGAAGTAAATGATGCAATAAATTTAATCACACCAAATCGATAAGTTCTAACCATTCATAAATCCAAACAAATTCAAACATTCCACAAATTCAAACATTCCAAAATATTCAAACATTCCAAATATTCAAATGTTAAAACAATAAGTTTGGAGTTCAAAGCAAAACATAGAATCACATATCAAGATCAGGAGGAGGAAAACGAGCTCGCATAGCGGCTATTTCGTGAGTGAGGTCATTAATACGCGCGTTGGTTGCTTTGTTGTTTGCACGCATCTCCCGAAGAATTTCTAATTGTTGAGCTCCCATTGTGGATAAGTGGGATTCTATAGAAGTAAATCGCGAATCCATGGTAGCATATCAGAAATTGAATGTCTCCATAAAGGATTGAAAATATGGAGGCATTTGATGCGTTTGTTGTGCTTGCTCATCGGGCTGCTCAGGCTCATCTTCGGCTTCATCGATGTCTCGCATTAATTGCTCAAGCTCGAGATCTTCGTCAGCTTCTGGTGGAGCTTGTGAAGAACTAGCTCCCGGAGTATTTGCAGAAGATCGAACCCATTCACCGGTTTCCTTATCCTTAATCCATCCCGCTCTCATTAAGGAAAGAAGGATAATTTGTTTCTTAAGGGGAAAAACGACATCTAGACCGACTCTAAGCCCAGCTTTGAAAAATAGATTACTCAAAATGCAACCGTAAACAAGAGATGAACAGAGTTTCTTGTTAGGAACAAGATTTACGGTTTCAACAATTTCAGCAAAAATAATCTGAGGTAGGTTAATTTTAATATTGTTTTCGAAACAATGTAACCACCAAAGATCTAAGGCTCTAAGATTAGAATAACAACCTCCAGATGGTCGAAACCACCAAGAAATCATTAGATGAAGAAAACGTTCATGAAGGTCTAAGACACTCGCACTATCTCTTCTTTTATAACGAGATCCTAAAACCTGTTTTTCATTTGAAATACAATCGTTATCTAATTCAAATGTATTGGCTATGTAAGCCGAGTCAATATATAAGAATTGTCCTAGGAGGTAGGAACGAATTCCTATGGTTTCGGTTTCAGTTTGGTTTTTAACACAAACGGCATTAAAATAGAAAAAACGAACAAGTTGATGGTAAACGATGGGTTCAAGGTCAAAGAGTTTATCAAATTTCCACTCTTGTAAAAGAGGAAGATATTTAAAATTAATAGCCAACATAGCTTGACGAGAAAGGAATACGTTCTTCCCAGATTTTGTAAGAGTCGAAATATTGATAATACCAAAAACGATGATTTCTAGGACCAGGATGATTGAAACACAAATTTTGGATAGTCAAGTTGGGATCAATGTGATTAGGATTAGGAATAGGATTATGAGGATTTGGAGGTGGATTTAGTTGACGATGTGAGCGACTAGATGAAGACCTAGCACGTTTAGGATTGGACATGGTTTAGGAAATCGGAATAGAATAGATAACCTACAATTTAAAACACATGTATGCAATTCAATCAATCCCAAAACTCAATTGAGTCCTCATTATTTCAAGGTTCTCTAAATCAATCCTAATGGGCAAAGTTTTTGAAAACTTTTGAAAAATACGGTTTTGAGAAACAATATATGTATAGTTTTCATAACAACAACATAATTTAATCAAAACACAATAATTTGAAAATTAACGTTTTTTTTTTATTTCGAAAATTTAAAAAATATTTGGAAAATTCTTGTGTTTTTTATGAAATTAGTTGTAATATCTAGTTTCTAATCATTAAACAATCAATGCCCAATCTAAAGTTCATCCTAGAACTAATTAAAACTAGTCCTATGTTCAAAATCAATTAAATAGTGAGTTTAGAAAATTTTACCTTGAAGGATGAGATTGAGTGGATTTGATGTTGTTTGCACGATTTAATGATGATTGCAAGTTTAGGAGATGATATTTGAAGTGAATTCTGATTAAAATCGATGATTTGAGGCAAGAATGGAGATACAGAGAGAGTTTGGCGGTAAGGAAGAAAATATAGGGTTTTTGAGGATTTTGAAGGGTTCTGCCCGTGTATAACCAAACCCCAGGGGTATCGATTCCCCTGTGGGGGGAATCGGTTCCCCTTAAAAGGGGGAATCGGTTCCCTCATGGGGGGATCGATTCCCTCTGCACCAAAATGCTAAAATCCGATTTTAAACACCCAAAATGCTAAATTAATTTCCTCCAGTGGTATTGGCAACTCATATATTGAAAATTAATCATGTTCAACAATTAAATTAATCTTTAAACAATTTGAACATAAAATTAATTTTCATCAAAATCATAAACTCCCCCTAACTAATAGCAATGAATGCAATCAAAAATTACTATTATAAGCATTTTTCTTTTATTCTTAAAAGTGCCAAATTATTTAAACACTAAGTGAAGATAGGTTGGTCAACCTAATTCTCTCCTAAGTGTCCAAAATCTTTCCTTGTCTAAGGGTTTTGTAAGATATCCTCTAATTGGTGCAAAGTATCAACAAATTCTAGAACTACATCTTCCTTAGTGACATGGTCTCTAATGAAGTGATGCATTATTTCAATGTGCTTAGTTCTAGAATGTTGGATGGGATTTTTAGTGAGACAAATAGCACTAGTATTGTCACACTTGATAGGAATGGTACCTACTGCAATTCCATAATCAAAAATTTGTTGTTTCATCCATAAAACTTGTGCACAGCAACTACCAGCTGAAATGTATTCGGCTTCAGTGGTAGATAATGCAACACAATTTTGTTCTTTGAAACCAAGAAATTAGCATATTTCCAAGGAATTGGCAAGTACCAGAGGTCTTTTCCTATCTAATTTGCATCCTCCATAATCCGCATCAGAAAAAGCATGCAAGCTAAATCTAGAGTCTCTAGGATACCAAAGTCCTAACTAGGAGTGTCCTTAAGGTATCTAATTCTCTTAACAGCTAGTAAATGTGATTCCTTAGGACATGATTGAAATCTAGCACATAAGCAAACACTAAACATAATATATGGTCTACTTGCAGTTAGATAAAGCAAAGAGCCAATCATGACCTATAATTTGACATCTACACATTTACCTCCTTCATCTAAGTCAAGCTTTGTTGAAGAGCTCATTGGAGTGTCATGAGGTTTCCCATTTTCCAGTCCAAACTTCTTGAGCATATCTTTGACGTACTTAGCTTGATTGATGAAGATGCCATCTTTTCTTTGCTTGATTTGGAGTCCCAAGAAAAAGAGCTCTCCCATCATGCTCATTTCGAATTCACTTTGCATTAGCTTAGAAAATTCTTGGCAAAGAACATCAGTAGAACCAAATATTATATCATCAACATAAATTTGAACTACTAATAAATTTACCTTTATGCTTTAGAAACAATGTAGTGTCAACCTTCCCTTTTGAAAAACCTTTTTCAATTAAAAAATTTGACAATCTTTCATATCAAGCTCTAGGAGCTTGTTTTAAGCCATAAAGAGCTTTTGTCAATTTAAGAACATGGTCTGGAAATTTTGAATCTTCAAACCTGGAGGTTGTCCACATACTTCTTCCTTTATAAACCATTTAAAAATGAACTTTTAACATCCATTTGATATAATTTAAATTCATGAAAACATGCAAATGCTAGTAACATTCTAATTGCTTACATCCTAGCTACGAGAGCGTATGTTTCATCATAGTCTATGCCCTCTTCTTGAGTATACCCTTGAGCAACAAGTCTAGCCTTGTTTCTCACTATATTACCACTCTCATCAAGCTTATTCCTAAATACCCATCTAGTACCTACAATAGATTTATTACTAGGCCTTTCAACTAATGTCCATACTTTACTTCTCTCAAGTTGATTTAACTCTTCTTGCATAGCCATAATCCAATGTTCATCATTTAATGCTTCTTAATATTCTTAGGCTCTATGCATGGGATAAATGCAACATAATTACAAATATTTCTAAGAGAAGTTCGAGTTGTTACCCCTTTGGATGGATCACCTATAATTTCACCATCCTTGACATAGTTGTACTCTATTGGATAATATACTTCCCTTTCTTCAATGGTTGGATTCTCAAGAGGATCATGAGTTTCCTCATTTTTCGTTTCTTCATTTGATGATGGTTCTCCAACGTCATGTCTAACGTCATTTGTATTTATAACACCTACATCATCATTCACAAAATCCTTCCTCGGAAGGGGATTCATCGAAAAACATGTATAGACTCTTCTATAAATAAAGTTCTTTATTAAATACACGATAAGCTTTAGAATTTAAGGAATAACCCAGAAAAATTCCTTCATCACTTTTAGCATCAAATTTACCAATGTTTTCTTTACCGTTGTTTAAAACAAAACATTTACATCCAAAAGGATGAAAATAACTAATGTTAGGCTTTTTATTTAAAAATTTCATATGGAGTTTCTTTAAAATTGGCCTAATCATTACTCGATTTACAACTAACAAGCGGTATTTGTGGCTTCCGCCCAAAAATATTTTGGCAATTATTTTCACAAAGCATGGTTCTAGCCATTCTTCTAAAGTTCGATTTTTCCTCTCAACAACTCCATTTTGTTGAGGGTTCTAGGTGCTGAAAATTATGGCTAATACCGTTAGAGTTACAAAATTCAGTAAATCCAAGATTTTCAAATTCAGTTCCATGATCACTCTAACTATTATAGAGTAACCTTTTTCATTTTGGATTACTTTGAAAATGATGAATTGTTCTAATTCTTCATCTTTAGTACTTAAAAATAGAACCCAAGTATATCTAGAATAGTCATCTACCAAGACAAATGCATATTATTTTCCACCCAAGCTAGTAGTTCTAGTTGGCCCAAAAAGATCTAAATGGATCAATTGTAAAACTCTAGTTGATATATCATTAATGGATTTAAAAGAAACTCGCTTTTGTTTCCTTTAGCACAAGCATCACAGATTTTATCATTATCAAATTTAGCTTAGGCAACCCTCTTACTAGGTCTCCTTGAATTAACCGTTGCAAACACTCATACTAGCATGTCCTAGTCTCCTATGCCATAACTAACTATCATGCTCATCCTTAGCAACTAGGCATAAATTAGTCATATCAAAAGAATCTAAATGCACCATGTATATGTTTTCTATTCTATGACCAACAAGAATAATCCGATTAGATGCAATGTCAATGACTTTACAACCATTAATTTCAAATAATTGAATCTTTATCGCATAATTGACTATTACTCAATAGATTATGCCTTAATCCTTCACATATAAAACATTATGCAATGTTGATTATAAGATTAAGAGCATGCATAAAGTTTTGAAAATGTTATGCATTAAACTTTATAATATTTAAACAAAAATCTATGCATAAACATTAAATTTCAGGTCAAAATTTGCAAAACCAAAGTTCTTGAAAAATCGATATCAATTGTTAAAGAGATATCAATTACATTTTAAAAACAATCTTGACCAAAAAAAATGATGAACTAGAGTTTATAAACATTACCAAAATTATTATGTTCATACAATATTTTCAACATACATGAGACAAAACATAATCATTTAGAATTATTTAACATTTAAAACCTCATGAATGCATAAACTAAATGAGCAACCAAAAAAAATTAGTTTAGAGGTTACCCATTCCTTTTTCATGTGTGGCTAGAGTATCTTGAATATCATCATCTTTATCACCATTGCTCTCACACACCTACTAGACATTTAAGTAGATTTTGGTATCCAAATTGCTTTGGATCATTGAACATTAGTTTCAATGCCTCTTGTTCCTTTGGAACCCATACTTGTCTAATTTTAAATCGTTTTCCTTTCTTTAAAGGACAAGTATGTTCCTTAGACCATGATAATGACAATGTGAACATATTGTCATTATTGAACTAGATGAATTATTAGAATGATCTCTTTTCTCTTGTTAAACATTCAAGCTTATCTTTCAAATTGAAATTTTCTTTTTCGTACTTTAAAATTTCATTTTTGAGAGTTCTAATCCTTCTTCAAGATTTCATTTTGATTTTCAAATCTATTTTCATTTCTAGAAGAAGTTGTTTAATTTGAAAATTTCTTTTTCAAAGTTTTTCAGATTTTTTTTTGAAAGCTCTAACTCTTTCTCAACATTTCATTTTGATTTTCCAAGTCTGTTTTAGCTTTCAAAAGAAGATCATTTTTAGCAATAAATTTAGAAATCAATTTATTGTATTTGGAGTTCATGGTCTCAAACTTTGAAAATAATTTATCATAAGCATCTTGTAACTCATTAAAGATTTTGAATTTGATATTTGAGTTAGAAGATACCTTTGGCTCTGTGAGAGCTAATAGAGACACCACTTTATTGGTTCTTCTTCTTCATTGTCTCTATAGATCTCCTCAAGCTTATCCCACATTTCCTTGGCACTTGAACAAGAAGAAACTCCTTTATACATTAGGATCAATTGCACAACACAACATGTGCATAGCCTTTGAGTTTTGTTGAGCTTCCTTCCGTTCTTGAAAACCCCACTTCTTTGCCTTCTTAGTAAGAGAGGAATATCCTTTCTTGATTATCATCCAAGCTTCCATATCAAATGCTTTGATGAATATCATCATACACCTCTCCCAATGACGATAATTTGTTCCATTGAAGTGTGGAGGCATGTCAATAGGTCTGGATTCTTCCATTGAGAATGAACCGGAAGTAGACACCATCTTTATCGATTTAACTCTTCCCGGATCGACTCAAGAGGCGATTAAACCTTCAAATGAGTTAGGCTCTGATGCCAATTGTTGAGTTAATCGATTGACTGAATCGGCCAAGAGGGGGTGAATTGGCAATAAAATTTGGTGGAAGCTTTTGCAGAAAATTGAAAGAAATTGCACAGCGATTTAGAGTGGTTCGACTTTATCAACCAAAGTCTACGTCCACTACCTTAGCTATCCACACTAAGGATTTTCCAACAAATTCACTATTTGTTTTCTTTGAGGCCAAAGAGATAACCTTACAACTCCCTCAAGAATATACCCCAATTCTGAGAACACTCTTTCTCAAGAGAAATACAAATTTGCAAACTTACAAGAAGCCTCACAAGGCAAATATGTTGAACAATTCTAGAACAAAGAAGAACACTCAAGAATAAATACAATTGAACACAATAAGTGTTCTTGAAAGCAAAATGAATATTGAATGAAAAATAGGCTTGAACTGCTCAAACTTGAGGTTTGATGCTTTCTCTTTGATTATCTCTTGATTCTAATTGCTTGATGTTTCTTGTTGTTGATCAATGGCTTCTAAGCTTGCTTAACACCTTGAATCACTTCTGAACATTGGGGATGATTAGAGAAAATATAGCCGTTTTAGTGTGAAACAATTAATAAAACAGTTTAGAGCGTGGGGGGAATCGGTACCCCCTATGGGAAATATTTCGACCATTATACAAGGGGGGAATCGGTACCCCCTGGGGGGAATCAGTTCCCTCCGAGCATACTGAAATTCTCGGAGCCAAACCATTCAGGGGGAATCGGTTCCCTCTGAGCAATATGGAATTTTTGGCTTTAAAATGGTTCGAAATACTTTGTAAAATTATTTTGAGATTGTTTTAAGATTAAAACTTAATTTTACACTTGAGTAAGGATTAAAAATGATCTTTGAAAGATTTGGAGTAATGTTTTGATATTCGAATAGTTATATCGAAAATACTTAGAAAATCATTTGGAAAAATCTTAAAATTCATTTAACTTAATTTGTTATATCGAAATATCAAAATGTTTTCAACAGTATCGATCCCAAAAACATCGAAACCGATAATTATAATGTAATAGGTAAATTTACAATGTACTCTGTAGAAATATATTAGTTTTATGAGAAAATATATCTACATAATGTATCGACACATTTTAAGTTTGTGTCGATACTTTTTTCCAGAATGAATGTCCAACGAGGTGCACACATAAAGTGTCGATACATTTATTAAAAATATCGATCCCAAAAATCGAAACCGATAATTATAATGTATTAGGTAAATTTACAATGTACCCGGTAGAAATATATCGGTTTTATGAGAAAATAAGTCTACATAATGTATCAACACGTTTTAAGTTTGTGTCGATACTTTTTTCCAGAATGAATGCCCAACGAGGTGCACACATAAAGTGTCGATGCATTTAAAATTGTATCGATCCCAAAAACATCGAAACCGATAATTATAATGTAATAGGTAAATTTGTAATGTTACCGATATAAATATACAGTTTTATGATAGAATAGGTCAATATAAGCGCTACCTATTACATTATATAAGCGCTACCTAATATGTTATTGTGCTTGATAATATTTCCAGTAATTAACCTATTTTATTATATAAGCGCTACCTATTACATTATATAAACGCTACCTAATATGTTATTGTGCTTGATAATGTTTTCAGTAATTAACCTATTTTATTATAAGTGCTACCTATTACATTATATAAACGCTACCTAATCTATATTTTACCTGATAATATTTTTAATTAAATAATAAAATATAACCAATTTAAATTTTAACCGATCACTTTTTTAAATTTTTTTTAACTGCCGCACAGCAAAACTACCCGCGTAATACTAATAATCATTAATAAAAGCAAGGGGCAAGGGCTTCCACCTCAGAAGCAACTGAGCTAGAAGCGACAACTTTCTCATATCTCATTTGAATCTCACAAGCAAGAAGCGATCGTTACTATTACTGCGTTTGTTACTTCCTAAATCATAGGTACTCTTTCAAGTGTTTACTAAATCTGAATTCACTGATGATCAAACCCTAAAGTATTAACTCCTCACTGTCTTTGCTAATCCTTCGGAACAGTACTTGAAGCAACTCATAGCCAGCTATGGATGAAGAGTACGATGTCATAGTTCTGGGAACGGGTCTGAAGGAATGCATCCTCAGCGGTCTTCTTTCTGTTGACGGACTCAAGGTCTTCTTTTTAGTTGTCCTCCTATTTACCTTTTGCGACCGTTTCCAATATTTTTTTTCTCTATTTTCTTTTAAGTAATTGATTTCCGGTCCTAGATCTTGACGCGTACATCCTAGATTTGTGTGAGGATCTGTTAGATCTGGGTGCATCTTAGATTTCTGTAAGGATCTGTTGGATCCCGTTGCCCTGGATTAGGGCAAACACCACGCCTTTGCCTATCTTTCTGATCTATCCTCTAACTCATCCTTTTCCTGCACCGTTACTTATCGAGGTGCCTTTAATTAAGGCAAGAATCTGTTTAAGTTTTCTCGTCGTTTCTAGAAATGGGATCTGTTTCCCTAAAATTTTCAGTCCTCTTGTAAATAGTGGCTGTAATGATGCAATTATGCTGAAATTAACCAATTTAATCTAATCACGGGATGCCAACTATTGGCATGGAATGTGAACAATTGGTTATTTTTATCCTGCATGTATGAATCATGATTGATAACCGGAGCTAGTAATTTTGGAAGTGACTACCTCAGCTTCTTTGACAATTTGGTTTTTAAAAATTTGTGTAAATCCTCTGTATCATTTAATCATTCCTAATTCTTTGCTTGGCTTTCTAACTGTATAATTCTTGAAAATGTTTGGGCTAAGGTAAAGCAAATCTTCTAGATAAGCTTGATTTTCTTATATGCTTTTCTTGTGAAAGGATAATGCAACTTGTTTATTCTATAAGTCTTTGCTTCGCTCTTTTCGGATCTGCATGCTTTACAAAATGATGCTATATATTTATTATATTATTTAGTTGTTTGTTGATTCATTTGGTGCTGCTCATCTTGAATTTAGGTCCTGCATATGGATAGGAATGATTACTATGGAGGAGAGTCTACATCACTCAACCTCATTCAGGTTCCATTTTCTGCAATGTCCAAATGTTTATCTAACCTGTTGAATTCTTTTCCATTTTCTATTTATTGATTAATCTCTTCATATTATTTTTTGGTAGCTCTGGAAGAAGTTTCGAGGAAATGATAAGCCTCCAGCTCATATGGGCTCTAGTAGGGATTATAATGTGGACATGATCCCTAAGGTGATTTTTCCCTTTTAAGGCTTGAACTTTTTGCAGCTTTTATTCTTCTGCAACGAATATGCTAACTTTTATTATTCTTGGCACTAGTTTATGATGGCAAATGGCACACTTGTGCGTGTTCTCATTCATACGGATGTTACAAAGTATCTTTACTTCAAAGCTGTGGATGGTAGCTTTGTTTTCAATAAAGGAAAGGTATAATATCTTCTTTGGACATTTCGGTTTGTCTTTACTTGGGCTATGTGTGTGTGTGTGTGTTGTGATTTACCCTCTATTTATTGGTTTCTACCAATTTTATCAGGTTCACAAGGTGCCTGCAACTGACATGGAGGCACTCAAGTCTCCACTTATGGGAATATTTGAGAAGCGGCGTGCACGGAAGTTCTTCCTATACGTTCAAACTTACGATGAAAAAGATCCTAAAACTCATGAGGGAATGGACTTGACGAGGGTGTCAACCAAGGATCTAATTGCGTAAGGGCCTTCTTCCCTTTAACTAGCTTCCCTTGTTTGACGGCCTAGTATGCACTATAAAAAACGTAAATATTTTTATATGTTTCTCTCCTTTTGGTTGGGAATACTTTTTGTTCAGAGGAAAGTTATCCATTCATATCTTTATGCCCCCCCAGTTTCTTTTGAACTTGCATCTTTCTACGGACTGCTGCTGCTCTTATCTGCTTGGTACCGGCTTTTAGGTAATAGAGCACCCTAGCCCATCTTGCATGTCTTAAGGGATTTTTTTTGACAGGAAATATGGACTTGATGATAACACTGTGGATTTCATTGGTCATGCATTGGCACTTCATAGAGATGACCGCTACCTTGATGAACCTGCACTGGATACTGTGAAGAGGATGAAGGTGATTGGTGTCTCGAGTTTTTGATTTATGGTTGGTTGAAAGTTCAGGGTGATTATTTATGGTCTAAATTAATTCTCTTTGTTATTTGATAGCTTTATGCGGAGTCTCTTGCACGTTTTCAAGGTGGATCTCCATACATTTATCCACTGTATGGATTAGGGGAGCTGCCCCAGGTTCTCATCACTATCACCCTCTCTATCAACTTCATTTCAACCGCTATGTAGTGCAGTTTTGTGAAGTTATTACACATCTCCTTTGAAATATCTCAGGCTTTTGCACGGCTTAGTGCTGTGTATGGTGGAACATATATGCTGAATAAACCTGAGTGCAAGGTAAATAGTAGTGTTTGTTAGATTTCTAATCTCTTCGCTTATGTTATCGATAGTTTTCATGAAATTTCTGCTGCTGAAATAGGTTGTTTAACCTTGAATATACATCATTGTGTATTTCCAGGTGGAATATGATGATGAAGGTAAAGTTTGTGGTGTCACATCTGAAGGTGAAACTGCCAGGTGTAAGAAAGTGGTCTGTGACCCTTCCTACTTGCCAAACAAGGTAGACTGCACTATTTTCCTTTACTTCAGCTTCGCTCGGAAGCAGAGTAACTCATGCTCTTATGAGTTCACCTTCAATTTAAAGAATGTTTAAGGAAAAACATTTTCTCAATAGGTTCACTTTCCTGCATTCAAATATTTCATTTTCCTGCCGAACCTCTTCTTAGTTGTGGTTGTTCTTGAAGATCCTTTCCCAATGAGAAGGATGAGATTTCCATGCATTTAAAACTTGACCCAAACGAGTAAAATTGGTTTGCAATCACTATTTTACAATAGCACTTTTTTTTGATAGGAAAGAAAGGCCTCGTTAAAACCCCCCTTCTTAACTAAGGACCTTATAGAAAGGTCATTAATCATAAGAAGGAGGGAAAGAGTGCCTTGGAACTTTTATAAATATTGAAAGTTACATAATAGTTAAAAATACTACTAAATTGCTTGACATAAGACTGAAACACTCCTCCCATCATAAAAACCTACACACAAAGTGGAGAAAATCATAAAATGACCCTTACAATCACCCAATCCCTTCCTTTGCTAAGATATCTGCCTCTCCATTACACTCCTTAGGAATCAACCTAACTGAATGAACCTTATCACTAATAAGCCTTGAAATCTGAAAAACAATAGGCAAGAAAAAAATAGGTGCCAGAACCGAAGAATGAATCCATTCCACTGCAGACGAGCAATCACTTTTGACGATCAACCTAGCAACTGAAGCCCACCTAGAAGACAGAAAAATATCCAAGCCTCTTTTTATAGCTTTTAATTCAGCCAGAGGGGGGATTGCTTGACCAATACTCTCTGAGAAAGTCAAAAGAGTGCAACCATTCCAATCTCTTAATAAACCTCCAATACCTCCACCCGAATCAATCTGCCTAACGGCTCCATCTACATTCATCTTTAGGAAGTCTACTGGTGGGGGTAACTAGCGCAAAACAACACGATCAATAACATTACTAGAAGAAACACCATCTGCTAGAGATGGATTACCAATCAGCACATCCTCTTGTATAGTAATACCCGGAAATTTGGCTAGGAACCATTTAGCAATCCTGAATCTAACAATGAAGAATAGTGACACTTTGTCAATAGGAGTTCCTTCGAAAACCCTTGCGTTCCTAAATTTCCATACAGACCAAATGGCTCCCAGAAAACTTCCAATCGTAGATTTCGCCCTCAACTCACCCCAGGAACAAAGAAGAGAAGGAGGATCCTGTGGTAGAACCATGGCAATATCCTAGAAATTAGCTACCTTATTCCATAATTCCCAAACCACAATACAAGAGATGAATAGATGCTGCACAGATTCCTCATGTTTCTTACAATAGGGACACAGAATATCATCCCGTAGGGGTAGACCTCTCTTGACCAACTCGACTTTGACAGCTACTTTCTGATGAGCAAGTTGCCAAAGGAAAGCTTCCACCCGAGGTGGTGCAAAGCCCTGCCAAACCCCTTTCGTCCACACTGCAGTACCCCCAGACATAATACCAAGAGTATTCCTACAGATTTAATGAGAACAATCCATCTCCTAGCAGTCCACGATAAAAAATCATCCACAAGTTCTGAAAGTTGAATATCCTTCAACTTAGACATCAACTCCAACCATTGGACCAATTCCCAATAACACAAATTTCTCCTGGTCTGGACAGTCCACACCCACCCACTCGATTCGAAGCTGCCAAACTCCTCAACTTTCCCCTCTTTATTAGGAGAGAGCACAAAAATTCTTGGAAAAAGGAATTTCAGAGGACAGTCATCCGCCCAAACGTCATTCCAAAAAGAAATAGACTTGCCATACAATAGCACTTTTAAGAAGAGATGAATTTCTTACTTTTGCAGTCCTTATTTGGAATCAATTGGAACCTAGATGCTATAACTTTATTGAAATGATTGCCAAATCTAATTCCATAGTGGCTTAGTTATGAACTATTAAATATGAGATAGAAGTTGATTCTCTCATTAACCTCATGAACTTGTGTCTACTCTAACAGGTTAGGAGGATTGGAAAGGTTGCCAGGGCTATTGCTGTCATGAGTCACCCAATTCCAAACACCAATGATTCTCATTCTGTGCAGATTATCCTGCCACAAAAGCAGTTGGGTCGTAAATCAGATATGTAAGTTAACATTGGATTTTCTTAATAGGAAGTGTAATTAAAGTAAAATAATGATGTTTCTCATTAATTATAATATATATATATATATATATATATATATAATTTTTCCATTTGATTGAATAGAACAATATCTGGGACCTCTCTTGTCTTGGTATCCTTGATTCTGGGGTAGAGTCCCTCCCGCAGGTTCTTGGAACAGCGAAAGAGAAATATGTTTATATTCTTTATTGTTTTGGACTTATTTCCTAGGATGGGATCCTGAAAACAAATTTTATTGTTAAATATTTTAAAGAAGTAGGATTTGCATCTGCTGTTTTTACCTTGCTTCGCCAACTGTTCTTTGGGTTTAATATTCCTAGAAGAAAGTCGAGAATAATTCAACTTTAGGCTTGTCTTCTTGGAACTGAGCTTCTGTTTTGTTGAAGATAATTCAATTTGAGGGGCAAACCTGAAAAAGTTGAAGATATCTCATTACTTATTATGATTACCTACTGTTGCTCTTCTGTTTTTATTCTAAAATTTAGGATTGTTGTGTTTGAGCAGGTACGTCTTCTGTTTGTTCATATTCTCACAATGTTGCTCCAAAGGGCAAATTCATTGCATTTGTTTCTACAGAAGCTGAGACAGATCACCCTGAGACTGAACTAAAGCCTGGAATTGACCTTCTAGGTTCTGTTGACGAGATATTCTTTGATATCTATTACAGATATGAACCAGTCAATGAACCTTCTCTTGACAATTGTTTCATATCTACAGTAAGGATTTTTAGTTGTTTAAGTGGTCTATTTGGTTTTTGCTCAGAATAATTGTGGCTGAATGCTAATTACTATCTGATTATTTTTGACAGAGCTATGATGCCACAACACATTTTGAGTCAACTGTCACAGATGTACTTAAAATGTATACCATGATTACCGGAAAGGTAAGCTTTGATGTTTTTTGGTTGTCATTGTTTCCAGTCTATTACATTGTTTAAAGTTCACTCTATTTGATGGATAAATAGCTTCTGGACTTGCGAATTAATTTGAGAGGGAATGTGTAATTTGGTAAATGATGTGGCTTTCTTCTCTTTCTGTTATCGTTGTGGGTCCCCCCGGTTTAGACTAATGCTACAAGTATTTTTGAACAGGTTGTTGACCTCAGTGTGGATTTGAGTGCTGCCAGTGCTGCAGAAGAATAATTACCTTAAAGAATAGTATTTGCCAATGTTCGTGTTTGTGTTTCTTACAGTCTGAACATTGCTGGTGGGATTTATTTTTCTTTGCACCATAGTTTTTCTTTTATGTACTAATTATACCAAATGATATTTAAAAGTTACTTGGAGCTGTGTTTTTAGATGAAATACATGAAAATGGCAGTGGTTAAAAGACAACCAACTACTTGCTTTCTCGAAATTGTCATGCCAACATGAAGCCATTGTAGCTTTGCATTACATTGAATCGATTGGTGTTGTACTGAAGAGAACCAGCTAGTGTTTGGTTTTAAGGAATAGTTTGGACTCAGAAAGGAAGCGATGATGGCATCATGACAACAATTGCAAATTTAGGAAATTTGTATGGTCTTCCCCCCCCCCCCCCCCACACACACACAAAAAAAGTTTTAGTTAGCCTCCCTAAAGTTTTAAAGTATGAAATATAAGTACAAGGTAGTATATGTTTAAAGATAATTTAACTATTTGACATTGAACTTTTGTATTATATCATTTATGGTGCTCGAATATGAGATTTTAAGAAATAACAATTTCTTTATTATCAATGTCAATTTGTGTCGTTTTGCTTTCTTTGTGTTATGTTTGTTTGTATGTATGAATGCATGTGTATGTAGGCGCGTAGTTAAAGTGAATAGATGGACATGTTCCAGTCATACTTGCTAAATTGCTAAGCTAAAAGCCAAGTCATCAACAAGATGAAGTTAAGTCCCCATCAACAGAATATAAGGATGCTAAGATGGAGTAAAGCAAATCTGGGTATAATTTAAAAAAGAGTAAATTATAAGTATTAGTAATTGGATTTTACTCTCTCTTACTTTGTTCATTTTACTTTTAATTTTTAATTGCTACGTTATCCGTTAATTGTTAACGGAAAGTGATTTAATTGATAAGAATTAAACAATTAGATGATTTGATTGATAAAATTAAAAAAACAATGATTAAAGTAAAAGCAGTAAATAGCTAAGTAGTCAATGGTATAATTTACCCATAAATAAATAAATAAACACAAACTAAAAAAATAAAGAGTAAAATACATAAATGGTCTTTTGACGATAAGGCATTATTTTGTTTAGTACTCTGACTATTAAAATTTTCCAATCCTGAACGGTTTACATATATATGATCCAATCCTTAATACAGAAAACAAATATTTGCAAGCTACCTTGTCCATTAATTTTCCCTTTTCTCCTTTTCTATCATACCAAACACTTGTCTTTTTTCCCCCTCCTATGTTTCCATATCTGCATGGCAGTGCTTCTAAATTTCCGAGGGACTTATCCAACAATTACGGTGCCCCTTCTTCGTAAACGAACAAAAATAATCGAAAGAAAAAAGGTGGTAAAAAGAAGATTGTCCAGAGGAAATGACAATGGGGATTATGACTCTCTCACTTTTGCTCATTAACCTACTCACAAACTTTATTATATAGCTCAAGAGTATCAGGATGGTTGGGATCAAGACATAGAGCTGCTTCACAGTCTCTTACAGAAGACATATTATCGCACATTGATTCGTGGAAAGCCGCTCGAAGATGTAGTAGCTGCAGGTCTGGCTTGAAAGCTAGTGGTTTTGTCAGCTCTATAATTGCTTCATTTTCTTTGTGATCATCCATTAGAACTGGAAAGACACAAACTTCATGTTAGAGGCCGAAAAAAAGCTTGCCCCACATGCAAATATGGCTTCAGTATTCAGGATCGAGAACAAATATCAACCAACTACCGTACTCTAAACTTGAATTTCTTATGGATTAAATATAGCAGAGGACAAGGAATCCAATTCTTAATTTTATTCAATAATTTCTTTTTCTCATCTTTCCATTAGGATCAACAACATTTGAACATTTTAAAGGATAGATGATGGACAAACAAGGACATAGCTAGGATCAAACATTAAGCGGGGTTAAATTGTTTTATACCGAAAGAACAAGACTATTGAGTATTTAAATAAAAAAATTGGGAGGGGCAAAGGTCTTATTTGACTAATATTTAAACTAAAAAGGATCTAAAATGTCATTATACCGAAAAAATTTGTCCCTGATGACTAATAACATTTATAGTGATATAATTTAACAGAAATCTTGATCATGAAAGCACCTCATGTCAAGATGGATATCATTTTGCCAAATACTATATATATATGCAAAGAAAGACGAAGTACAAAGGAAGTTCTTAATTTTATTGGTTGAAATCTGAGAATTGAGAACCCTTTGGTTTTATGCCAAAAGGAAAACTGAAAATACAGCACATGGAAACAGATTTAACTCTCAAACATTAAAGATAAAGGCTTCAATATGACTAAAGATATATAGGAATGAGACATGTGTTGAGCTGATGGAAAAGAAGAGCTTAGAAGAAGGTAAGAAAGATGTAAAGCCATGGGAAAATTAGTTTACTCAACCTTCAAATTTATCTATAATTAACTAATGCGACATTTGGTAGGAGTATTATTTTTTCCTCATATTTTAGTAGCTGAGATAGCAATAAACTAATTTCACTAAGTAATTTTCAGCAACTCACATAAATTAGTTTGAACAAAGAGAAAAAAAAATACTTATTTTGAAGAGGTATTATTTTTTGCTAGAGTTTTTGCTTATCCTTCTTATTTCAAGTTTAACATTGTACTAATCCTTCTTTATGTTATGAAAAACTATTTTAATACTTATTTAATAATTAAGTTTTTCCTTATGTAGCCAAACGAGGCATAAGCGTCTATTGAGTTGGGTCTACCATTACAGCTAATAGCATTCTAATGTTACGTTTTGTAGGAATGTTACTTTTCCTCATATTTTATTACATAAGTTGGCAATAAACCAACTTCATTTGGTAATTTTTAGCCACTTACTTGACTTAATTTGAACAGAGAGAATGAACAATTTTTTACTTCTGTTCTTACTCTTCTTTCTAATTTCAAGTTTAGATTTGTACTAATTCTTCCTTGTATTATGAAAAATTATTTTAAACTTATGTTATAATTAAGTTTTCCCTTGTGTTAATTACTTATGTAACCAAATGTAGCATGAAAGCGTAAGAGTCACAGTGCATTGCAATTCTGCAAAGCCTAATCAAAATCAAGGTCAAATGCAGCAATTAACAAAGTTGTTCGAGAAAAGTAGCCACAACCGTGGCCAAGGAACTTACCTGCTGCTCTGTATCTGTATGGATATGTCCTCAAGGGATCTAATTGTGTTGCCATAGAAAGATCACTCTTTGCCATGTCCCGGTCAGAATATTCTGAACGCTTCTCATAAGCTGAAGCATTGTTGAGGTGCCTTCTCTATCAGCTTAGTCATCTCATCATATGCAGCTTTACGCTGATTTTTTAGATGAAATACACGTGCTAAACCCTGATGTGCCCGTGTATGCTTAATATTCAGTGCATTCATGTAACAATCGGCAGCAAGATCTAACTTTTCAAAGTCTACATACACACTACCTAAATTATTCAGTGCCTGCAGAAATGTGGAATCAGTCAACCCAAAACGAATTCATTGTACTTATATAACTAGGTTTTTCTATAACTATATGGCTGGAGTTAAAATTGCTCCAAAAATACTCACTTGTCCTTTCCGAAGTCCATCTGAAGGGCATCTAAGAGCATCCAGAAGAAGTTGGATAACATATGCTGAGGACTCTTGATCAAGACTAGTATCTGCTAAAGCATATGCTTTGAGGAAGAAAGCTTCAAATGATCTCTGGATGGAAATTGACTCCTCTGCTTTAGCTAGTGCTTCTTCACAGTGACCGGTGTCATACGATATCCATCCTTCATAGACAAGCCTTTCATGTTCTGAGGTAGAATGGTTTCTAGCCAACCGTAGACTACGCATTGCAGCCTTTTGACAATTTAACCTACAGCATCCAGTAGCAGCAAACACTTAGAGCAGTTGAACAGAATATCACATTCTGTCAGTGTTTGAATTAAAGTAGTGTGGAAAGAAGTTATATGCCTCATTTATCTGGATCAATTCCATTGAGATACAAACTCAAGTGCAATCGTAATAAATTGCAAGTTAAAAGACTGTGATTGCAACTGACATGTACAACACATTTGATATAATAGAGTTTGTAGGTTATGTAAGTGTAAGGTTGTAGGAATTATAGAAATGAGCTGTCAACCCCTTAAGTTAAGAGATTCTGTAATTATTCTCTGTTTTTCAATCCCTTATTTCAAGGGATTACATCTCCTAGGATTAGTATCTTTCCTAACTTAGAGTTTCCTAGTTTAGAGGCATAATTTGTATATAAATATGTAATATGTTGTACTAAATGTATACATGAATAAAATAACAGACACTTACTTTGTTTTCTACATTGTATCAGGTTAGAGCGATCAATCCGATTTCCGCTTCTCTTTAAATCAATTCCTGTTCAACTTTATTTTTTTTCATGGTTAATCCGGGATCCCTCAGCATCCGAAATCACTTCCCAAACCAGCCCCTCTCAATCTGATTTTCAGATTTCAGATTTTTTGAGTAGCAGAGGAAAAATCGCCTCTGGTGTGAACATTGTATGAAACCAGGCCATATGATAGATCAATGTTGGAAGCTACACGAAAAACCAGTTGATTGGCAGCCCACACGGTCCAGATTTCAAAAGGAGACCCATATTGCCTCTCAAGATGATTCCTCAAGCAGTTTTAGCAAGAAATAGATAGAGGAGCTGCAGCAGATTTTGAGCAGTATGACAGCCAAGCCTACCAATATGACTTATACTACTACTGATGGAAATAATTCATATGTTTCCTCGGTACAATGGATAATAGACTCGGGTGCATCAGATCATATGACAGGAAATATTGATCTCTTGGAGGAATATAGTGAAAGCAGCTTACCAGCTTCTATCAAAATAGCAGATGGCTCTCTCACTACAGTCAAAGGGAGTGGTTCTGTTACTTTAAACAAAAATCTACTACTTCATAATGTCCTCTATGTTCCTAGACTTGCATGCAATCTGTTGTCAGTCAACAAATTAATTAAAGACTCTGGTTGTAATGTTGTGTTTGGTACTGGTGGTTGCATTTTTCAGGCACAGAGCTCGAAGAGGGTGATTGTCAGTGCTAGGCTGGGCAAATGATTGTACACCCTTGGAGGTAAAGCATCTCATAATCATGTCTTATCCAGTGCTCTTAGGAAACCAATTTTATCTTCTGATCTCAATACCAATAAAATTATGTTATGTCACTCTAGATTAGGTCATCCTAATTTTTTATATCTTTCCAAAATGTTACCGAACTTATTATAAATAAAGATCCATCTTTGTTTTCCTGTGAAATTTGTCAAATAGCCAAACACACCAGAAAAACCATATATTGCAGTCAAATTTGAACCAACAACACCTTTTTCCATCATCCATAGTGACATTTGGGGCCCTTCTCCTGTCAAAAGTATTTATGGGTATAAGTGGTTTGTGTCTTTTATAGATGATTACTCTAGGACAATATGGGTATTCTTAATGAGAGAAAAGTCTGAGGTTGAGTCTCTCTTTAAAATTTTTTATCAAAAAGTTGAAACCCAATTTGACACAAAAATCAAAATTCTAAGGAGTAACAATGAGAGTGAGTATTTGAATAAAACCCTTGGGTATTTCTTTAAGGAAAAAGGCATTGTTCACCTTACTTCTTGTGTCAACACACCTCAACAAAAAAGGTAGCAGACAGGAAAAATAGACATCTTCTAGAGGTTACCAGGTCTCTTATGTTTGTTGCTAATGCTCCTAATTATCTTTGGGGGAAGCTCTTCTTGCAGCCACTTACCTCATCAATAGAATGCCAAGTAAGACTTTAGATTTCAAAATTCCTACTAAGGTTTTGTTTCAGCTTTATCCCCATTTTAAACATTTAAACTCAAGTCTTTCTCCTCAAGTGTTTAGGTGTACAACCTTTGTTCATATCCACAACAGAGGGAAATTAGATCCTATGTCCATAAAGTGTGTGTTCTTGGGCTATTCTTCGAGTCAGAAGGGTTACAAGTGTTACTCACCTTCCACAAAAAAAACCTATGTCTACTTTGATGTTACATTTTTTGAAAACCAACCTTATTTTTCAGGAACATAACTTCAGGGTGAGAGTTACAAGGAATTTCAGGGCTATTCTTTACCTATTAATGTCTCTCCAAAGTCGGCTAGCACTGCCCCAGTTCCTAGTGAGGGTGATGGAAATAACCTAAATAACTCTGATGAATTATCCTCCTCCTTATCTCAGCACTCTAGTCCGTGCAAAACACCTTCCACCACTACCAAAAATGCACCTAACAATGACCCTAAAACCATAACCCCCAACCAAAACAACTCAGTGTTTACTCAAGAAGAAGGAAAGATGTTGTTGAAGAAATCAGTCAGCCTAGCATTTGCCAAGAACTAGATTTGGATCCTGTTGCAGCTGAAACATAAGGTAATGATGGTTACCAAGAGGCTACTACTATTGATCTTGATGACTTTCCTATTACTATTAGGAAGGGGTAAGAAAATGCACTGCTCATCCCATAAATAAGTATGTAGTAAATGGGAAATTACAGTATAATTTTAGGGCCTTCACTGCCATCATTAACATTGTGAAAATCCCAAGAAATGTGACAGAAGCATTTCAATCTCCTGAGTGGAAAACGACTGTGGAAGAGATAAAAGCGTTGCAAAAGAATAAGAAATGGAGTTTAACAGATTTGCCAGAAGGGAAGAGAGTTGTTGGATGCAGGTGGATATTCATAGTCAACTATCATTCGGATGGGAGTGTGGAAAGATACAAGGCAAGGCTGGTTGCTAAAGGTTTTTCTCAGTCCTATGGCATCAACTACCAGGAGACTTTTGCACCGGTTGCAAAATTGGATACTATCAGAATATTGTTATCAGTAGCTGTTAACATGGACTGGAAATTGCATCAGCTGGAGATAAAGAATGCTTTTCTGAATGGGAACCTTGAAGAAGAGGTATACATGGAGGTTCCCCCCAGATTAGAAGGAAAAGTCGCTAAGAAAATTGTGTGCAAGCTCAATAAATCCTTATATGGCTTAAAACAGTCTCCCAGGGTTTGATTTGATCGATTTGCTAAGGCTATGACACAGAATGGTTTCAAACAAAGCCAAGCGGATCAAACATTATTCAGAAAAATTACACCGAGTGGTAAGATAACCCTCCTAATTGTCTATGTAGATGATATGATTATAACTGGCAGTGATACAAAAGAAATAGAAAAGCTAAAGATGAATCTTGCAAAGGAGTTTGAAAGTAAGGAATTAGGGAGTATGAGGTATTTCCTGGGTATGGAAGTTGCAAGGTCCGAGGAAGGGTTGGTCATAAACCAACGTAAGTATGTTTTGGATCTTCTTGCAAAAACTGGGAATGCTCGACTGCAACCAGTTGAAACTCCAATGGAGCTTGAAATTTTGCAAGGAAAGGATTGGAAATCCAGTAAACAAGGAAACCTACCAAAGGTTAGTTGGGAAGTTGATTTACCTTTCACTGACCAGGCCTGATATTGCATACTTAGTGAGCATTGTCAGCCAACATATGAATGATCCTCGAGAAGAACATTTGGAAGCTGTTAACAGAATTCTAAGGTTCTTGAAGTTTACTCCAGGAGCTGGACTTATATTTAGAAAAAATCAAGACAGAACAGTGAATGTTTATACGGATGCAAGCTGGGGAGGTGAATTAACTGATAGAAGGTCAGTTAGTGGCTACGTACCTACGTTTGGGTAATTTGGTGACTTGGAGAAGTAAGAACAAGCGTGTCTCTCGAAGTAGTGCTGAGTCAGAGTTTAGAGCAATGGCTCTCGGAAGACTGCTCACAGAACTGGACTTAGATGACAAGAAGAATTTTGAGATTTTTAGTTACAGTCAATCAGCTATGAGTATAGCAAAAATCCCAGTGCAGCATGATAGAACGAAACACATTGAGATAGACAAACATTTTATTTACGAGAAGGTCAACAATGGAGTTGCAAAACTGCAGTACATTTCGACAAAGAAACAGCTGGCAGATATCTTCACCAAAGCCCTTCCACAAGTGACTTTTGATGAACTGTCATTCAAACTGGGTATATACAACATATATACACCAGTTTGAGGGGGAGTGTAGGTTATGTAAGTGTAAGGTTGTAGGAATTATAGAAATGAGCTGTCAACCCCTTAAGTTAAGAGATTCTGTAATTATTCTCTGTTTTTCAATCCCTTATTTCAAGGGATTACATCTCCTAGGATTAATATCTTTCCTAACTTAGAGTTTCCTAGTTTAGAGGCATAATTTGTATATAAATATGTAATATGTTCTACTGAATGTATACATGAATAAAATAACAAAGACTTGCTCTATTTTCTACAGAGTTACCATGTCAAATATTAGTTTAACTTATTTAGTAGCATTCACCCATAAGTTATACAAATAAAGACTTGTTAACCTCAAAAAAATAAACTGTGCTAATACTAGGAAGCAAATGAGGAATAGAATTCAAACATTTACTATAGAATATTTTGAGGCCAAGAACCATTATGAAAATAATGGAGTGGGGGTTGTTTTTCTTTACATCTCCTAAGAGTGGTAATTAGGCTGAACATAGTGATGAATCAAATTTCCATAACATACAATATGGTATCACCTTGACAGCAAGCAGGCTGCCATGTTCTCAACTCTCATCAGTAAACTCATTATAATGACATTTTATTTTAACTTGTCTGTAGTTAACACTTAATACAGAATCCACCTTGCTTCTCAAAATAATACAGAAGAAAACACCGCTTCGCTTATCATAAGTTTATAGTGTTAATCTTGGATCTAGTTTGAAAAGGAAAATGAACAGTCATTTATACAAGGGCATCAAGTAGTTCATTTGCACTACAAAGCAATAATGCAAGATCTTCCATAGAGTTTAAAACAAATTTTATTCTAATAGAATGAATCTATAAAGAAATTTCCATTCAACAGAGACAGCAAAAGAACCTTTTATTCAACCAGTGAAAGAGTTTGTTATGTTACCTACTTACCTTAAAAGGAGGAGAGACTGCCTGAACCATAGAAGGCTTTTTCCAGGGTCATTTGCCAACATATGGTGTACAACAGCTAGGGAACCAAGATCATCGACAGAAGACCAGCGGTCATACAATTGCATCCAGCAATCAGCCTGATTCCACTGTTGAACAAAAGGACGTAGGAGCTCCACCAAGTGGTCACCATGCATTTTCCCATAAAACATAATGTAATTTGGCTCCAGAGTCAGAAGTGCCCGAACATCTCTAAGAGCTTTTTCATAGTCCTCCATGGCAATCGAAACCCAGGCACGTAACTCAAGGCAGTCAGGGGACACCTTGAAACTAATTCTTTTACTAATTTCTGAGATGGCTGCTCCAATCTTGTTGTTCTCCAACAGTGAAACAGCTCGATACTTGTATGGAAAAGAAAGTGTTGGATCCAGTTCTGTAGCCATCTCTATATCTGACATCTTCTCCTTCCCATCACAATACAGAGAACGTTCTTGATGCATCCACCCAACTGGCTTATATTCTGAGATGAGTGAGTTAATAATCTTGTAAGCTGAATACTTGTGGCCCCGCTTGAACTTGGTTCTTGCAACACCCACTTTTGAATATATATGACCAGACTCACAAGCTGTCTCAAACCAACTTTGAGCATCTTTGTACTCTTTTCTCTCAAACATCACAGCACCTAACTGGTGATACGCAAGTTGTTTCTGCCAACTTTCCATTGCGCACTCTGTCAACCTCTCTAGAAGCATCACAGTAGTGTTAGCTTTCATATCTTCCTCCATTGCAATTTGGCTTAAGAAGAAATATAACAAAAAGGAAGCATGCCCGACTAGAGCCAATCTTTCCTTCCGGACCACAAAAATATTTCATCACATTAGGACTGTGCATTGAATTTGGGAGCTCCCTTAAAAGGATCTGCAAGCAAGCTGCCACAAGAAAATATGCATTTTCCTCCAATCCATATTCAATTAACAACAGTGCATCCTCCATATCGTTTACCAAAGATGCCAAATAAGAATCGCAATCAGACTTCAAATTGTCACAACAAAACCTATTTGAGAAAGAAAGAAGCTCCAAAATAATCCGTGGATCAAAAGAATCTAATCTTTTGGTCCTGCTATACAATTCAGCAGCTTTCATACAGTCTACTGAAATACTGCTCTGGGTAAAATTTATCTTCTCTCTTTTAGACTCCCTGAAACCACCATACAACAATGTCCTAAAAGGTAAAGATAACGAAGCAATACTGGACCGTATACACCAAATCTCATCATCTCCAATGAAAAATGACATATCCCCATAGTCATCAGAAGTGGAACATTCCTTGTCCTCAATTGAAAAGTCATCCTCAATTTCCCTTCCAGGAGTCTTAGAACAATTACAAGGATCATAAATAAATTCCGGGTTATAACCAGCTATCAAGGTAGCCTTAGGGCACTCAATGTTTCTTCCACAACAATTCATTGAATTTGTGCCAACAAGCTCATCCTCCCTCCTTTCATACCTCAACCACGCTGCTAACACAATCTTTGAATGCACATCAACGCCATGCTGCCTGGCATCTTGAAGAGTCCTCCGTAACAACTTTGGATCAGATAAGCCCTTAAAAATTGCATATTGCTCGAGATACATTCCAGATTTCTCAAATTGAGGACACTTATCAATCCTACAGTACACATCAGCTAGAGTTTCTATAAAATCAACGGCCTTTAGGCATGGTTCAATCTGGGGTTCAAGTAGATCGGAGACAGGGAGGCCATAAGGAAGCAGGGTCTCATTTACAAAAGCAAGGGGCACATTAGAAGCTTGGCAATTGTGAATAGATTTAGGTCGAACCAAATTAACATTAAGATGATCCTGAAGCTGGTGGAAGAGTTTTTCACCCACATCTCCACCACCACCACCGGTGTTGTCAAGAGCATAAACTTGCGTGCCTTTACATCTATCTAAAACCTTTAAACTACGCATTGTGGAAAATTTATTACGCTGCATCTTTGTCAAGATCAAAGGGAAGAATTTCTCTAACGGTACAACACAACAAAATCGAAGATCTAGAAATGGTGTTGTAAAAAAGAACAAAACAAAACGAAACGAATGATAAAACAAATTTACCTGCAGAACAGCAGAGCTTAGAATACAGAAGCTGGCAAGCAGGCTCAATTGGGTATTAACAAAGAAAATGGTTTCTTTTTTCTTTTCTACTTTTCACGAGAAATAGAGAGAAAGTAGAAAGAAATAAAAAGCATAATAATGAAAATGGAGATTAAAGGGAGGAAATAATTCGATAGCGAGCAACCGGTAGTTGTTTGAGTCTTTGAGAAATGGAGGTGACTGTTGAAACGGCCACACACACAGTCTCTTTGTCTCCCTCAATCGCCTAAATTTGAGAATTCATTGTTTCTCCAAATTTGATGGGAGCTGAATTGTTTGTGTTGTTGAGTGTGTTTTTGGTATTATTAATTTTTGTGTGTAAGGTCAAAGGTTAGAGTTAAAACCATATCCGATTGTTACTGACTGTGTACGTGCTGTCTGAATCTGAGGAGGAGAAACCGCTGAAGTGACGCCCTGCCGTCTTTCTAAATTCTCATCTTACCTTCTTCTCTTTCTTTGTTTTTTCTTACCTTTTTTGGCCTTCAAAATTTTCTTGATTGTCCTCCTGGTTCTTTAAAATTTTACCCAGACTAATTTGAACATATTTATATTGTACATTTAATTTTAATACGTAAATTTCAACTATAACTTTCTACGTATACAATACCCTAAACTTAAAATTTACTAAAACAATATCTACTTGAATTAAATCTTAATGATAACCTTCAAATTGTAATTACCTTCGTTAATCATTATTTTCAATCTTATACTTTTTATTTGCCATTATTTTCATTGCCCAAAAATATAAGTAAACTACATATTATGTCACTCACTTATTATTTAATATTTTTTTATTACTCATCTATTCTTTTTTTAAAATTATTCTCAATGTTATGTTTTAGTTCCATTTTGATTATTTATTGTTAAAAAAAATTAATAGTGATGTTAAGTGATATTTTTTTAATTATTGTTAAATACATATATAATATTACTTATGATTATATGTCAATATTATCTTTTGATGACATATCAATGACCAAATAGATAATTTATCCTATGTATGTATATGATTATTTCCCAATTCTACGTCTCTCGTAAATCGCAATCCACCTCCTCCACAAACTCCTCCGTTACACTTTTCAATGGGTGCTTCTTTAATAAATTGTGAGGGATATCTCTTTACATAATATAAGGATATATCTTTATATAATAGGATAAACTATACAAATGATCACTAAAGTTTGAGAAATTTTCATTTTTTTCATTAGAGTTTTAAAAGTAACAAATTGATAAGTAACGTTATCAATTTATAATAAATCGATCATTAACATTGTTGACTTATTACAAATCGGTCACTCATCGTTAATAGTTGTTGCTACAATAACATAATGTTAAAGTGACACGTTAAACTAACTGACTTAACACATTTGACCATATGAGATACCCTTTGACCAACCCTTTGACCCTCCTTTTCCTCCTCGCTACCGTATTCTCTACCACTTCGTCATCCATGCCTCGATCACATGTTCGTAAAGCCTTTGAAATAATCCTCTCTTTTTAATTTCATGGTTAAAAGATCATTTTATTTTTTAACAGATTGGATACTTGGTTGATGTCGAAGAAGACGCTTCACTCCCTAAGCTCCCGCTCTTCCACGACCCTAACGATGCAAAAACAACAAATGCATCATTTCCCACAAAAACATGTGTTTTAATTATTATTATTTTAAAGAAAAATAAACTACTAATACTTACCTTGCATAAGTTATACAAAGATGATTTTCTAAGGATCTGAATATTTGAAGATATATGAGGTGTCAATCACTCTTGAATGGTTTATCTTTAAAATTGTATAAAAAACACAATAACATTTGAAGGATGAGAAAGTAAATCATAACTAGGACCTGATAGGTAGTTGGTTCTTCCATAAAATGAAATCAAGTGATAACTCCGTGAAAAAGCCATATTTAGGGCATTTTCACTTAAGTTATTGATTGTCTAAGGGATCATATATGATCATATAGATGCATTTATGAGCATATAGTTGCATGTGGTGGAAATATATTTTATGGCGGCATTTTATTTTGTAAACGGTACTGCGTCATGGGCAAGGTATTTTGTTTGATGATATGCAGGATTTGGGAGCAAGGATAAGCAAAAGGGAGTTGTTGTGACATGATGAGACTGCTGAGCAGAATGCAAATGCCAAATCGGACGACATTTTGGAAGTGGAAAAATGAAAGATGATATTTTTATGAGCCAGTTGTCAATGTCTTCACGTGCCCTCAACCGTCAGTCGCCTAGGAGGAGACATTTGCCACCTAGGTCGTCTGATTCTGTCGGGACCACACCCAGCTATAAGCTGCCCAGGAGGGGACCATGCCCAGCTGCCCTAGAAGGGACCACTACCACAACTGCTCACCCCCTCACGTGAAAAGAGCCTAATCAGGGTATCATAGGAATTTAAACACAAATTCCTAGGTTTATTCTCCCCCTATAAATTGGAGATGAAGCCACTAAAAGAAAGAGACTTTTACACACGTCGTCTTGAGATTAATTTCAGAGAGAAAAAGATATCTCATTTTTTTCGTCAATCGTCTTTGCTGTGGTATTCCTCCATTAACAATCTAGAGAGAGTGGCGAGTTAGGCGTTCGAGAGGAGCTAGCAAGTTGGGACAGTTCGTGGTGGTAGAAGAGAGCTCCGACAGTGCACGTCGAAGGCTTTTCCTCATTCCCTTTGATATTTGTTATCTTTTATCTTATTTGGGTTATATGGAATAGATTAATTTCATGCCTTGTTTCTTGGATTATTCAAACCCCACCATGAACTAGTCTTATTTGGTGGGAGTTCCTTATGAATATTTAAATTTTACTTTAATGGATGGTTGTTTTTGTATGTTGTTATTTGTTTTGTTTATGATGATTAATGCCTTAAGGTTGTAGGAGCTATGAGAGTAGCCATTCCTTAGGAGATTGCTTAGTGTTCGAGAGAATGACTAAGTAGCATATCCTTAGTGTTCGAGAGAAACTAGGGAGGATCAAAATAAGCAAAGGGTTCTAGATAGTAACTAGGCTTAATCCAACCTAAGACATAAGACTAGAATTTCAATCGACTAAAAGGAGTAGTGCTCGGTCGAGAGGTTAGATATTAGTGCTACCGCTAAAAGGTATTACCGTGACATATCATGCTATCTGAACCAATAGGATCCCTGCACTAGCTAACGCCAATAGGTTTTGCCATGGCATCTTGAACCTGTCGAGTCCCATGACTAGAGATAGCATAGGGTACCATTAGTAAACTCTTCCGGGAAAATAAGACATAGAAGTAAGACCATCCTGAGAAGTAAACTTAAGTATCCTAAGTGACTCCTATAATTCATTCCCGTAGTAGCTTGTTGTGTGAGGAGTCTAAAGTCCTTATAATCAAATCTAGTATTTATATTTTGTTTTGTCTTTACATTTTCATTTGATTGCACTAAACACAATTTAATTTGTCAAGACATTTCCATCCATTTTTCCACGACATCTCCATTTCCTTCCACATCACACTATCATTCCATTCCCACCAACATCCATTTCATTTTGCTACAACATTCTCATTTGTATATACCATCACTAACTATACTTAAGTAAAGTAGTTAATTGCTTTAACTGAACTTATAAATTTTCCTCCAATCCCTGTGGATACGATACTCACTCATCAATATATTACTTGTTCGATTATGTATACTTACACATATTTTTGCGACCATATATAGTAGTCACAATTTGCGGACAAGGTTTTGGCATCGTTTCCGGGGAATTGGCAAATTGAAGTTAATTAGTTTTTTCATATCATTTTTATTTTACTTTTTTTTATAGTTTTACTTGTTATTTTCCTTATATTTTTCAGGTTTTTCTTGGTGTATGACCAGAAGAAACTCTGGTGAGCCAACAGAACCAATTGAACCAGAGATTGAGAGGCTGTTTAGGCAAAGAAGACGTGATATACATGCAAACATGTATCAAATTGGAAATCAAGGTATTGGCCGTGAGGAAGATCAGAATGTCGAGGCAATTCTGAATGCTGGGAATACAAACTAGACCTCATGACATTTATGATCACTTAAATCCTATCTTGGATGACTTAAATCCAGGAATTGTGGCACCCGAGATTCAGGCAACCCATTTCGAGCTCAAACATGTCATGTTCAATATGCTAAATTCAACATATTCGTAACTTCTTGGAGGTGTGCGATTGTTTCCGTCAACAAGGAGTGCACGAAGATGTATTAAAGTTAAAGCTATTTCCATATTCTCTGCGTGAACGTGAAAGGGCTTGGTTGAATGGCGTTCCAATAAGTTCGATAGAGTCTTGGACTGATCTGTGCAAAAGTTTTTTCTACGGTATAATCCACCGAACATGAACACCCAACTGAGGAATGACATCGCTTCTTTTCGTCAAGCTGATGACGAATAAATGTATGAATGTTGGGATCGACATAAAGGATTGTTTTGTAAATGTTCAAATCATGGTTTTCAAGATTGGACTCAAATGGGTAATGTTCTATAATGGAGTAAATGCGTCCAAGAGGATGATGCTAGATGCCTTGGAAAATGGGACATTACTCGATAAATCACCGTAGAGGTATTCGACATTCGGAAAGGATTGCCAACAATGATTATCAATTCCCATCTACAAGGCTTGGAATTGGGTAAAAATCACATGGAGCATTTGAGTTAGACACTAAGGATTATGTGTCCCCTCAACTTGCTGCTATCACCAATATGTTAAAGAATTTGCAAAGACCAAATGAGGTGAAAGAAGTGAAGGAAGGCAATTCAACATGTTATTATGCCATGGCAATCACCATGAAAGCTAGTGCCCGACCAATCAGGAATCCATCAACTATGTAAGAAACTACAATCGAGGCAACAACAATCCCTATTCTAACACATATAATCATGGATAGCGTCAATATCCAAACTTTACATGGGGAAATCAAGGAACCAACAATTATAATCAACCCGCTAGGCAAAAAAATTTCAATGACTCCCAAGGTTTTCAAACGAATATACCATGGCATAATTCTAACAAGAGAGTGTCATCTTCATCCAACACAAGTTCTTTGGAGGCCACAATGCAAGAGTTTATAGAAACCACAAAGACCATGCTACAAGACCATAGGACCTCCATAAAAAACCAAGGAACTTTACTTCACAGCCACAACTCATCTCTGCATGCTACAAGACCATAGGACCTCCATAAAAAACCAAGGAACTTTACTTCACAGCCACAACTCATCTCTGAGGGCGTTGGAGGGTTAGGTTGATTAAATTGACACAACATTACAAGAACGTCAATCAGGTCATCTGTCGAGTGAAACTGAAGTCATAAAACCTCATGGAAAAGAGCAATACAGTGTACTTACTCTATGAAGTTGCACTTAAATCAATGTAGAAGACAAGTTTGGGGGAAGACCGAAGAATGATTTACCCTCTGTAACCGAGCAAACTGAGTGTGAATTGCCAGAAGAAACACAAGTGGAAGAATATAAAGATGAGCGTTCATCGAGTAAAGCAACTGAGTGGGAAAACAAAAATGCCACGACAAACATTGTTCATGTCCCTTCATTAAATGAAGTCAGACCCCCACCTCATTTCCCATAAAGACTGAAGAAGCATAATGATGACATTCAATTCAAAAAGTTTGTCGATATTCTGAACCAACTTTACATCAATGTCCTTTTCTTGAAGTTATAGAACAAATATTGATACATGCTAAATTCCTCAAAGAGATTGTTACCAATAAAAGAAAAACTGAGAAGTACGAGACAGTTGCCACGGCAAAAGAATATTGCTCTGTCTTAAGCAAGCTGCCACCAAAAAGATAATATCTAGGTAGCTTTATTCTTCCATGTTCGATAGGAGAAAATTATGTTGTGAAGGCACTATGTGACCTTGGCTCAAGCGTGAACTTAATGCCTAAGTCAATCTTCGTGAAGCTTGGAATAGGAAAAGCAAGACCCACCTTTGTTATCTTGCAACTAGCCGACCACTCCAATGTTCGTATTTGTGTTTCCAATAGAATTTCTTATATTGGATTACGAGGTTGATGCCACGACACCCATAATCTTAAGAAACCCTTCTTAGCTACCGGGCGTATTCTTATCGACTATGATAAGGGTGAGCTTACCATGAGAGTGATCGACCAATGTATCACTGATAATGTTTTCTGTACTCTCAAGTACATGTGTAATACCCCAAATATCAGGTCAGTGACATTATTGAAAAGATTTAGAATTTGAGGATCTATTTGAATAATTGGTAAAATATGAGAAAATGATTTCAATTAATTTTTAGGCTAATTTATGACAATAGATAAGTCAAGAGGGTATTGTGGTCTTTTAAGAGGGAAAATGAAATTAAAAATATAAATATATATATTAGGGATTGTAAATGGGAGAAAAGAGAAAAGTAAAAACATTTCCAACCATTCTTCTTCTTTCCGTTGGTATTGTTCTCCTCTCAAGCATAAGGAAAACGTACCATAGCTAGTTTTTTCTTTAAATTATGGGTTGCATTGGTAACATCAAGTGATATGTAAGCTTAATAAAAGATTAAAGAAGGTTAAAACTATGAAATGGAGGAAATATGAGAAATTTTAGAAAATGTGGTTTTAAGTGATATGTTAATATATGAGTGTTTGTTGATGTTTACTGATAGATTTGACTTGTCAAAGAGGTAATTAAGAGATTAGAAGCATTGGATAGGATTAAGAACATATTATGAAAAGTTGTGTGATTCTTAGAATTGAATATTTTTTGAAAGATTTTTTATGTTTTAAGTGGATAAATAAAGGAATGTTAGTATAGATAGTTAAAGAAGAGTTTAATAGCATTGTATGGTATATATATAACGAAATTTAACCTCAATTGGGTGATATTCAGGTTAAAAATTGGAAATTTTGGGCACGGGTATCGGTACTGATAGAATAATACCGATACTATAGGCAAAAATAGGCTGAGTTATATATGAAGTATCGATACTGATTCAATCAGTATCGATACCGATGAGGTAGTATCGATACCATGGTTAGGCTATCGATACCAAGGAAACATCGAACCAAATTTTTGTATCGATACCGAAAGAGCCTATCGATACCATAGTATGGTAGTATCGATACCATGGCAAGGGTATCGATACCAGGTAACATCGAATCTAAAATTGGTATCGATACCGGAGGGGGGTATCGATACCATAATATAGTAGTATCGATACCATGGTAGGGGTATCGATACTGAAGAACAATAAATTTTAAGTTATGTCGATATTGTGGTAGAAAGGTTAATAATAAGTACTTTTAATTAATGTTTAAGAATAATTGTTAGGAAATGTACTAACAATTGATATCATATTATGTACTTAATGAATATGGAATAAATCAAAACCAAGCACCCGAAACAAGCAAAACTAAGGGCAAAGGCAAAGTACCATAGTAATCAGCCTTACATTTTGGATACCTAGCAAGAAAAGTCAGGTGAGTACATTTAATTGTATAACCATATGATGTACTAATCATATATGTATGATTGTTTTAAAAATGTATGTGGTAATTACCAAATATGCACTAAGTGTGCATTTCACGAAATTCATCTTTGTGGATGAATAACATTTTCAGCACTGAGTGTGCAAAACGCAAAATTCATAATATGTTTATGAATAACGTATGGGCACTATGTGTGCATTATTGGCATGAAAGGATGACATAGCTGAAATGCATATGGGTGCATTATCAACATAAAAGAATAATGCATATGGGTGCATTATTGGCATGAAAGGATGTCATAGCTGAAATGCATATTGGTGCATTATCAATATAAAATAATAATGCATATGGGTGCATTATTTGCATGAAAGGATGTCATAGTTGTAATGCATATGGTGCATTATCAGCATAAAAGAATGCCATAATTGGAAATGCATAATGGTGCATGATAAACATGAATGGATGTTAATAATGAAATACTTATATGTATATATATATAAGATGAATTGTCGTAATTGTAGTGGATGAGTAATCCATGTAAATTATAGTAAAATTTTAGTATTATTGCCCTGCATCATGGGTATAAATCATAGAATGTATAATGATTGGAAGGGTTAATTGATACAATGAATGATTATTATAATAGTGACTACTCTAAAATTAAAGAATAATGACTTAACTGCGCAATTGGCAGAAATGTGTCAGTTATGCCAGTTAGATGAACTGTTAAATAATGTTGAGTGAAAGATGAAATGTCAAACACTGTTGAGTAAAAGAATAATGGAATAGTTTTGCATTTGACAGAAAAGTCTCAAAAATGCAAGTTAAGTGAAAAGCTAAATATATTTGGGTAAAAGAATAAATGTATTATAATGTAATATGATATGAATGGTATCTAAGTGATATGAAAGGATTATATATATATATATATAATGTACAATAATGCATAATTCGCATAAGGGATGTTATAAAGGAGAACGTAAACAGAACATAATGGGTATGAAAGGATACCTAAATGAAAATACAAAATAGTATATTAACAGTATTTAAAGTACCACCATAATGATTATAAAAGATAAATGATAAATTAGCACATTGATGCAATACATATATAGTACTTTCACATTTAATGTATACAGAGAAAATAAAGGAGTAAAGAGGGAAAACATACAGAATGATAAGTATGATGGACATACTAGGAATAATTTCCATGATGGTATAAAAGAATTATGGTTTAATTGAGAAGGGCTTAATTGGTCCTTATGAATGATGAAATTAAAGTCCTTATTTAGTATTCATAAGATATTGTAGTATAATTGTAATATATTTGTAGTATTATGTGTCACTTAGTAAATACTTAACGTGTGTTTATTTCACGCGTAAGTAAAGACAAAGATTAATTACGTAAGGAGTGTAGAAGTAGCATCAACTTTCATTAATTAAAGGTTGACTCATCAATAACATTATGACAATCTTATTCGTTTTGATAACGTAGTTGGCATGTAATTAAACTATAGTACATATTTTGTAAGGTACTTAAGTGATAGTTTTAGTAGGTTGCTTTTATAAAAATCATACTTTGTAATTGATCAAATTGGAATAAATTTTTGCGGATTTTCAAATGATAAAAAGTTTTATAAAGTGATGTGACTTCTGTATCTCATGTACGGAAAGGTATACAAGATATGGGTATCACAACATGGACGAGTCTGAAGACTGCCAGAGCATTTTCGAAGTGGATTCATTGATAGCAAGAGAAGCTTATCAATTTTACCATGACAATTTCATTCAGTTGGAAAATTATGAGAGGCTTATTGAAGAAGAAAGTGTTGAAGAGCCCAATGACTTTTCTTTAGAGGAGCAGCAGGCTAGCTTTCTCATAGCTAGCCCAGGTACACGTTTTGAACCTCTTGATTTCGATGCGACTATTCCTCTTAAGCCCTCATTATAATATGTACCTACCCTAGAGTTAAAGAATTTGCCACATCATCTTAAATGTGCTTATTTGGGTAGTAATGAAACTTTACATGTTATTATTTCCTCTGCCATTACATTTAACCAAGAATGTAGTTTGTTAAGTGTTTTGTCACAGCACAAGAAAGCGTTAGGATGGACTATGACGGATCTGAAGGGAATAAGTCCCACCATTTGCATGCATAAAATCCTGCTGGAAGAATACCATGGCAAATCCATAGAACCATAAAGAAGATTAAACCCAATAATGAAGAAAGTCGTGATGAAAGAAATTCTCAAATGGCTTGATGCTGGAGTGATTTACCCCATCTCTAATAGTTTTTGGGTAAGTCCACTCCAATGTATGTTAAAGAAAGGAGATATGACCGTAGTGACAAGTGAGGAAAATGAGTTGTTACCAACACGTACTATCATCGAGTGGCGGATATGCATGGACTACTACAAATTCAACAAGGCCACCAAGAAGGACCACTTTCCTTTGCCTTTCATCGATCAAATGCTGGATCGAATGACTGGCAAGGCATATTACTATTTCTTGGACGGATACTCAGGGTATAATCAAATTTTCATCATACCAGAGGACCAAGAGAAGACTACGTTCACGTTTCCCTATGGCACTTATGTTTTACGGATGATGCCTTTTGGACTCTGTAATGGCCCGACAACCTTTCAACGCTCCATGCAAGCCATATTTTCTAACATGGTTGAGGATTTTCTAAAAATCTTTATGGATTCTCTGTTTTTGGAGATGACTTTGAGAAATACCTCGGCAATCTGGCAAAGGTACTCAAGCGATGTGAGGAGGCTGATCTCGTGCTCAATTGAGAAAAATGTCACTTCATGGTGATCGAATGCATTGTTCTAGGCTATAAGATCTCTCATAAGGGCATTGAAGTGGACAAATCCAAAATCGAGGTAATCGAGAAGCTACACTCACCAACTTCTATCAATGGTATTAGGAGTTTCCTTGGACATGTTGGGTTTTATAGAAGATTCATCAAGGACTTCTCCATGATATCCAAGCCCTTATGCACCATGCTTTAACAAAATCAGCCCTTCGTGTTCGATAAAAATTACCATGGTTCACTGAGCTAAAACAAAGACTTATCTCTGTACCCATCGTGGTTTCCCCCGATTGGACGTCACCATTCGACTTGATGTGTGATGCGAGCAATTTTTTCATAGGAGCTGTGCTTGGTCAACGCAGAGGTAAAATTTTCCATGTTATATATTATGCTAGTCGTACCTTGAATGAAGCACAACTGAACTATACTACCACTGAGAATGAATTACTTTTCGTGGTATTTTCATTTGACAAGTTTAGGTCATACTTGATAGGCACCAAAGTCATTGTTCACACTGATCACTCAGCTATAAAATACTTAGTGAACAAGAAAGATGCCAAGCCTAGACTTATTCGGTGGATATTACTACTGCAAGAATTTGACTTAGAGGTAATAGATAGAAAAAGTACTGAAAACCAGGTTGGAGATCATTTATCTAGGCTAGAGATCAATTCTGAATGCCATGTCATTTTAGATATTCAAAAAGAATTCCATGATGAGAAAATTTTATATGCCATGGCAATTCCATGGTACGCTAACATAGTCAATTTTCTTGTTAATGGTAATTTGCCTTATGAATTGAAAAGCCAAGGCAGGAAGAAGTTCAAGCATAAATGAGTTTGCAAAGAGTGTGATAGATACCAACACACTGGGAACATTTCCAGGCGACACGAAATGCCATTGTAAAACATTCTAGAGATCGAGCTCTTTGACGTGTGGGGTATTGACTTCATGTGACTGTTCCCATATTCTTTTGGAGATTTGTATATTTTTCTTGTTGTGGACTACGTATCTAAGTGGGTTGAAGATATTGCCACACCGAGAAATGACTCTAAAACTGTGCTCAAGTTCCTTTATAAGAACTTCTTTACCCGATTGGGAGCACCAAGAGCCATCATCTGTGACGAGGGAACTCATTTTGATAACAAGTTAATTGCAAAGGCATTACAAAAATATGGAGTACAACATAAAATTGCCATGGCATATCACCCACAAACCAATGGGCAAGCTGAAGTGTCCAACTGGGAGATTAAATAAATCATAGAGAATGTGGTGAATCCTAGAAGGAATGACTGGTCCATGAAGTTGGACGAAGCACTCTTGGCTTATAGAATGACATTCAAAACACATTTGGGAATGTCAAATTTCAAGATAGTATATGGGAAAGCATGCCACCTACCTGTGGAGTTAGAGCATAAGGCATATTGGGCGATCAAGAAGCTGAACTTTGATGCACAACTAGTTGGGGAGCAAAGATTACTCGATCTGAACGAAATAGAAGAATTTCGAGCACAAGCATATGAAAATGCCAAGTTTTACAAAGAAAAAAACAAGAAGTGGCATGATCAAATGCTTTTGCCAAGGCATTTTCATATTGGCCAGCATGTGCTCCTTTTCAACTCGAGGCTGAAGCTCTTTCCTGGAAAATTGAAATCACGATGGTCCAGACCTTTTGAAATAAACAGTGTCTACCCTCATGGTGCTGTTGATATCAAGAATATAGATGATTCTTCAATTTTCAAAGTTAACGACCAGTGTCTGAAGGTTTATAAGGGAGCTCTACCCATGTGTGACAAATCAACACTCTTTTTGCACAATGTCGAAATCTGCAAAGCATTTTGAAGATGCCATTACATTTTGGATTTACTCTTGTGCATAAATAAATGTTATTTTGTTTTATATTATTGTTATATTTCTTTATATTCAGTTTCTTTTCGGTTAATTATTTTATTTTGTTTTGCATATTTTTACCTTATTTCTATCTTTTTAATCTCTCACTTCATCTTCATCTTATCTTCTTTTCCCCTTCTTAAAATCAAACGCCATAGCAAAAAAGCTTCGAGCTTTTTCATCTTTTCTTTATTTTTTCAATTAAACCATGGTGCACTCACATCCCTCAAGCATGGCTCCATCATCTCCATCGCGTTTCTTTGATGAAGCGACATAAGAACGATTTCAAGGGCTAAAAAACTGACAGGTTTTCTTTGAGTTAGACTTCATTTTCTCAGATGATGAAGAAGCTGACCTCGACAGTTATGTCATGGACATCCTTCACCAGCACCAGTGGCAAAAATTTTCCAAGCATTCGGGGAATGTGAATGCCTCTCTTGTGAAGGAGTTTTATGCTAACTTAACTGACCCAAATCAACATGTCGTGGTGGTTCGTGGTATTTCTATTCGCTTTACCTCTTCGGCTATTAATCATTATTTTAACTTGAAGGATATTGTTGATAACCACACCACATTCACAAAAGAGGCAGATAATGAGACTTACCATGGTATATTGAAAGACCTCTATTCTATTTTTCAAACACAAAGTGGAATAGGCAACAAGTCAGCCGACGAATGGTGGATCGCGAGAGGCTACAACCGAAGGCTAAGTTGTGGAATCATTTCATGAAGCACAAGCTTCTCTCTACTACCCACAACACCACGGTCTCACTGTAAAGGAAGCTTCTGTTGCACTCTATTTTGGTAGGGTGTTCCATTGACATAGGCAAGAAAATTGTGGAACAAGTTCATACTTGTTTGAAGCGACCTGCTAGTGCCATGGTATTTCCAAACCTCATTAAGGCTCTCTGTCGTAAGAAGAATGTGTCAGATGAAGAGTTTGATGAGATATTGTCTAGGCTGTCTGGTATTACAAAGACCAAGCTTCCTATATTACTTGGATTCAAGGAAAACAAGGGCAAATAAAAAGAGGAGAACACTTCCCGTGCTAATGCAACCTAAGATGCCAAGGCAAAACTGGATACTCTAGAGGAGGCTACTAAGAAAACCCAAGATCATATAGAACAGTTGACCAACAATATGATGACCTTCTTTACTTATGTAAAGTGTCGAGATGAGTTTGTTGCGAATGCTTTCATGGAGATTCTATCGTACATTAATTTTGATATCCCAGTCTTCCCTGATATGCTCATGCACCCATCTGAGAATGCCGAGACATCAAAAGATGCTCACCTGCCTGCTGATGATAAGAAACCAGCCGATCCTGATGTATTCCACTCAATGCCAACAATCGAATGTCAAGAAACTGAGCTCCATCTCTCAACCGTACCACCACCCCTGCAACCCACAGAGCCATTTGAGGACGTACAATCAGAAATATCGCAGCAAATTCCTCTACGAAAGACTAGAAGCTAGTTAAAGAAGGTGTCTAGACGTGAGGAGCCTCGACTATCCCCAGTTCCTGAAGGCCTCAGGACCCCCTACTGCACCAACATCAGATTCTGAACATTCCAGCGCCACAAAATTACACAAGTGCCTACGTCGCACAACCACCGCACCATAACCAGCATAAGTAGTCAAGGTACTTGCATTGCATAGCATGTAGTTTAGTTTTACTTGGTTTTTATTTAGCATTGAGGATAATGCTTCTCTCAAGTTTGTGGGAGGTAGGGTATCTAAAATTATTGCATGATAGTATTAGTAGAATGAATATTCCATGACATTAGTAAGTGTTCTAAATAGTTTTCTGGAATAAATTAAGGATGTCTGATGATGATGAACTCTTTATGGCTAGAATTGAATGTACATGATTATTGAGGATGATAGAACCAACTCTAGGACTTACTTCTTTGAAACCTTTGGATGCACGATTGTATGTTTTCCATGCTTAAGGAACTTATAAATTTTTTTATAAGAGAACTCTTTCATGCCTTGCATAAAACTTTTATAATGAATGATGAAAACCACTAATAAAAAATTAATGAAATTGCGAATAAATTCTTTGGCAAATCTGTAGAGGGACACTCCGCTATGTCATGGCATTGTCTGGAAACTGCATTTAAATAAAATGGAAGGCTCGGCATATGAGTGAATGAAAGTAGTCAAAGGATGACTCTACATGACTAGCTCGAGGGTGGAAGGTATACTCCCTTTCACCTAGAGTGTGGGATGGTAGGTATGATGGACTGACTCCCCTCGTAACAATGTTAAAAAAAGAATAAGAAAGAAATGTGGGAGTAAACTTGTAAATGTTGTGGAAAAACAAGAGAGTTTGCTTAGAAATTTTCTATTTTTGTTAAGCATGGACTTGATACAATCACACGCATACACTCACACAAAGGATCTTGCCGTAGGGGAAAATACTTGATTTCTCAAACTAGTCTAGAGTGTTGAAGCCAACTGTTCTGAGGGATGAAATTCTATCCCATATGATTATCCTGAACCTGAACTTGCCATGGTATTTTTATTTTGCTTAACACTATCCATTGCTTGAGGACAAACAATAACTTAAGTTTGGGGGTGTGATAACTCCACAAAAAGGTCATATTTATGGCCATTTTACTTAAGTTATTGACTGTCTAAGGGCTCATATAGGATCATATAGATGCATTTAAGAGCATATAGTTGTATGTGGTGGAAATATATTTTGTCACGGTATTTTATTTTGTAAACGGTATTGTGTTATGGGGAAGGTGTTTTGTTTGATGATGTGTAGGATTTGAGAGCAAGGATAAGAAAAGGGAATTGCCATGACATGATGAGACTAATGAGCAGAATGTAAATGCCAAATCAAACGACATTTTGGAAGCATAAAAGATGAAAGATGATATTTTTATGAGCCAGCTGTCATTGTCTTCAGGTGCCCTCAACCGCCAGTCACCTAGAACGAGACATCTGCCACCTGGGTTGTCTGATTTTGTCGTGACCATGCCTAGCTGCAAGCTGCCCAGGAGGGGACCATGCCCAGCTGCCCTGGAGAGGACCACTGTCACAATTGCTCACACCCCCTCATGTGAAAGGAGCCCGATCAGGGCATCCTAGGAATTTTAACACAAATTCCTAGGTTTATTCTCCCCTATAAATAGGAGATGAAGCTACCAAAAGAAAGAGACTTTCAGACACGCTGCCTTGAGTTTAATTTCAGAGAGAAAAATGTCTCTTATTTTTTTGGCAATTATCTTTTCCGTGGCATTCCTTCATTAACAAGCTAGAGGGAGTGGCGAGCTAGGCGTTCGAGAGGAGCTAGTGAGCTGGGACAGTTCGTGGTGGCAGATGAGAGTTTCGACAGTGCACATCTAAGTCTTTTCCTCTTTCCCTTTGTTGTTTGTTCTCTTTTATCTTATTTAGGTTGAATGGAACATATTAATTTCATGCCTTGTTGCTTGGAATATTTGAACCACACCATGAACTAGTCTTATTTGGTGGGAGTTCATTAGGAATATTTAAGTTTTACTTTAATGGATGGTTGATTTTGTATGTTGTTATTTGTTTTGTTTATGATGATTAATGCCTTATGGTTGTAGGAGCTATGAGAGTATCTATTCCTTAGGAGATTACTTAGTGTTAGAGAGAATGACTAAGTAGCATATCCTTAGTGTTCGAGAGAAACTATGGAGAATCCACATAAGCAAAGGGTTCTAGATAATAACTAGGCCTAATCCAACCTTCGACATAAGGCTAGGATTTCAATCGACTAAAAGGAGTAGTGCTCGATAGAGAGGTTAGATGTTAGTGATACCACTAAAAGGTATTGTCATGACATATCCTGTTATCTGAACCAATAGGATCCCTACACTAGCTAACACCAATAGGTTTTGCCATGGCATTTTGAACCTGTCGAGTCACATGACTAGAGATAGCATAGGGCACCATTAGCAAACTCTGTTGGGCAAATAAGACATATAAGTAAGACCATCCTGAGAAGTAAACTTAAGTTTCCTAAGTGACTCCTATCATTCATTCCCGTAGTAGCTTGTTGTGTGAGGAGTCTAAAGTCCTTATAATCAAATCTAGTATTTATATTTTGTTTTGCCTTTACATTTTCATTTGAATTCACTAAACATATTTTAATTTGTCGCGACATTTCCATCCATTTTGCCACGACATCTCTATTTGCTTATACATTACACTATCATTCCATTCCCACCAACATCCATTTCATTTTGCCATAACGTTCTCATTTGTACATATCATCACTAACTATAATTAGGTAAAATAGTTAATTTCTTTGACTGAACTTATAAATTTCCTTCAATCCCTGTAGATATGATACTCACTCATCACTGTATTACTTGTTCAATTGTGTATACTTGCACATATTTTCACGACCATATATAGTAGTCACAATTCGTGGACATCAAGCTTTTTCCTTGCAAGTCATAGTGTGCAAACTATGTCCCACTAAAATAGTTCCACCAGGTAACAATTTCTTCATGGATTTCTATGAAATGTTCCATAGCTCAAATAAACAAATATTGATGGAGGTCCAACAAACATAAATATTAGCCATTCTATACATGTATATGTCAGTTACTAAACAAGAAACATAATAAGTTTTACATTCTTCTGAGGTGTTATATCGGAAACTATAGTACATGTGGACTTACGAGTTTGTCTACCATAGTGGAGAGATTCTATAATGATGTTAAGTTTCATGCTTTGCATCACCTAAATAGATCCCTATTAGACTTTACTTTGAGCATCCTTAGTGATGTTATGTGATAATAGAGTTAAACTTCATAATTCAGACAAGGCAACTGCCATGTAGTTAGTTATGGTCTATTATGATGGAAATCATCTTAATGAATTAAAGGTATACTCTAAATTGAGTGATTATTGTACCTGATGCATAGTGAATTTAGAAATACTGTGAATGTGAACTTGATAAAAATGAATTAGGTAATTGGATGACTTGAGATAAGCTACGCTCTAGATATCGAGTAATCATAAGGAACTATGTTGATAATGTCAAAGATTATGAATAAATGATTAATTTCGATAAGTTTATAGCAGGTTATCATGCATGTGTATTCCTATAAAATTCATAAAATATAATAGAGTATATATGTACTATTGAGCTTTGTTAGCTCAACGCTCAGATTGTTTTGGTTTGTAGGTTACAAGTTTTAAAGATCATGATGGAAAAACAATAACTTCATATGAATCTTAGTGGGAGTATCATAGTACAATGATGGGTATTTAACTGGGCATGTAGAGGTCACTTCATAATGATATAGGATACGGCAGTTAGCAGAGAAGAAAGAAAGAAAGTAACAATGTTGTTCATAATGACTCAAGCAACTACTACGCCGTAATGATATAGGCATAGGCCCAACTTCACTTCTCTTCGTCGTCAGCCTGCAACCATGCAATATGAACGACACAAGAGGAAAATAAGATTGTACCTGGGGGGGACTTTGCACCTCTAATAATATAAGCAATTCGTATATGAAGATGGTCACTTCATTAATAATTTATCGCCAAGAAAAGCACCCATCAAAACTATCTTTAAGACTCTGGAAAGCAACTATGTCGATTAAATGTTTGAAAAAGATTGAGATAAGAAAATTTCAAAAATTAAGTTGTTCTGACACTGGGAAAATAAAACAATCTACCTTGACTCATCCACAATAACAAATGATCATTTTCTGTGATCAGTCATTATCGCCCCATCAAAAACAATAATGACTATAGCTAAGCAACACTAACAGTTTGGATGGATACAAAAACTTTAAGTTTTGGGAACAACATTTTTACCGATTATAGAAAGAAAATAGGGTACGGTAGAGAAGAAAGACATACCTGCAGGTCGTTGGCAGTTGGCGACCGGAAGAGTGCGACAGCGGCGGGATGCTACGCTGGTGGTGGTCGCTAGGCTATGGTGGATGTGTTGGGTTAGGGTCTGGAGAATTAGGGATCGGGCAGGAGAAAGGGGGAATATATTTATCTTTTCGCGGCGTTTACAGGAAAAAAAATGCCACTAATGTACGTGATTTTTCGGCGTTTTTAAAACAAGCGCCACAATAGATGAACCTATTACGGCGTTTGTATAAAAACGCCGCTAACTTACTACAATGTTGCGTCGTTTATTGAAAAAATGTCACTATAGATGAACCTTATTACGACATTTGTACAAAAACGCCGCTGACATATTAATTTGTTTTGGTGTTTTTTGAAAAAAATGTCAATATAGATTAACCCTATTACGACATTTTTGTAAAAACACTGCTATAGTACTTCTTCGGTGCGTTGTTTGTTTAGGAAACGCCACTAAAGATGAACCTATTGCAGCGTTTGTATTAAAACACCGCGAAAGTACTACCATATTACAGCGTTTGTTGAAAAATGTCACTATAAATTAACCCTATTACGACATTTTTGTAAAAACACTGCTATAGTACTTCTTCGGTGCGTTGTTTGTTTAGGAAACACCACTAAAGATGAACTTATTGCAGCGTTTGTATAAAAACGTCGCAAAAGTACTACCATGTTGTGGTGTTTATTGAAAAAACACCACTATAGATTAACCCTAATACGACATTTGCTAAAAACACCGCTAAAGTTACCATTTTACGGTGTTTGGTATGTAAACACCGCTATATGTTTAAAGTTAGTGGCGTTTACCCTCTAAACGCCGCTAAAAAGCCGATGTAGAATAGTTTTGTTGTTGTGAATATTTATGTTTTTCATATTTTTTGCAAATCATTTTAAAAATTTTAATCGTGGAGTTAGAGTTTGTAAAGTTTAAGATCACTTCAATGATCGAATGTGACATTTGTGAACTTAATGACATGTAAAGGTTAGGTTTAGGGTGTTACATTGGAAAAATATGCCTCCGCTAGAATTGAGGTAACTTATCCTCGACCTTCATAAAATGCAAAGATTTTTGATAAAACGTTGAGTATCTCCTAGAGTGGCATACAAAGGCATCGAGAGCCTTTCACAAAAGAGTACATGAATCTGGAGACATTTCGAGATAACTTCGTAAACTATAAAATCCCACACTAAACAAATAAAACACTAAAACCAGAAACTTGAGTAAAATTCATAAACGATATCAAATTTTCAGATTACACGAGTATCGATCCAAATAAAATTTCCTCATACAACGTTGAGAAACTTTTGCAAGAAGACATGCACATGCTTAAACTAAAAAAGTATAACATAAGCATAGAGACAACTCCCCGAACAAAAAAACCATTAGGCTTACCTCAAAAACAACCACGAGCCCTAAAAATCCAACGTAAGAGGGCATGTGCAAGTCTGAAGAGACCTCCGATATAATTTTACAAAAATTACACACCTAAAGCAAATAGCACGCTTAGATAACAAACCTCGTATAATTTATAAAAGCACCAAAGTCTATCTACGAAACTACCATCAATCTCAATGGAGCTTTGGGAATCCTTCGTGGAAATCAAACACAACACTAAAGGAAATATCACCCAAGATAATTCCAACACGCGTTCTATACCACCTCCGAATACAAAATTGTTTGCCAACATATGTGTCCAAGATTCAGGGAGTATACCCCCAAACGCATAGCCTCTGGGCACTTCTCCTATTGGGAAGTCACAGTTATCCAATATATCTTTTAACTAGTCTCACATGATTTGGCAAAATCAATAGGAAACCGACTATCGAAATCAAATCTATTTTCTCAGAGAGACCAAGAACATCGACATCAGCCAATGATCGATATACCATCCGTCTAAATCAGAAAGGACGATTCGCCATCAACCATCGTGACCTATTTGACACCTTCATCAAATCTTTGAGGTATCAAGTCTCAAGTTGAACCACTTTATGATACTTCCTCAATAACGAAAGACTTCAGAAATACCACTCTACATATCTACCAGTAATCAACAATTCATGAAGGATCTACTTAATAACATAAGTCGCCAACAAGACTCTTGATAAATTTGAGAAATCTGTTCCTAACCAAATATGTTAATCGGCAACTATATTTATACATTTTTTAATCTGTACATAACATTCATGATCCTAGAAAGAACCCAAGCATGCGAAAAGAGTTAATTCGGGGTTAACATATAGTCTCAGTAACAGACAAGAAAGGGATTGAAAGTATTTTTTCTCCTAAGCTACAAAGTGCTTTTTATTCAAACACCACGATTATCGATTACGTTTTTTTTTTAATCTAAATCAGTCGTCAATTATGATTCTCCATCTAAATTAAAAGGATAATCGATATTTGCAAACATATTCGTCCTCGTTGCATGCCAAAAAGAACGAGCTTTGTTTTATTTGAATGTCAAAGTTTGGGCGGGTTGTTGCCGTTAAATTTTGGTTGATATTTTTGAAGTACTAGATTATTTTACCTCCACCACAAACAAAAACTGAAACCTGTGGCTTGCAGTTCCCTCACAGACAGCTTCACTACGATTCAAGTCGCTCTCTCGTCTCGAACCGGAGCCAAAGAGGCAGGCAGCTGCTCAATAACTCCATGGCTGCCGCCAGAGCCACTATCTCTCACTTTCTCTCTATACATGTTGCGAACAACCCTTTTCATTCTCGCAAGCTCTCTACTCGTTGCATGCCAAAAAGAACGAGCTTTGTTTTATTTGAATGTCAAAGTTTGGGCGGGTTGTTGCCGTTAAATTTTGGTTGATATTTTTGAAGTACTAGATTATTTTACCTCCACCACAAACAAAAACTGAAACCTGTGGCTTGCAGTTCCCCTCACAGACAGCTTCACTACGATTCAAAGTCCAGCTCTCTCGGTCTCGACCGGAGCCAAAGAGGCAGGCAGCTGCTCAATAACTCCATGGCTGCCGCCAGAGCCACTATCTCTCACTTTCTCTCTATATCAGATGTTGCGAACAACCCTTTTCATTCTCGCAAGCTCTCTACAAATCGCAGTTTCTCACTCTCTACTCCAACTCTTCTTCATCCCAAGGCATCTAAAAACAACAATTCCAACACTTCGCTCGAATCGTCCCGCCAAAAACAGCCTAGGAAATCTCGGTCCCCTCTCCCTCGCGAACCTGTGAATTTTCCTGAATCTAACCCGTCTTTTCCGCTTTTTGGCCGGTTAAGGTACATATTTTTCTGACTGATAATAATTGTTAAACTTGCTATGTTGGTGAAACTTTAAACATTTGAGAGTCCTTTTACTTTGTTGTAATCTGTCTGAGAGAGTTTTGCAGAGATGGGTTTAAGATAGATGAGCTTGGTTCGGATATTTTATCTATTGCACTGCCTGCTGCGTTGGCTTTGGCTGCTGATCCCATTGCTTCATTTGTTGATACAGCCTTTGTTGGTCATTTGGGTACTCTTATTTGTTTTTTTTATTCTATCATCTTGGTATTTATGATCTTGTCAGGCTTTCATTTGTAGCTTTACATGTTAATCACACTAACCATGTATTTAGCATTTTCCCTAAAAATGAAATTGAACAGTGGCTAATAAGTTTTGGGTTTTGTGGTGCAGGGTCGGTTGAATTGGCGGCGGTTGGTGTATCAGTATCAATATTCAATCTGGTGTCAAAATTGTTTAATGTTCCTTTACTAAATATCACAACATCCTTTGTTGCTGAAGAGCAAGTGTTAATTAGAAAAAGCAATGATGGTAATTTAAAGTGAAAAGATATTAAATAAGCAGTTGCAGTTTTATCATGATACTATTTTGTTTGAACTTTTAATTGACTCTGGGGGTTTTGATATGATTAAGATGGTGAATTTGAGCATCAAGGCAAGAAAGTTCTTCCCTCGGTATCCACTTCCCTGGCACTTGCAGCTGGCCTTGGCCTTGCAGAAGCAGTTGCACTCTCAGTTGGTTCGGGTTTCTTACTGAATATCATGGGTATACCTATTGTATGTCAGGCTAGCTGATGATGTATTTTGTTAATATTTTTTGAAAATTTTAAGGTCGATTTGATATATCTTATTCCATTTCTTTCCTTTCTTCTTTCTTTCTTTTCCTTGCCTTACTTCTTAGGATTCACCAATGCGTGGACCAGCTGAACAATTTCTGACATGGAGGGCCTTTGGTGCCCCGCCGATTGTAATAGCACTTGCTGCTCAAGGCACTTTTCGTGGATTTAAGGATACCAAGACACCTTTGTATGCCATTGGTAAGTATTGCAGCAGGCCTTCTGTTTCAATTTCTCGAATTATGTTTTACTGCAACACAGCTCATGTGTTGGAGTCTAAAACCTGGCCAGCCCTATTTTCTCATCTGCAAAAACCAATGATTTATTAGCATATGAGAAGATTTATAAGATTTCTGTTATTTAAGTATTGCTGAACCCCAGCCAGAGCCAGTAACCAATGACCAAGAAAGATTGAAAAAGTTAGTTTGAGTTGATGGGCACAGCAGATCATAGGCTACATTTTTACCATTATCCTTTTTTCATTTTCCCACTTTGAATATCTAATTTCAGCTCCTCATACTAATTCATTTACATATTAGTTTGTAAACAAGATTGCCTGTCATCCCACTATGGTTGATTTATTTTCAAGAAGTAGCTCCAACTCTTCTTGAATAGCATTCTTCCCTATCAGAAAAGTATTGTAGTTTAACCTGTGGAACAAATATCATGCTAGAAGGTTAGTTATTTTCTTGATTCATAATTTCATATAGTTGATTTCTTCCTTGAATTAACAGGTGCAGGCAGCTTACTAAATGCAATATTGGATGCAATCTTGGTATTTCCTATTGGTTTTGGTGTTAGAGGTGCTGCAGTTGCTACTGTGATTTCTGAGTTACGTCAAAAATGTGGTAAACTTAATGAATCAAGTATACTTGGCTCATAACATTTCTACAAATTCTGAATTTTCTGTTGATATTTTACTTCTGCTGAACCTTTTTGTTCTCTAACTAGATATCTGATTGCCATTATTCTTCTCTGGGAGTTGAATGGGAAAGTTGCACTGATCTCTCCGAATGTTGACTGGAGAAAAGTTCCCCTCTACATAAAATCTGGTACATTTCTTACCAGCTAATTTTAGCAATGTTCAATTTCGTTTGGTGCTCCCTATATAAAATTTGGTGTGTCAGTTTTAAAGTAAATACTAAATAGTCGAGGTCTATCTTATATGGAAGAAAATTGCAGCATAAAAGTTTCAAGAGAAAGAAAAGAGCTTCTTTGGAATGCATTTTGTACAAATTCATCATATTAGGAGGGATTAGATTAGTAGCTCAAGTAATTTTTACTCTATAGATATAATAGCGAAACCTGTTCCTTTCTTACATTGACATTGATTCTATTCGAGGTTAGAATATCTTAGTCATACAATGCCTTAGATTAAGGCAAGCCATAGCTGTTATTTTCTTGTTGATCTTAAGTAGTACTTTGTGTATTTGCCTATTTTTTCTTATCGTTAAGCCACATAAAATGAGCCTTAACAACAGACAACCTCTAAAGTACTTCAATTTTGAAACAACAAAATTTAAGGAAATGGTTACGGTACCTGCAGGTGGACTTCTTATAGGCAGGACAATAGCGACCCTTGGAACTTTGACACTTGCAACATCACTGGCAGCTAGACAGGGCCCCATTCCTATGGCTGGTCATCAGATTTGCGTTCAAGTTTGGTTGGCGGTATCTTTGCTAACTGATGCTTTAGCACTCTCTGGTCAGGTAGCATGTCCAGTGTTTTTAGTTAGGAAGATCCAAATGTATATTTATGGAAACACCATTTAAGTAGCACTAAATGGAATCTTTTTTTCTTTTAAATCTACTTATCAATCATCTTTTCGTATTCTGCGACAGGCTCTTCTTGCCACTAATTACTCCCAAGCAAATTATCAACAAGCTCGCAAAGTGATTTACAGTGTTCTAAAGGTTTATAAAAGTTAGTTGTCCATTTCTTTGAAATTAATTTCCCTTTCATCTATAACTAAAATAGTTTTATTGTATTGTCCCTTGAGTTTTGAGCAGATTGGTTTGGTAACGGGATTTTCTTTGGCCGTCTTCTTATTAATTGGATTTGGAGCAATTTCTGGCTTATTTACAACAGATTCAGCTGTTCTCCAAATTGCCTGGTCTGGTACTTTGGTAAGTGGCCTCCTTGTGTATTCTTTACAAGAACTTGTAGATGGGTTTTGGTTCTCAGAATCTTTTTGATAGTTTAAGAGTCTCTAGCCACCTTGAAACACCAGCTTGAGGTTTTTTGCTGTATTCAAGTGAGTTTGGTCGAGTTGTTTTCAACACATGCATCAAGTGTTGTGACAGGTAGGCTATCTAACATTAATGCTATTTTGCATGAAGTTTGTTGCTGGGTCTCAGCCAGTGAATGCCGTGGCATTTGTTCTTGATGGGCTCTACTATGGGGTTTCAGACTTCGAATATGCTGCCGTGTCTATGGTTGTTTTAACTTCCTTTCTTTCTAATCTATGACTAAGTATGAATTAAATGCTGTAATAATTTTTGATAAACTGATATATTTCCCAAATGTGATTGTGTAGGTGGTAGTTGGATTGATCTCATGTGCATTCCTAGTGGTGGCTGATTCTTTGTTCAGTCTTGGTGGAGTGTGGACTGGCTTATTCCTCTTCATGACCTTGCGTGTGGTTGCTGGATTTTGGAGGTAACCTAATCTGTTAATTAGGAAGGAAAAATAAAATATCCTATGAATTTGAAATCTCATCAGATGAGTGGACTGTTTAATGTGCTAGGTTGGGCACAAAAAGTGGGCCATGGAAAATGATTTATTGTGATATGGAGAGAGGAAAGGGATAAGATTAAGAAGAAAGCATCTAAGTTGGCAGGGCCAAAGCTTTCAGTCTATGTGAGAAGGTGGTGGCAAGCAGCATTCATATTTAACTTCTAATTCAGGCTAATTGGATTCAGAATGAACACAAGATTTTCCATACTTTTAAGATGGCATCACCCGGTTACATGTCAGAATTGAATTGACTCCACCAATGTGAATTTGTTTACAGCCCAGCTTAATGTATATACTTTCATATAGTTGAACTTTGATGGTATATATTCTCTTTACCAGGGCTTATTCTTCTCGTAGTGTAAATGCTAATGATATATCATATACATCATTCATAGCATTAGCATAAACTGGATAAATTGTTGAAGAGAATTTCCTAACAAAGTAACAATACATGATCAGAAATGAATCTCATTTCTTTTTTATATCATTAACCATACTATTGTGTCCCCGAAAGTACAAAAAAAAGACTTTAGAGCAAAGGCTGAAGAAAGATAATAAATTACAACACCATACGTAATTAAAAACAGTCAATCTTCAAATCCACCCTTGGATTTATGGACCAACTTAGGAAATCTTCAGTTCATGAGTTACTGGCGGCAACTGCAGGTTCAATCCATCAACTCATGTTCAATTGTCATGAAATAAACACAACCTTATGAAACATCAAAGTTGAATAATTTTTCAAACGGTCGACTCCAGCATCATCAATTTTCTGTCTTCAAAGAATCAGCAAGGAAACCAGTAAGTCCAACAGAAGGCGAAGAAATATAATTGGTGATACCAATTGTTTTTCGGTTCTTTCTTATTTCCATTTTTCCCCAGTAAAATCTAGCCTATCAACTTCTTATGGCGCAAAAGTATCACATTATACAAACCACAGCAGCATGGTCAATGTATACACCAAGATGTTAGTGACAAACTTTCCAATATCTATCTATAAAGTTTTGGTACCAGAAAAGCATTTAATTTGATTAATTATGGAAAAAAAGATCAATATACCCTCTTAACCAGATTGAAACATAAACATAATAAGAATAACACCGTTTTCTAACCATAATGATTTTTCTAAACCATTGAAAGGAAGAACAATATTGTTTCCCTGGACGTAAATGAATATGAATCATAATGCTAAAGAACAGAACATTGAAAGCTGATTTCTGGAAAAAGCTACCAAAATCCTTTCAAGCACATCATGCAGCTATAATCCTTTTAATCCACAATCTTACCTCCTGCAGGTGTTCTCTGTATGTGACACCTACATATAGAGAACCTTCATCATGCCCATATTGTATTAAATTTTAGTTAATTAAAGCCGACTACAGAACATATCGTAGTAATGTAACAGGCAAACATAAAGTGAGGTCCAAAAGGAGGAAACTAGTTTCTCCAAACAGTAAAAACCCTGAAACCATCCATCATTGTCCATAAAACAGGAATCAAAATCAAACAACACTGGAATTCGATAAAACAAGGTGTGTCAGCACATTTAGTCCAGAAACAACAAGAAACTAGTTAGTTTAGTTATGCCAGAAACTATTTATCTATCCTTAGTAAGTTCATTTGGAACATAACAGAAACATGTTCCACCTTCAAGTCATTCAATTGGCAACAACAAGCAATGCACGTAAACTAAAGTAGTTATGCCATAAAGTGATTATCTAAAAATGTGATATAAAGTAGGATCACTTGGGGAAAAACAAATCAAATGAAATACAAGTAATTACCTAGCATGAAATAGGAAGCAATTATTCGACCCCAACAGACCTGGCAACTTTGTACCGTAACTTCCTATTCAGATTTTCCTGGTAAACAAATTCGTTTAGAAAGTAGCCTGAAATGAGCTTATCCAAAAATATATAGCCTGCCATGCACAAAGAACACAATAATAATAATAATAAACTCACCTGTTCAAGAACTTTAGCGGAGCTGGCTTCAACGAGCCTGGCCAAGCTTTCGGTCTTCAAAAGCATTTTCTCGTATAAATCCTCTAATCCAGCGGTGTAGTTAGTAGCTTCCGGTCCGATTAACCGGCTCAATCTCCCAACTTGCATTCCCTCGGCGCACGTATCCAACAAGGATTGATCCTTCTCCGTCTGTTTCATTCCAATTAAAGTCTCCTCATTTCTATCTTCATTCATGGGCGTTAAGCTCCTCAACTCGCAGCTCAAAAAGGGTAGCGCAGAGGTGGGGCTAAATGACCCGTAATGGCCTCTAAACGAGGGTCCAATGTTAACAACATCGATTGACAGCGGATTAAAACAGGGTCTGGATGATTGGAAGTGGAAGGCCCGATACTGGTTGGTTTGAATGAATTGGTCTTGTAGGGGAGTGGTGAAGAGGAGGAAAATGGACGGAGCGAAAAGGGAATCGGGATCAGAGTTTTGGATTGGAAGGGAGAGATTGGGGGTGGAGGAGAGAGAACGAGTGACGCAGAACTCACGCATGGAAGGGCGGAGGGGAGTCTTGCGGCGCGAGGAAAACCAACCGATGAGGGGTTTGTGGTTGAGGTGAGTAGTGGAAGAGAGTCGGGAGGTGTCAACTCGGCCGAGTGAGTCGTAGAAGGAGAGAAGAGAAGGGAAGCAGAGGAAGCCGGAGATAGTGGCGACGAGTTGCGAATCGAGGGTAGTTTGGGCGGAATCGTCGTCGGGGAGAGTGGAAGGGGCGATGTAAGTGACGTGGCCGAAGAGGAGACCGTCGACGTCGGCAGCGGAGGATGAGAGGCGTTGGATCATGGAGGCGAGAGTGGGGCCTGACATGGCTAATTTATGCAATGCCAGATCGGCCATGACGTGAAAATGGTGAGGGTAACAATTTCTCAGAAGCAGATGAAGTTCTTGTTGTTGGTTATATGGGCTTTCAACTACTCGAACTCCAAACACACACACCTCTTCTTACTTTATTTTAATGTCTCAATTGATACTTTTTCCTTTTTGGATCAACTCACGGACCTTGTTAATATATTTAGGGATGGGTCGGTATTAGGATAAGCATGAGACTCAAATCTAATAGATTATAATATAATTTAATTTGATTGGGTCGAATTTTTTTTAAAAGATTAGAGTTCGGATCAGATCGTGTTTGGGTTTAAAGTAAATAATACTCGATTCGACCCGACTCGAGAAAAATATATAACTTTACCTTTATAATTAGAAATAATTACAATAATATCCATCTATATTTTATTTTTTTCAATTAAATCCTTATTTTTATTGAATAAAAATAATATTTTTAATAAATATTATTTTGGGCCGGATCGGGTCGGGTTAGGAGTTTATCTCAAAAAGTAGGGTTGGTTCGGGTGGAGGATGTATAATTTTCAAGTTGGGTCGGGTTGACCGAAAATCCAACCCTACCCATGCCCATTCCAGTCACTATTTGAATCGGTCTTATTAGATTAAAAAAAATTAAAAATTAGGTTTGGTTCGAGTTTGGGTTTGGGATATAAAAATATCCAACTTGAATCGGTTCGAAAAATAATATAATTATATCTTATATATTTAAGGATAATTACAATAATATCACTCTTTATATTATTATTATTCAATTAAATCCTTATTGTATCAAATAAAGTTAAGACGTGTGTATTAGGTTAGGAGCAAATTTTATCTCAAAAGATAGTATATATGAAGTCACCTTAAATACGGATCAAATGAAATTTTATGTGAATGGTATAATTTATTGATTTGGGTCACGTTTACTAGAAACTTAACATATGCTCATTTCATCCCTACATATATTACTCCATATTTTTTTCAAATTCAAGGAATGATCCTAATGTTAAAAAGGATAAAATGTTACTTTTATTTAAGTTGGATTCGAATAACATTCGATGTAAGGTGTACATAAATTTATTATGGCTAAAATAGAATTGATACAACCATGTGACATATTAGAATGTTAAAAAACATAAATTCATTCACGTTTAATAAAAATATTGAAATCCATTCATATTCTTTCTTTCTTTTTTCATCTCATGAAATCTACTGAGATTGAATTAGATCTCAGCATCAAAATCAATGTTTTACTACCAAATATAAATGGTCTTGTACGCAGAAATCATATTGGAAATTATAATAAAACATTATTTTATCAATCACCGTCTAGTTCATAAATTCTTTCTGAAATATTTTATCTACAAGGTTTACTATCTTCTTAAGAATTAGTGAATTAAGTAGGTTTTTTTTTACAAAGGACACTTGTCAATTCATCTCCTTATTGGTTAATTAATTTGTTTGTTTGACTCAATAAGTGGTTTCAGACCTTAATTCATTATAAGGCTTAATATTTTTGTCGACAGCGGTTTTCGTCCCAATATTTTTATATTATTATTATTATTATTATTATTATTATTATTATTATTATCATTGCTTTTTTTTACAGATCCAACAAGGGCCCAAACACAAAACTAGGCCTAGTTTCAGATGAAACAAATCAAATTACAATGACCCAACACCAAGCCCAATGAAGATCCAGGCCTAACGCAATGGTTCTGACCCAGTAAGGAGCCTACTTGAGTGGCCCAAAACCCTGTTAGAGTTTTACCCTTAGCTCTAGCCGCCACTCATCTCAGCCATTCGATCTGGACCCATCCAACGGTCTAGATCAAGCTTCTTCCACCACCCATCTCCACCAGTCATCTGCCACCATTGATGCCACCAACCAAACCCCCTGCCATGTCAGAAACACATATCAACAAGCAACCCCAACACTTCACACAACATCACAATGATTTCCATGTAATGATTTGATTTCATTTAACAAGTAAAAGAAACATATATGTACAAAGGGTTATAAAATCCCCCGAAAGTTGTAATGAAAGGGGTTCATTTTCCAGTTTCGAAAAAGAAAAAAAAGAAACAAAAAAAAGAGTCAAAATATTCTAAGGTATTTTTGGTGTTTTACTTTTTTTAGTTTTCGAATAAAAAGAAAATAGAAATCAAAAAATAAAAGAGGAAAAGGATAGGGGTTTTACCTATTGACCAGAGTCTCGTCAGCGAACGGGGCCTCCTTTCACTAATCCGAACAATGAGAAAGCGTAGTGTGTCCCCGGGAGCAATATACTCCAGAATCGAGGTGATCCAACGACTAACAAAAGAGATCGATGAGCCGAAAGCTGAAGAGTCTCGACCTTATTTCATGATGTTAGAGGTCGATTCGCGTGAAACTAAGCCCAGATTAGAGACAAGGAGGTCGAGGCGAGCCTCATGGTGAAATTTGGTGGCCGACGACCACCGGTGACGGCGGCGCGACCAGCGGTTTGCGGGGGGTCAATTTTTAGAGAGAAATCCCTTCTCTCTCTATATTTAAAAAAAGGAAAATGAAAAAAAGATAAAGTGACTTTTATAGAAAACTTTAGGAGAAAATTGCACTTAGGTCCCCCTAAGTTATGCATTTTTTTGCAAAACATTCATCTATAAGGATCGAACCTGTTATTTCCCCTTTTTCATGCATGCTTTATATTTTTAGGGTTATTTTATGTTTAACCCCCCTATTTTAGCCGTGTTTTTGCATGTTAGTCACATGTATGGATTTTTTTGTAATTTACCCACTTTTATGCATGTTATATATTTTTAGAGTTATTTTTTGTTTAGTCCCTGTATATTTATGCATGTTTTACATTTTGGTCATGTGTAGTGAATGTTTAATTTTTTAAATGCTTATGGATTGATTTAATAATTTTTATTTTTTTATTCGAATGTATATTTTAGGCTAGGAAAAAATGGAATATTTAGGAAACAACCCCTATTGTTTTTACATGTTTGTATTTCGAACCAGAATCTATCTTTTTTATTTATTTTAATTTAGCCATGCAATTTTAGTTTATTTTAATTTAGTACACATGTTTTATTTATTTTTATTCTTTGAAATTTTAGCACCCAATATTAAGCATGCTCATTTTAGTCACTTGTATACTTTATTTTATTTTAATTTTGATATGATAGTTTGATTGTTTATGTTTTAGTCCTATTTTTATTTTATTTTAATTTTTGCATGTTGCTTACATGTTAGTTCATTTTAGTCCTGAATTAATTTTGCATGATAACATCATAAGCATCTCTTGACTCGAATTGAAATAAATTGACTAAGGGTAATATTCGTTCATTTTAATATTGTCATAAAGTGAATGTCTTAACGTAAAAGAAAGTTATTTTCTATAATTTTAAAATGAAAGTATATCTCATTTAATAACACGAATTAAATCGATTTCATTTTAAAATTCGGGGATTGGGGAAAATATCATGTTCTTTTAATTAAATTCATCGAGAAAAGACTGTTAGATTGAATCTAAGGTCTCGTCTCGAGATATTTAAATAATTGAACATCCTTATTCTCATTAAATATTGATAAAATAAATAATTAATTATACTTTCTTGATATGCTTTTAATTTACTTTATTTTTGCATGTGTTTTCCAATGGGTTTTCAAAATAATAACATTCGAATCAATATTGAGAATAATAATATATTTTCATTTCGATTGGAGTACTAAATGACTGCTTTAAGGCATGATAACCGTCGTTTTGTTATCAAAATAATTCTTGGCTTCTTAATAAATAAATAGGAAAAGGCAATATAGAGAAGCAGGGTCGATCCATAGGGACTGTGGTGTTTCTGATTTAATAAAACTCTTTCTTGATTTTAGAAGAAGATAGAAATCCAGATGAAGTTGAAAAGATATATTAAAATAAAATAAAAAAATAAAAAATAATATAATAATAAATATTAATAGTAATAAATATAAAAGGGGATTTTTAAAAGTTGTTTTTAAAATAAAAAATATGAATTAAATAATAAAAAAAAATTAAATAAACAAAATTAAAGAGATTGAGATAAAGGGAAACTTATTGTGAAAGCAGCCTAAGACTTCAGCTTTATCTCAAATTCCTCGGATCATCGAAACATATTTTTACCTCAAGATTCATGTCAGCTTACAAGAACAATTCGTCGCTGTCAACTCGGATTGTGTTGTTTCAACAATAATTGATTTCGATCTCAGTTTTCTCTTAGCAAACAATTTTGCTAAGTGTGTTCTCGGGAAGTTGAATATGCTTCCATAAGCAAATCCTTCTTCAAACGTTAACCATAACAATATCCGAACCAATGTCGAAATCGTTTTGATTTGAAAAGTAAGCTCAGAAAACAGACAGAAAATCCAAAGCGATTTAAGTACCTTACAATTCTCACATTTGGAATTGAGCATTCGCTTTAGCCTTCGGCTTGAAAGAGAATTAGCTAAGCATAACCAAAGTCATACTTAGCATAATAGAAAAGTATGCGGAAAATAGAGAGAAAGCTAGAGAGAAAAAGAATATTTTATTCTCAAATGAGAGAGATATGTTTATAGGCTCACCCTTAGAGGGTATTTACAGCCTTCAAATTCCTAAAAACAAGCTAAAACATCTTAAATCCTAATTAAAACACTTAAAACAATTTAAACTAAAATACCTAAAAAATAATATAATATTCTAAATCCTAATTAAAATACTAAAACCTATTTAAACTAAAATACCTAAAACAAAGATAAAATATAAAAATAATATCCTAAAACTTAATTAAAATACTAAAACCTATTTAAACTAAAATACAAAAATAAAATATAATTTTTTAAATATTATCCTAAACTTGAGTTTAATTCAAATCCGAATTCCAGCCAACTTTGATTCCGAAAATAAAATAACTGCAGAATTGTGTCATTTTTCTACAATTTTCAGAATCTTACGTCCTGTACAAAAAATGAATTACAATGAACAAATAAGCCACAAAAAGCAATGATTAAAGAGTAAGTTAAAAGTAAAATATTAACTAAATTAAGTACTTATCAAATTCCCCGTCACTTATTCAATGTTGTCCTCAAGCATTCCTCAATTAACATATTAAAATCATAAGTTGTTATCTTCAATTTCAATTTATTCCTCAAATTTCCAATCGAACTAAGTCCATGATATTTTTAGAATTCAAGTTACAATCAAGAAAAGATACAACCAAGAAAATTTAAAGTAAGCAAGATATCACAATTAATTTCCATCTTCAGTGAAACATGACTCAATACCTCACAAAGATTCACACATATCCGCTCAAAGTGTTTAGGGTAAATGAAATCGCTCAAACCGAAACTAACCAAAATATTACCATAGGCTTGGAATCCAATCAAGTCTCCACTACGAAAAATGAACATAATGCAATAATCAAGGGGTCTTTAAACAAGGTGTAACGGGGCTTAGGTTAGGGTAGGGAAAATACCAAAAAGAAAGGTTTAAAATACCGAAACAAGAGATCAAAATAATTAAGAACAATCCACGAATTAACATGAAGTGCAATGAAGAACAAAACAAGGAAAAAGAATATATGAAAGACAATTGAAGCAATCGATTTTTTCTTCCCCTTTTTTTTCCGAACAAAGGGCCTTTTTTTTTCCTTCTTCTTTTTTGTTGTTCGAAACAATGAACAACTTTTTTTCATTTTTTTCGTGGAACAACAATGATACAAGATCTCAAGTCTCGGTAAGGGTATGAAAAGAGAGGGAAAATAAAAAGAAAGGCTTCGGGTTTAATTATGAGCTGTAAAATAAAGAAAGGGAAATAGGCTCAAACGTGGTTCACTAGTGGATATATAAACGGGTAGGCTTTTTGGGAAAAGTGGTTTTATCCTAGGTGCCCCTATCACATTAAAACATTACGTTCAACATGTAGTCTATATATGCATTGTGATTACAAGTTCTAGAATATCCTAATTAGTTCGGCACACACAAGTCAAACAATGAGCAAGAAATAAAATGTATGCTCGTTAGGCTCAAATCTCACAAGAAAAGTTTATGTGCATTGAGTCAAGTTCATCTCTATCCACAAAAGCATGAAATATCAATACTCAACAAAAAATTCACCAGCTATATCAATCACCAATCATGCAAATTAAATTTGATAAAAAAACATGGTCATAATCCAAAAGGAAGCAAGAGTATAAAGTGAAATTAAAGACTAGCAACCAACGATCCCAACATATCAACATCAGAATAACTCAATTTCAAACAATTAAACAAGTCAAGAAAAATTTGACACATGCTTATCCTTCCCCCCTCACTTATTCCATTTTGTCCCAAAACGTATATCAAATTTAAAAACAAAGAGAGGGAAAAAGAATACTCCCCAATCTAGTGGCGACCGAGGCCATGGTCATGTCGAGACGAGCCCGGGTGAAGGTAAGAAATATTCGATCGGAATTCGAATCTGTTCAGAGAAAAAAATAAAATTAAGCATCTGATAAAATAAAATAAATGGAATGAAATACATAAAATGAAAATAAAACGAAATGGGTTGCCTCCCATCAAGCGCTTTTGTTTAATGTCGTTAGCTCGACGATATGATTTTTCAAAGCGTGGGTTCCTCTAAATTGATTTCTTCAATTTGATCAAATGAAGCATTTTCATAATATGGTTTCAATCTTTGACCATTAACTTTAAATCGTACTCCTGAGTTATCTTCAATTTCAACAGCACCGTGAAGAAATACTTGAGTAACTGTAAACGGTCCGAGCCATTTTGATTTGAGTTTTCCTGTAAAAAGCTTAAATTTGGAGTTAAATAATTAAACCTTTTGACTGACAGAAAAAGTTTTAAAGAAATTCTACTATCGTGAAATTCTTTTGTTTTTTCTTTAAATATTCGAGCATTATCCTAGGCATTTCTTCGGATTTCCTCAAGTTCTTGAATGTGTAATTTTTTAGCTTCACCAATTGCTTCCATGTCCATGTCACATTGTTTAACGGCCCAATAAGCCCAATGTTCTAACTCGACGGGTAAATGGCATTGCTTACCGAAAACAAGCCGGTATGGTGATATCCCAATGAGACCTTTATAAGCAGTTCGATATGCCCAAAGTGCATCGGTTAATTTTAAACTCTAATCCTTTCAGTCCGGTTTAACAATTTTCTCAAGAATTGTTTTATTTTCTCGATTTGATACTTCTGTCTGTCCATTTGTTTATGGATGGTAAGCAGTAGCAATTCTTTGAGTTACTCCAAATTTCTTCATTAGCGACTCGATTACTTGGTTGATGAAATGTGTTCCTCTGTCGCTTATTATAGCCCGTGGCATGCCAAACCTGGAAAAATATTTTTCAAAAAATTAACTGTAGTTTTAGCATCATTATTCCGAGTGGCTTGAGCTTCCACCCATTTAGAAACATAATCCAGCTAAAATAATATAAGTATTTCCAAATGACGAAGTAAAAGGACCTATATAGTCGATTCCCCAAACATAAAAAATTTCACAAACTTATATAGAATTAAGCGTCATTTCATTCCTACGGCTTAAATTACCTGTACGTTGACATCTTTCACAAGTTTTACAAAATAGATAAAAATCATGAAAGATGTTAGGCCAATAGAAACCTCATTCAAGAATTTTATGACATGTACGTTTTGACCCAAAATGATCATCGCAAGAGTAAGAATGAAAAAATTGTAAAATTGAGTTTACCTCACTTTCGGCAATACATCGTCGAATTACGTGATCCGAGCAGTGCTTCCATAAATAAGGATCATCCCAAATATAGTATCGGGATTCTCGCTTAATTCGATTGATTTCAGCTCTCGGCAAATCTAATGGTATGTGGCCAAATAATTAACCATGTCTGCACACCATGGAGTTATGCTTTGTGCCACAATCAGTTTTTCTTCAGGAAATTTTTCTCTATGTGGTGGTTCAGATGTGGAAAGGGGAATTCAACTCAAGTGATCTGCTACCAGATTTTTGCATCCCTTTTTGTCTTTGATTTCCAAGTTAAATTCCTGTAAAAGCATAATCCACCAGATAAGCCTCAATTTTTCTTCCTTTTTGCTCATAAAATACCTTATAGCTGCATGATTAGAAAAAACAGTAATTTTAGTACCAAACAAATAGCATCTAAATTTTTCTAAAGCAAAAATTATAGCAAAAAGTTCTTTTCCATAGTCGAATAATTTTTCTGAGCCGAGTCTAAATTTCGAGACGCGTAGGCTATGATATGTGGCTCTTTCCCTATGTTTTGGCCGAGAAAGGCTCCAACGCTAGTGTCCGATGCATCACACATAAGTTCAAAAGGATGATTCCAATATGGCGGCTGAACAATTGGAGCTGAAATAAACTTTTCCTTTAATGAATCGAAAGACTCCTTGCATTTTGAATTAAAGTCAAAGTCTTGATCCTTTTGAAGTAGATTGCATAAAGGTTGTGCTATCTTTGAAAAGTCCTTAATAAACCTGCGGTAAAATCCTGCATGGCCAAGAAAAGAACGAATTTCCCTCACAGTTGTGGGGTAAGGAAGTGAGCGTATAACATCTATTTTAGCTTTATCAACTGCAATCCCTTTTGAGGAAATAATATGACCTAAAATTAACCCTTTATCAATCATAAAATGACATTTTTCATAGTTCAAAACAAGGTTTATTCTAAGCATCTTTTATGCACAATAGTTAAATTATCAAGACATTCATTAAAAGAGTTACAATAAACCATGAAGTCATCCATAAAGACTTCGATGCCCTTCTCCACATAGTTGGAAAATATACTTAACATGCATATTTGGAAGGTGGCCGGTGCGTTACAAAGACCAATGGGCATTCATCTATATGCAAATGTACTGAAGGGACAAGTAAAAGTAATTTTTTCTTGATCCTCTGATGCCACTAGGATTTGGAAAAAACCTAAAAACCATCAAGGCAACAATAATGAGTTTTCCAAGCTAATCTTTCAATCAGTTGATCTATAAAAGGAAGAGGAAAATGATATTTTTGAGTAAGAGAGTTCAACTTCTTGTAATCAATACAAAATCGACATACATTTTGAACTCTTGTTAGCACAAACTCCCCTTCTTGATTTTCAACCACTGTGACTACCGTTTTCTTGGGAACCACATGAATTGGACTTACCAAATTACTATCCGAAATTGGATAGATTACGTCAACATCAAGGAGTTTTTGAATTTCTTTCTTTACTACTTCCATTATCGGCGGATTTAATCGGCGTTGTCCATCACGTGATGGCTTTGCTCCTTCTTCGACTTTGATCTTGTGCATGCAAGTTGAGGGACTTTATCCTTTAATGTCGGTAATGGTCCATCCTATGGCTTCTTTGTGAGAGCGCAATACCGCTACCAAAGCTTCCTCTTCTCCTTCGGATAATTTACTTGAGATGATCACTGGCAAAGTTTCATTTTCGCCCAAAAAGACATATTTCAAATGCTTCGGTAATTGCTTCAATTCTACCTCATGTTCCTGCAAAACAGAATGTAAAACTTTAGTTTTAGTGGAAGATAAAGATAAATCAGAATTGATTAAATTAATATTTTCAAACTCACTTTCTTCCTCTTCGTGGTAAAGTTCAGGATCCTTAAAAATATCATAAGAAAAATTAGATTCAATATATTCATCAATTAAAGGATCTATAACATTAACAGAATTAATTCTTTCAACATGATCAGGGTATTTTATTGCTTTTTAAACATCAAATTCAACGATCTCACATCAAATTTCATTATTAGTATACCACTTCTAACATCGATCTTTGTATGTGCTATGCTTAGGAAGGGTCAGCCTAAGAGTACCTCGGAATAAGAATTCGACCTATCATGTTTCATGTCAATGACATAGAAATCTGCAGGAAAGAATAATACATCGACCTTTACCAAGACGTTTTCCATTACTCCTACTGGATAGATCACAGATCGATCAACCAACTGTATGGTTATTCATGTTTCCTTTAAAGGCTCGTTAGTAATCATTTTATATATAGAAAATGGCATAACATTAATTGAAGCTCCTAAGTCACAGAATGCACATTTAATTTTAAAATCACCTATTTTACAAGGTATAGCGAACATACTTTGATCCTTCATCTTTGGTGGAAGCTTTCGTTGAAAAATTGCATAGACATGTTCTCCCAAAATTACCTTTTCGTGCCCCATTAATTTCCTCTTTGTAGTGCAAAGTTCTTTTAAGAATCGAGCATACCTTGGTACTTGTCGAATTACTTCAAGAAGAGGTATGTTGACTTGAACTTTTTGGAACACCTCTAAGATCTCATTTTCTTAAGTTCTTTTATCACGCTTCATCAACCTTGATGGGAAGGGTGGTGGCATGATTTCATGAGAAGAAAGAGAAGGATGTGAGTCAGATGTACCTTGTATTTCTGAAGGTGACATGTCCCCTTGTTCTTCCTGATGTGCGACTTTTTCTGCTGGAACTTCGAGTGAGATAACTTTTCCACTTCAGAGTGTGATAGCACTAACATTTTTTTTCTCAGATTTAACTCCTTTTGAGAAGGTAGTCTTCCTTGTGATTCTAATTTTCATATAGTTTGAGCTAGTCGACTTACTTGGTTATCTAACTCTTGAAGATGTGTTTCGGTTTGGCTTTAGGATTTTTCCTGGGATGCAACAAACTTTTCTTGTGAAATTGCTAACTTCCCTATGAGTTCCTCCAATGATGGTATTTGATTTGCCGCATAGCTGAAGTTTGGGTGGTCTCACCATTCTCCTTCTTGTATCAGCGGGCAACAATTTGTCGGATAGTCTAGCTTTGTGCATATCCCACATGCTCTTGTTGCTCCAGAATTTCCTGCAATAAGTGAATTAACTACTTCAGTTAATTTATCTAACTTATTTTCAAGGGAAAATATACTTATGTCGTGAACTCGTTGGCTGGGTTCACTTGAAAACTGTTGAGAGTTGGGTGTCATGGTTGAAATCAATTCCCTTGTTGTTGTTGGGGTCATGTTGACTAATGCTCCTCCACTGGCGGCATCCACTATTTTCATCACCATTGGTAAAAGGCCTTCATAAAAGGATTGAAGTAACGTTTGCTCACTTAATCTGTGTTGCGGACAACGTGTGCAAAGCTTTTTAAATCGCTCTCAATAGTCATAAAGACTTTCTTTGTTCTTTTACTGAATGAAAAGAATGCTCATTCGTAACTCATTTGTGTTAGCCGCTGGAAAGAACCTGTTAAGAAAAATTCGATTCATGTCAGCCCATGAATTAACTGAATTTGGAGGTAAATAAAATAATCAATCTTTAGCCAAGTCGGCTAAAGAGAAAGGGAAAGCTCTCAATTTAATTTGATCATCGGTAACTCCATGTAGTTTCATGCTAGTGCAAACCATATTGAATTCCAACAAGTGTTTGTGCGAATCTTTAGTGGGAAAGTCGTGGAAGGTGGGAAGAAGATGAATGAGTCTCGTCTTTAATTGAAACAGAGTCCCGCCACTAGGAAAATTAATGCATAATGGCGTCTGAGTAACAGGTGCTGTGACTAGTTCTCGAATCGTTTATTCTTCTGCCATCAGAATGTTGTATGCGTTTGCTTCGATCCGGAGATCTAGATCTACTAATTCACCTGGGTTTCTTCTGGTCGTAAATAAAAAACTAGAAAAATAAATCAGTACTTGTCGTTAGTCACAGGCAACGACACCAATTTGATAACCGTCGTTTTGTTATCAAAATAATTCATGGCTTCTTAATAAATAAATAGGAAAAGGCAGTATAGAGAAGCAGGGTAGATCCACAGGGACTGTGATGTTTCTGATTTAATAAAACCATTTCTTGATTTTAGAAGAAGATGGAATTCCAGATGAAGTTGAAAAGATATATTAAAATAAAATAAATAAAAAAGGAAAAATAATATAATAGTAAATATTAATATTAATAAATATAAAAGGGAGATTTTTAAAAGTTGTTTTTAAAATAAAAAATAAGAATTAAATAATAAAAAATAATTAAATAAACAAATTAAAGAGATTGAGATAAAGGGAAACTTATTTTGAAAGCAGCCTCAGACTTCAGCTTTGTCTCAAATTCCTCGGATCATCGAACCAGATTTTTACCTTAAGATTCACGTTAGCTTACAAGAACAATTATTCGCTGCCAACTCGGATTGTGTCGTTTCAACAGTAACTGATTCTGATCTCAGTTTCCTCTTAGCAAACAATTTTGCTAAGTGTGTTCTTAGGAAGTTGAATATGCTTCAATAAGAAAATCCTTCTTCAAACATTAACCATAACAATATCCGAACCAATGTCGAAATCGTTTTGATTTGAAAAGTAAGCTTAGAAAACAGAGAGAAAATCCGAAGCGATTTAAGTACCTTACAATTCTTACATTTGGAATTGAGCCTTCGCTTTAGCCTTCGGCTTGAAAGAGAATTAGCTAAGCATAACCAAAGTTATACTTAACATAATAGAAAAGTATGCGAAAAATAGAGAGAAAACTAGAGAAAAAAAGAAGATTTTATTCTCAAATGAGAGAGATATGTTTCTAGGCTCACCCTTAGAGGGTATTTATAGCCTCCAAATTCCTAAAAAACAAGCTAAAACATATTAAATCCTAATTAAAACACTTAAAACTATTTAAACTAAAATAACTAAAAAAATATTATAATATTCTAAATCCTATTTAAAATACTAAAACCTGTTTAAACTAAAATACCTAAAACAAATATAAAATATAAAAATAATATCCTAAAACTTAATTAAAATAAACTAAAATACAAAGATAAAATATAATATTTAAAATATTATCCTAAACTTGAGTTTAATTCAAATCCGAATTCCAGCCAGCTTTAATTCCGAAAATAAAAAAAATGCAGAATTGTGTCCTTTTTGTGCAATTTCCATAATCTTATTTCATGTACATAAAATGAATTAAATTGAACAAATAAGCCACAAAAATCAATGATTAATGAGTAATTTAATAGTAAAATATTAACTAAATTAAGCATTTATCAAGGCATCAGAGGTCATTTATTCTCAATTTGAAATAATTCGATATTACTGTTTTCTCTCGAATTAATATTGATTTTTAAGATGGAATAGTGACATCTCTTCATTTCGATTGGAGCAATATATGACTGCTTTAAGGTAGGAGAGGTCATTTATTCTCGATTGGAAATCATTAGATATTACCGTTTTCACTCGAATTGATATTGAATTTTAAGACAAAATAGTGATATATCTTCATTTCGATTGGAGTAATAAATGATTATTTTAAGGTATGAGATATCATTTATTCTCGATTGGAAATAATTAGATATCATCGTTTTCTCTCTTAAAATTATTTTGGGTGTTGGTATTTTGAATTAATGATGAACTTTATAATGAAATTTTAATATTTCTTTAATTTGATTGGAGTAAGAATCGACTGCTTTAAGGTATAAGAGATTGATTCTTCTCGATAGGAAATAATTAAATATTATCACTTTTTGTAACCCCCTAGACCCGGCCTATGCGTTTCGACTAAGTCTAGTGGATCACAAAGACATTTTCCAAAACCGTTATCCAATCAATGTAAAACCACATTATTCATGACATGAAATTATAATAAATTATACTATTTAAAACTCAACTCTTAAATATACAACCAAACAGTAATAAATTAATTTAAAACATATCTTAAAAAAAATCAAAACCACGATAAACTGAATAGTAATAGTAAAAGTATCATCATTATAAAATCCAATACTTTAAAATAGGTCCATGTCACCAGAATAAAGTCAACTTGCAATTTTAAAATATTACATTCAGATATACTTCAAGAGATATGTTGATCCTCCAAGTGCTCGAACCGAGGTATCTAACCAACAGTATCTGAAAGGGGAAAAACATTTTTCGAAAGGTGAGCTAGGCTCAGTGTGTCCTAACATTACCATAAAATCACAATAGGTACATTAAACAAATCATAGTCCAGTAAGTCTCACAAATTCGTAAAAGAGTTTAACTTTTGAAAATCATAGTTTAAACCATTTTCTGGTACACCATCAGTAGTTCCCAAAATTATTTTCCATATAGCTTACTTTATGCACATAGCAAAAAGAAAGCCGACTTAAGGATAGGCTATGATGCCTGTATCCTTAAGCCCAAGTCAATAAGTCCATATAGCTTACCCTAAGCACACAACAAAGGAAAGCCGACCTAATGAAACATCTTGGGGCCCTCAAGAGTCACATTAGGCCCGTTTATTAGCTTGATCAGAGCTATACAATTATAGTTCAATCACTCCAAAATCAATATCCATATACCAGTCATCAAAGTCCATAAATCATCAACAATAAATCGGTGTACCAACAATAATCCATATTTCAAAACATATAAAACCATTATGTAGTAAACAGGAACACACCTCGATAATGGGTTCAGATAGTAGATCTACTGATTGCTGGTTTCACCACGCTCTGTTACAATTTTCGAACGGGTGAATACTGGTATACGTGGTTTAACTGATCTAGAAGAGCTGGGTCGAGCTGTCGAACGATCCGGAGAGTCTCTTGTACCTTTAAACAATAATAATTAATCAACCCCAAAGCTTACCTAATTGTTCAAAGCTAAAATTCTTAAGTATATAAGCATTTTTCGGGTTTGACTAACATTTTGGGGTATTTCAAGTCTGCATTTGGCCAAACGGATTACAGAATCGGAATCAAGACGTCGAAAAACATAAAGTATGAATTTTCAAAAATTCAGATTCTTGGTCAAAGTCAAAGTCAACCACTTTAATCGTCAATTTGGAGGCCTTCGGGTTCGAATTTGACAAAACGGACTTCGAGAACGGATTTAGGACGTCGAAAACTATCAAGATAGGTATACTCGGAAAAGATTTACGATCGTTTAAGGGTCGGTCAAAGCCATTTTAAGTTTTGGTCAACGGTCAACGGTCGGGTAAGGTCAGTCGGGTCGGGTTAGACCGGTCAAACCGGTTCAGACTGGTCAAACCGGTTCGAACCGGTCGAAACCGGTCAGAACCGGTTGAAAACTGGTCAAACCGGTTTCCAGCCCTCCACTCTCCCTGCGACGGCGCGTGCGGCGCATGAGGCCTCCTCCGGGGGTCTAAAAATTCTGGAAAAATTTCTAAAAATTATTTTAAGCGATTTCGAGATACTTACAAAGATCGGTTCAAATTTTTGAACGGCGGAGAGCTCGATTTCAACTCGGCCGAATCTTTGACTGCTCCACCTCCTCATGCACCACCATCGACGGCGAACAAGGTTGACACCGGCGAACTCAAAACGACACAAGGAACACGATGGTGCAGGAGGTGTCGAAAACTGATCAACGATCGAAGATGAATTTAAGATTTTCCCGGCGGTGGTGCTAAAAAATGTCAATACTTTGACTCAAAATTCACGGCGTTTGGCAGCGTTTCGCTTCAATTAAATTGAAGGATTTGTTCCACGCTCGATGATGAACACAACGGTGGTTTTAAAACGACGATCGGAATTTAGACGGCGTCGGAATCGGAGTTGGAAACTGCGTATGGGAAAGGAAAATTAGGAGCATTTTGGTTCTGAAAATCAGAACCAAATGCACGCTTATAATCAAAGCTGCCGATAGTTTTAGGGTAAATTCAAGGCTTGGTCCTTGGATTTCCTTCACTTCTAAAATAGCCTATAAACTCTCATAAATTTTGATTTAGTCACCAACAATTTACCAATTTTCACAATTAACCTCCAATTTCAATTAAATATTATTTTGTAAATATTCGGGTTGTTACAATTCTCCCCCTCTACAAGAAATTTCGTCCTTGAAATTTACCTTATGAGAACAGTTGAGGAAACTGAGCCTCCATTGACTCAAATGTCTCCCAAGTAGCTTCTGAGAGGCCTCGGTTACTCCATTGAACTTTGACCATTGGAATACGCCTATTCCGAAAAACTTGCTCATCTCTTTCTAAGATTTGAATGGGCTCCTCCTCATATGATAAATCAGGTCTCAGCTCTACTTCCTCAACCTGAATGATGTGACTTGGATCTGGACGGTATCGCCTTAACATAGACACATGAAAAACATCATGAATACGACTAAGATGGGAAGGCAACTCGAGCTGATAAGCAACAGGTCCAACTTTCTTCAAAATACGATACGACCCAATAAATCGCAGACTCAGTTTACCCTTATGTCCAAATCTCAATACTTTCTTCCAGGGTGAAACTTTTAAAAAGACCTGATCTCCAACCTCAAACTGTATATCTTTCCTTCTCTGATCTACAAAAGATTTCTGCCTATCAAATGCCTCTTTAAGACGATCACGGATCAATCTGACTGTGTCCTCTGTCTCCCGCACTAACTCAGGTCCCAAAGTCTTCTTATCACGTAACTCAGTCCAACAAATCGGGGTGCGACACCTACGCCCATAGAGTGCTTCATAGGATGCCATACGAATGCTGGTCTGGTAACTGTTATTATAAGCGAATTCAGCCAAAGGCAAAAAGTTCTCTCATCTACCATGAAAATCGATTACACAACCCCGTAACATATCCTCCAGAATCTGAATTACTCTCTCAGATTGACCATCAGTTTATGGGTGGAAGGAGGTACTATAATCCAATCTCGTACCCAAAGCCGTATGTAGCGCCTTCCAAAATCTCGAAGTAAATCTCGGATCTCGATCTGAAATGATAGATAACGGAACACCATGCAATCTAATAATCTCTGAAATATTCAACCTCGCCAACTTGTCCAACGTATAATTTACCCGTACAGGAATGAAGTGAGCTGACTTTGTAAGTCTGTCAATAATCACCCAAATTGAGTCCTTTTTCGAAGGAGTCATAGGTAAACCAGTAACAAAATCCATAGTAATACGCTCCCATTTCCATTCAGGAATCTTGATAGGTTGTAACAAACCTGATGGATGTTGATGTTTCGCCTTAACTTGCTGACAAGTCAAACACCTCGCCACAAAATTCGAGATGTCCTTCTTCATACCGACCCAATGATACCTCTCTCTCAAATTCTGATACATCTTATCTCCACCGGGGTGCATAGCATATGGACTACTATGAGCCTCGGTAAGGATAGTCTGCCTCAACTCAGCATCATCCGGCACACAATACCGACCTTTGAAGCATAAAACTTCATCCTGATCAAGGGCGTAATCTGAGCTTGTCCCTTGCTCTACTTGCTCAAAGATGGAAAGCAAGGAGCTATCAAGGGGCTGCTTAGCTTTGATCTCATCAACCAAGGTTGGCTTAACTTGTAATTCTGCTAACAGAGTGCCATCGTCATATAAATTCATCCTGGCCATTAAAGATCTCAACTCTGTTACCGTCTTTCGACTCAAAGCATCCGCTACAATATTAGCTTTATCAGGGTGATAATCAATCACACAATCATAATCCTTTAGAAGCTCTAGCCAGCGTCACTGTCTAAAATTAAGCTCCTTCTGGGTCAGAAGATACTTTAAACTCTTATGATCAGTGAAAATGTAACACTTCTCTCCATAAAGATAGTGTCTCCAAATCTTCAAGGCAAAAATCACTGCTGCTAACTCCAAATCATGAGTAGGATAATTACCCTCATGCGGTCGCAGTTGACGGGATGCATAAGTCACTACCTTACCTTCCTGCATTAGAACACAGTCGAGTCCTGAGTGTGACGCATCACTATACACTGTAAAATCCTTCCCGGACTCTGGTTGAATCAACACTGGTGCTTGAGTCAATACCGCCTTTAATTTCTCAAAGCTCTCCTGTTGTGCCTCACCCCAGTCAAACGGCACATTCTTCCTTAACAACTTTGTCAAAGGAGAAGCAATGATCGAGAAGCCCTCAACAAAACATCGATAATAACCAGCCAGCCCAAGAAACTGCAAATTTCAGAGATATTCTTGGGTCGTTTCTAATTCACAATAGCCTCGATCTTGCTTGGATCGACCTGAATACCTCGCGCAGAAATAATATGCCCCAGAAACGACACTTCTTGAAGCCAAAATTCACACTTGCTTAGTTTGGCATATAGACGATGCTCTCTCAAAGTCCACAGAACGATTTTCAAATGCTCGTCATGCTCTGCCTCAGTATGAGAATAGATCAGAATATCATCAATAAAGACCACCACAAATTGATCCAAATATGGTCGGAACACCCAATTCATCAAATCCATGAAAGCTGCAGGAGCATTCATCAAACCAAAAGGCATCACTAAGAATTCATAATGACCATATCTAGTGTGAATGACCGTCTTGGCAACATCAGATCCTTTAACTTTCAATTGATAATAACCCGAACGAAGATCAATCTTAGAGAATACAGTATCTCCTCGCAACTGATCAAATAAGTCATCAATTCTGGGTAGTGGATATTTATTCTTGACCGTCATCTGATTCAACTTCCTATAGTCAATACATAATCTTAGCGACCCATCCTTCTTTTTCACGAACAGAACTGGAGCTCCCCATGGTGAAGTACTATGCCGAATAAATCCTCGATCGAATAATTCTTGCAATTAGACCTTCAACTTAAGTTCTTTTGGAGCCATGCGATAAGGTGCCATAGAAATAGGTGCAGATCCCGGATAAGTCTCTATCTCGAACTCTACCTCTCTATCAGGAGGTAAACCAGGCAACTCCTCTGGAAAGACATCAGGAAACTCGCTAATTGTACGGATCTCTTCGATCATGGACAATGAACCTTTAGTGTTCAAAATACAAGCAATGAAAGTCTCATACCCCTTCCGTATCATACGATCAATTTCCATCGCTGAAACTATATTGGAGAGATAGCCACGCTGTTCACCAATTAACACAACGGTCCGACCATCTGAAGTCTTTATAGTAGCCCGCTTGTATTCGCAATCCAGATTTACCTTGTGTTTATTCAACCAATCCATCCCGAGAATTAGATCGAACTCCTCTAAAGGAAGTTCCATAAGATCAGCGAGAAAAATTTCTCCCTGAACCTCGAGAGGACAACACCAAAATACTTTATTCACTAATACCGCTTGTCCTACTGGACTTTTAACTGTAACAGTATTTTCAGTGTTCTCGATCGAAATCTAAAGGTTTCGAGATACCGAGCTCGATACATAGGAGTGAGTGGAGCCATTGTCCAGTAATGCAAAGTATGGGATAGAATAAATAGTAAATGTACCTGCAATAACCTCAGGCTCATCTCTGTCATCCCGACGTCTAGTGGCATAAACCAAAGCTGGTTGTCTAGCCTCAGAAACTGTTGGCCCTCTATTTTTCTGAGGTCGGGCTCTACTGTCAGTCCTGGACGCTGAACCACGAGCCTTTACTTGGTTACGATCTCTAATTGGAGTTTGTACTGTAGTCTGAGAACGTACATGAGTCTGAGTAGTGGTCTGCTCAAACGAAGCTAGCTGAGGACAATCCCTCTGAAAATGACCACTAGATCCACACTGATAGCAAAGACCCATCTTCTTACGACACTCTCCTGTGTGTTGTTTACCACAAAACTCACAGAGGAACCCATGATAATACGACGAGGAACCACCTCGAATGCCAACTAACGGTGAGGATGCTGCAGGCCTGAAACGTGTATTGCTTCTCTGAGGGACTGAAGTACGAGTCCTTTTCCCGGACTGTGCTGATAACTCCATCGGGCCTGAAAATTTCTTAGATCGTTCCTGTTCAACATGCTCTCTACCAGAAGCTAAAACCTCCACCTCTTCAGCATCTTTGGCTCTACCCACCAGCACATCAAATATCTCATCCTGATGGGTTACAACTTGCCTACGCAGCTCGTATCTGAGTCCAAGGGTAAATTTACGACATCGATCTCTCTCAGTATGTACCATACTGAATCCATACTTCAGCAACTTCAAGAACTCGATCTCATACTCAGAAACAGTCATGTCTCCCTGAACCAGGTCTTGAAACTGCTGACGTCTCTGAGCTAAGTAGCGCTCTCCCAGAAAACGACTCCGAAAGTGGTCCTTAAAGAAATTCCAGGTCAAACGATCGGTAGGAACACTACTGGTCACTGACTCCCACCAAGTGTAGGCATTGCCATCTAACATCGCCACAACACCCTGATATCTCTTAGTTGAGTCTAAACCCAACTGATCCATGCGTCTCTCTGTATCCTGGAGCCAATCCTCAGCTTCAGTAGGAGCTCCACCAATCTGTCCCCCAAAAGTTCTAACTCCATTGGCAATCAAAGTCTGCGAAATAGGAACCTCTGATACAACACCAGTAGCTCTGACTGCTCCCTGTATCAACTGCATAAATTGTCTACCAAAATTCTCATCCAAAGCAACTCCGGTAGACTCTGACTCAATATTGGTCGCTCCTATGATCGGTGTAGTCATGCCAATACCAGCGGCAGGAGGCATATTCGTTGGGGTCGTAGGAGCAGGATCACCTATCGGAGGTGGGGGATCTACCCGTATCTCATCAATCGGATCTGCAAATCTAGCCACTCGACCTCGTCCACGGCTAGTTCGACGACCACGTCTAGCACTCATTTTGATGGATCTCAAGTTTACTACAGAAGATAAAACCTAGGGTTAGATAAGCACTTGGAGTCTCGAACACAATTTAAAAATCTTAATAATTTTGTGACATGGCCTTTGTAACTTGTTTTGTAAAATATTTCAAAACCGTATTTTCAATATGGACTCATACACGGTGCGAGGGTTAAAAACCAAAAGCTCTGATACCAATAAATGTAACCCCCTAGACCCGGCCTATGCGTTTCGACTAAGTCTATTGGATCACAAAGACATTTTCCAAAACCATTATCCAATCAATGTAAAACCACATTATTCATGACATGAAATTATAATAAATTATACTATTTAAAACTCAACTCTTAAATATAAAACCAATCAGTAATAAATTAATTTAAAACATATCTTAAAAAAAATCAAAACCACGATAAACTGAATAGTAATAGCAAAAGTATCATCATTATAAAATCCAATACTTTAAAATAGGTCCATGTCACAAGAATAAAGTTAACTTGCAATTTTAAAATATTACATTCAGATATACTTCAAGAGATATGTTGATCCTCCAAGTCCTCGAACCGAGGTATCTAACCAACAATATCTGAAAGGGGAAAAACATTTTTCGAAAGGTGAGCTAGGCTCAGTGTGTCCCAACATTACCATAAAATCACAATAGGTACATTAAACAAATCATAGTCCAGTAAATCTCACAAATTCGTAAAAGAGTTTAACTTTTGAAAATCATAGTTTAAACCCTTTTCTGGTACACCATCAGTAGTTCCCAAAATTATTTTCCATATAGCTTATATTATGCACATAACAAAAAGAAAGCCGACTTAAGGATAAGCTATGAAGCCTGTATCCTTAAGCCCAAGTCAATAAGTCCATATAGCTTACCCTAAGCACACAGCAAAGGAAAGCCGACCTAATGAAACATGTTGGGGCCCTCAAGAGTCACATTAGGCCTGTTTATTAGCTTGATCAGAGCTATACAATTATAGTTCAATGACTCCAAAATCAATATCCATATACCAGTCATCAAAATCCATAAATCATCAACAATAAATCGGTGTACCAACAATAATAAACCATAGATTTCAATGTACCATATTTCAAAACATATAAAACCATTATGTAGTAAACAGGAACACACCTCGATAATGGGTTCAGATAGTAGATCTACTGATTGCTGGTTTCACCACGCTCTGTTACAATTTTGGAATGGGTGAATACTGGTATACGTGGTTTAACTGATCTAGAAGAGCTGGGTCGAGCTGTCGAACGATCCGGAGAGTCTCTTGTACCTTCAAACAATAATAATTAATCAACCCCAAAGCTTACTTAATTGTTCAAAGCTAAAATTCTTAAGTATATAAGCATTTTTCGGGTTTGACTATGATTTTGGGGTATTTCGAGTCTGAATTTGGCCAAACGGATTGCGGAATCGGAATCAGGACGTCGAAAAACATAAAGTATGAATTTTCAAAAATTCAGATTCTTGGTCAAAGTCAAAGTCAACCACTTTGACCGTCGATTTGGAGGCCTTCGGGTTCGAATTTGACAAAACAGACTTCGGAAACAGATTCGGGACGTTGAAAACTATCAGAATAGGTATACTCGGAAAAGATTTACGGTCGTTTAAGGGTCGGTCAAAGCCATTTTAAGTTTTGGTCAAAGGAAGTCAACGGTCAACGGTCACGGTCAACGGTCAATGGTCAACGGTCATCGGTTGGGTCGGGTCAGTCGGGTCGGGTCAGACCGGTCAAACCGGTCGAAACCGGTCAGAACCGGTTGAAAACCGGTCAAACCGATTTCCAACCCTCCACTCTCCCTACGGCGGCGCGTGCAGCGCGTGAGGCCTCCTCCGGGGGTCTAAAAATTCCGGAAAAATTTTTAAAAATTATTTTAAGCGATTTCGAGATACTTATAAAGATCGGTTCAAATTTTTGAACGGCGGAGAGCTCGATTTCAACTCGGTCGAATCTTTGACTGCTTCACCTCCTCACGCGCCGCCGTCGACAACGAACAAGGTTGACACCGAAGGACTCGAAACGACATAAGGAACACGATGGTGCAGGAGGTGTCGAAAACCGATCAACGATTGGAGATGAATTTAAGATTTTCCCGGCGGTGGTGCTAAAAAAAAGTCGATACTTTGACTCGAAATTCACGGCGTTTGACATCGTTTAGCTTCAATTAAATTGAAGGATTTGTTCCACGCTCGATGATGAACACAACGGTGGTTTTAAAACGACGATCGGAATTTGGACGGCGTCGGAATCGGAGTTGGAAACTGCGTATGGGAAAGGAAAATTGGGAGCATTTTGGTTCTGAAAATCAGAACCAAATGCACGCTTATAATCAAAGCTGCCGACAGTTTTAGGGTAAATTCAAGGCTTGGTCCTTGGATTTCCTTCACTTCTAAAATGGCCTATAAACTCTCATAAATTTTGATTTAGTCACCAACAATTTACCAATTTTCACAATTAACCTCCAATTTCAATTAAATATTATTTTGTAAATATTCGGGTTGTTACACTTTTCATCCAAAAATTCAAAGAATATTATTTTTAAGGGGTCTTAAATTAAATTAGACTCAAAATCGTAAATTTCATTGCAAAGACAACTAATTAATCGACTAGGTACCGATGTAGGGCGTTGTGGGGGTGCTAATCCTTCCCCACACACGTAATCGACTCCCGAACTCGAATTTTGGTAATACAGACCGCAAGTTTGTTGTTTTAACTAAAATTAATATTTTATTAAAATGGAAAATACGTTTTTGGGTATCCAATCACACCCTAATTAAAGATTGGTGGAGACTCCTCGAACCATGTTTTACCATTAACCGGTCATAAAAAATTATTATTTCGAAACGATACCCCTTTTTTCCCCTTTCGAAAAACCGTTTCGACGATCCTCTTTAAAAGATCCTTTGAAGAGTTTAATCTGATTATCATTTATGGTCACTCCATCTACTTTCACAAATTTCGGTGAGTTTCAATCCATACTTAAGTTTCTTTATTTCAATGGTGCTAACTATTTTTATTGAAAGAATATGATAATGTTATTTATTCAACCCACCAATTATTCTAAAAGAAATATAAAATAAATCTAATCTTTCTTTAATTCAAATCCTCTTATCTTCTCTGTCTTTTTAGGGGATATACTCCAAAATTTAAATATTTCCTTATTTCTTTTTGATTTGATTCCTTAAATTATTGAAGAGTTACAAATAAAAGCTTCGAAAATGCATATGCAATGTTATAATGGAACTAATGTTCTTGAATTCAAATAAATATTTGAGTATAAAGACAAAAAATATATATATTTTTTATAGAGTTATCATACGTCTATTTCAATAATTACACTAATCAAAACAATTTTATTTTGAAATAGTGATTCATGTCACGACATAGTTAAACCTCGTTTTAATCTATTTTGAATTAATTTTCTAGTTAATACTAGCATTTATGTTAAAGTAATTCTATATTTTCAACATACCTTTAAAAATTAAGATAATACTTTCTATATTAAAATAAACTTGATTAAATCACTTACGTAAAAGTGAAGCATTAATTACCTTATATGAAAGAAATTAAGATATCTTTCTAAAGCACTTACTAGCATCATAAGGTGTATTGGTTAAAATTTTTATTTATCGCAGATTTAGTTGGATTAATGAAATTATTCATATGTTATGAGTTTTCTCTTATCTTTCAGGTTCATTCACTTGTTAAAGAGAAGAATTGATAATTTTTATTATGTATTAGTTCAAAAAATGTTTATTAATATTTAAGCGGCTAATTGTTTATTATTTTTCTTACATTTTACTTCTATATCTCTTATCAGTTTTCTAAAAATATTGTGAATTGGTAGAGGAATGTTGTTAATATAAAGTATCTCACATTGTGTAGTAACCGTCTGGCGTATGATTCGTATGTGTTTATTTTTAAATACAATTATATCCGTTACTAATCTTTACAAAATATTAAAATGTTTTATAGTCATCACATGGAAGTATTTATTATCATCACATGGAAGTATTAATTATCATCACATTGAAGTACTGACGTGGATTAAAATCTTGCTAATTGTCTTATTATATGTGGGAGGGTCAAGGAACATAAAATGGTGGTGGAACGACGAAGTACAAACTAAGGTGAAGACAAAGAAAATTTGCTTCAAGGAGTTTCTACAATGCAATGACGACGAAGAAAGATTGAGAGCTAAACGAAGATACAAGGAGGCAAAGCGGGAAGCCAAGAATACAGTGGCTAAAGCAAAGGATAAGGCATACGAGGAAATGTACAAGAGATTAGACACCAAGGAAGGACAAAACGGCATTTTCAGGCTTGCAAAATCCAGGGAGAATAGGAAAAAGGATCTAGGTAGCATTAGGTTTATCAAGGATAACAATGGTGTTCTTTTAGTGAAAGATCATGATATTTTAGAGACTATCCCTGTAGAGAAAATACCGTTGATGGATCAGCCGACCATCATACTACGGCCAATGACTTCCCTACAAGTAGGATTGAGATTGAGGAAGTCAAAATGGCTCTTAGAAAGATGGGGAGGGACAAAGCTGTCGGTCCAAATCAAATTCCTATCACTGTGTGGTTGGCCCTAGGAGAAGATGGAGTTAAGTGGTTGACCAATATCTTTAATATTATTTTAGAGACTGCCAAGATGCCAGAGGAGTGGAGAGAGTCTACGGTGATACCAATCTATAAGAATAAAGGAGATCCCCAACGTTGTGGTAACTACAGAGGTATTAAACTACTCAGTCATACCATGAAGCTATAGGAAAGGGTGATAGAGGCTAGGTTGAGACAGATTACTAGGATTTCGGAAAACCAATTTGGCTTTATGCCAGACAGGTCTACTACGGAGGCGATTCATCTACTTCGACAGCTTATGGAGAAATATAGGGAAAAAATAGAGATCTTCACATGGCGTTCATTGACCTTGAGAAGACGTATGATAGCGTTCCCCGCGATACGATATGGAAGACCTTGGAAATGAGACAGATCCCAACTGCTTATATCTGGGCGATTCGTGATATGTACTGTAGATCTACTACATACGTCAGGACTACAGTTGGCGACACCGAGGCTTTCCCGGTGGAAATCGAACTCCACCAGGGGTCTGCTCTTAGCCCTTACATCTTCGCCTTGATTATGGACGACATCTTTTGTGCGACACCAGACGGTGTTCCATGGTGTATGCTTTTCGCTGACGACATTGTCCTAGTTGCTGAAACAAAAACTGAACTGAATAGTAGACTGACTTCCTGGAAGACTGCTTTGGAAGAAAAAGGTCTAAGGATCAATATTGAAAAGACAGAGTATTTATGTTCAAACTTCAGTGGGAACCAAAACGATGAAGATCTAGAAGTATGCATAGAAGGACACGTTCTCCTCACAAGGGATTGTTTCAAGTACCTGGGGTCTATGATACATAAAGATGGGGGTGTGGATGATGACGTTACACACCGTATAAAGACGGGATGGCTAAAGTGGAGGGCTGCAACTGTAGTTTTTTGTGACAAGAAAGTGCCTCTAAAACTTAAGGGAAAATTTTATAGAATGGCAATAAGACCAGCGCTGCTGTATGGATCAGAATGTTGGGCAATCAAGAAGGATCGTGTAAGGAGGATGGAGGCCGCAGAAATAAGAATGCTTCGATGGACATGTGGTAAAACTATATGGGACATGACACCAAACTCTGCAATTAGGATGTCCTTGGGGGTGGTTCCTGTATCCGAAAAATTGAGAGAGGGAAGACTACGGTGGTTTGGGCATGTCCTTAGGCGACAAACGTCGGATACGGTCAGGAGGGTAGAGTCGATTACACTCGACAGTGCCAGAAAGAGAGGACAACCAAGGAGGAAGTGGGTAGACTGCTTGAGATCTGATCTGAAGGAATTAGCCCTTACCGAGGACATGACATCTGATAGAAAAGTATGGAGACTTAAGACCAGGGTAGTCGAGTAGTGTGGGTCACAACCATAGGGTGTAGCATCTCTGTCTCCTTTTAATGCCTTCGTAGTAATCTCCATGACTTCTACTTTTTATACGTTTCTGTTATTAGATTTTATGAAGGCTTAGAACTAGGATAACAGAGTAGTGTTGCCTTAGTTTAGGTTTTAAACCATTTGACTTTATTCCTTCTCGTAGCTTGTTATCGCTGACTCCTGTGTATCCTTATCTTCATTTTTCCTCTTTTTATATTTAACCGGGACTTACGTTTCTGTCTATAAGCAGAGATTTTTACGCAGGGATTTATTCGCAGGGATTTACTAACCATTACAGACGCAGATATGAAGACAGCATATGAAGACTATTCAACTATGTATTTATTGATTTATTTATGCAAGCATTGTATCTTATCTTTATTTTTAATTTTCTTACTGCTGGAGGTCTTCCACGGAAGCTGCTCTCAATCTGGCGTTGGGGGCAGCCTACTATCCCACCTCTCCCTTACCTCATTGCATATGAGAATAGAGTTTTGTTGTTGTTGTTGTTGTTGTTTAGTGCATGTACCATAACATTTTAATAGAACTATTTAAAAAATAATAATTTTGAAAATTTAAATTCACAGTAAAAGTTTTTAAAGTCCACCCTGATATTTTCAATGAATTGAATTGGAGGTACCTTTCTTTATCTATCTCTAATTTGTTTTGCGGTTAATTTAATAGGATTCTTCCAATGTTGGTTGGATTTTAGGTTTATACGTGTAGCTATTTAATATGGCACATTCAAACTTTTTAAAAAGCTGTCATATACATTTAAATAATTTTATTTTATAGGTTCAAATATGTTAATAAAAATAAAGATTCTAGATAATATTGTTATAAATGAAATGTTTTATTAGTAACATTTGCTAGCCAACCAAACATGAGAATATGAGAAAAATATTTTCTATAAAATATTTGATGGGAAACAAACGTACCTTTAGGGGGTGTTTGGTTCAAGGATTGTGGAATTCCCATGGGATGGGAATCCCACATTCCCATGTTTGGTTAGCCGGGAATCTCATTACTGGTAATGTTTTATTACCAATAGTAGATTTTTTGGGTATATTACCGGGAATATCATTACCTCCATTCCCTTAGGTATTGTAACATTACCGGCATTTTGGACTAAAATACCCTTAAATTTTTATTTTTTTTCAAAAAAATCCTTCTTCTGTCATTGAATAATAAAAATTCTACGAAGGTTAAATTACAAATTTATCCTTAAATTATTTTTAGATTTACAAAAAAAAATCTATAATTAAAATTTTATATGAAGTTCAGGGGTTAAAAAAAATTTACCCTTTCATTAAACCTTTTTTATATTTTTAATTTTGTAAAAAAAATTATATAAATATTATGAATTTAATTTTTTAAAGAAAATATATAAATATTTTACAATTTGTAATATTATACAAATATATAATAAGGACAATTTGGTCAAATATACATTCCAATAATTTTTTATTCCTTTAACCAAACACGGTAATCTTACATTCCTACTAAACCAACCAAACACAAAATACAACATTCCCAGTAATCTTATTCCCTGATAATCTTTTATTCTCATTGGTAATCTTACATTCCGTGAATCAAACGCACCCTTAACGTAAAAAAACATAACAAGCACAACAACAATAGGCTTTCAACTTTGGAGCAGGCTGTCAAGCATTTAGTCTCATCTAGTGGAGATCTTAGGCATGAGTCCATGCTTGGTGTGCAAGATGATGGATATAGCCGGAACAATTGGGGTTTGATCCGATACATGGATACGATAGTTGTAAACTATGGCGGATGCCACGGATTTCATCTGACCAAATGCAGCTTCCTTCCCTAAACATGTCCTGGCCCCTGCATTGAAAGACAAGAACTTGGAAGGACGGCTCATGTTTAATACCTCCTCGCTCGTTAATCCATCTTTCAGGCTTGAATTCAAAGCAATCTTCCCCCAGATCGACTTCATCCTTCCCATTGAATACAAGTTGAACAAGATTTTCATATTCGGATGAACCCGATGCCCACTAGGAAGCACGTCTGGTTTGAGATGTTCCTTGTGCTGGAAAGGAACTGGTGGATATAGCCTTAATGCCTCACATAATGCTCCATGTAGATAAGTCAAATTCTTTACTTCCTCAGCCTTGAACACTCGCCTCTTTCTGGTTTCCTCTGCGGGAATTTTCGATTGAAGCTCTTCAATGATCTTGTTTTCCACTATGGGATGGCATGAAACCAGCCAAACGAACCAAGTAAGAGCTGAGCTCGTTGTGTCCCTCCCTGCAAGCATCATATTTAAAATGGTGTCTCTCAAGAATTTATCGTCACATTCCAAACCTGTTGACTTCTCTTCCGTTGTGTACGATGTTAAGAGATCCACGCCTTCTTCAACAGTTTCCGATATCGAATTCGACCCTCGGTTCAAATCTTTCCTCTTCTGGCATATATACTCGGCTATTATATCATCAAGAACTTGCCATGCCTATCTATATTTCCCTTCTTGTCCCATGTTCAGCCACCTCTGCAACTTAATAAAGCATAGTGGCCTGCCATGCCGATAAAATATGGCTTCCTCGGCATCATCCAAGGCCTTGGAGAAAAGCACTTGTGGGAATTCGATTGAGAGGCATCTAGGGTTGTGGCCAGTAACCAAGATGCATGTAGCAACGAAAGTGAACCTTTGGAAAACATCTTCTATGCCTGCCACCAGGCCAAGTTTGGCAAAATGGTCCATAACAGGAATGAGCCCCCCTTCCACCTTATATTGGGAAGTCCTCAACAAAAGATTATGTAACCGCTGATTTCTCATGAATCCTTGAGCAACCGTCCGCTGATTTTTCCACAAATCCATGTCCGAGTTGAAAATACCGTCTCCCAATATGTCGAACATCTGTTTGAATTCGGATCCTTTGGGGAAGTTGGCAAAATTGGAGCTCATAATGTGGTGAACGTCGGCAGGGTCGCAGGTTACCAGCATGTTCATATTAGCAAACCAAAGGCCTTTGAAAAGAAAAGTGCAGTGGCATCTCTCGAGAACCTCTGTACACCAATCGTGAATCCGATGAACGTTGAGGAGAAGCCCCGGCATCATCTCGACCAGGGATTTAAATAGCGTTCGCGGTCGCGTTTTCGGCCAAGTCACGTTTGTCGCGGTTGCGGACATAACGGATGTCATCGCGATCACTGTGGGTGTTGCGGTTGTGAATTTTTTAAAATTTTACACAACTTATCTTAAAACATAATAATTATAATTATAATTATAAGGAGTGATTTTTAATGATTTTATAGGGGTGAGCATTTAATCTAGTTGAGCCGAGTAAAAAAATTTTAATTTATTCCAACTCGAACTTAACTTGAAATTTTATTATAATTATTTATAGTATTATGAAAATGATTTGTTCCAATTTTTTTTAACTTTATCTAACCATAATATATATATATATATATATATATATATACACACACATTTCATATTATAATGTTATTTGATATATCAAATACAATCTAAAATTATGAAATATATTCATAATATTATATTTTAAAGAAAATATTTTGAGGGTAAATAATTGATGTGAGTATAAATGAGTCAAGAAATTGAAGAGAAGAAAGAATTTGCAAACAATTGTAGTCAAAAGACCAAATTGAGTAAAATGCAAAGTGTAGAGACTAAATAAAAAGATAATATATATTTAGTTGAAAAAATAACAATTAAAGTTACATAGTTATTCTATTGTGGTATATGAGCATGTGGTTCATATTTGATACAAAAAGTGACTTAAAATAAATCACAAATTGAAGGGATAATGAGATTATTAAAAAATGAATGACTAAATTGAAAAATAAAAAAATTCTTATCAAAAAGAGGAATTGAAAGTACAAATGTATTCTATTATGGTTTAGGAGCATGTGTCTCAAATTTAATAAAAAATAGACTTAAAATAAATGATATTTTGAAGAAATAAGGAGATTATAAAAAATTGAAAGACTAAATTAAAAAATATAAAATTTGTTATCAAAAACTGAAATTGAAAGTAAACATGTATTCTACTATGGTTTAGGAGCATGTATTCTACTATGGTTTAGGTTATGTAATTCAAATTTGGTAAAAACAAATGTACTTAAAATGAATGAGGAATTGAAGAAATAATGAAATCAGAGACTAAATCGTAAATCTGTCAAAGTACTGGGTCAAATATTTAGTTTTTCAAGTAACTCGAAAATTCAAAATTTCAACTCGACTCGAAAACCAAATTTATAATTCAAGTTTACTCGAATAACTTGAAATTAAAAAAAAAATCAATTTTTCGAATCGAGTCGAGTTTTGCTCACCCCTAAGTTTTTAGAATGTTTTCTAAACTAAAATAAGATATATATATATATATATATATATATATCAAATAGAATACTTTAAAAATATAGAAATAGTATAAAATAATTAATTAATGTGACATTGTGAATACATTATTATTTAAAATATTAAGAGTAAATTAAATAAAAATTAAAGTTTACCTTTTAAGTTAAAAATTGAATTATAAATTTTAAAATGTAGGAATGATGCTAAATTCATATATCACTTAAAAATATATATTTTAAAGCTTATTTAAAGAAAAATATATTTTAAAATTTGAAAATAGGGTGTAAACGGCCCAAACGTGTATATATATATTTTCGTTTGAATTGAAAACCCAAACATATAGAAAAATCTAGAAGCTCTTGATTCTCTTGTCTTCTCCTTTGTTCAGTAAGAATATTTACTCCCCCTACCTGGTTTTTGAGCTTTTTCCTTTTTATAAGAGAAAAAAGGTTCATCAAAAAAAATTTCTTCCCTTTGTTAAGTAAGAACTTTCTCTACCTGTTTCTTGAGCTTTTCCTTTTTTTATAAGAAAAAATAGGTTCGATGATGAGATGATCTTATCAATTTTCTTGGGTCTTGGTAACCGATGCTCAATCTGAAAACTCCGTACTTCGTCGAGTGGTCGTGCATGTTCATCGGTGGTGGTTACCTACTGTTTGGCGACGATGAATGGAAAAAATCATCTTTTTTAAGTTTTTTTAGTAACGGTAGAATAGCGCTAGCGGTCCGTTATCGACGTTACACGCCGTTACCCGTGAAAAAATGGGCGCGACCGACCGTTATCGACGTAAATCCGCATCTCGCCGTTAAAATCGTTAATATCAATTTCGGACGACAGCATTACCGCTAAATAGCGGTTGTTATAGTGTTTGCTGTCCGTTTTTTAAAACTCTGATCCCGACAATCGAATAACTCTTTGATCATCCATCTTTGTTTCTCAAAGCAGTATAGAAACACAGCAAATGAAAGCCAAGAAAACTTCAAAACAACTGACTAATGCCATGAAATTGCAGATGATAGTTTGGAGTTTTCATTGAGAGAAAAATTAAAGTGGATTGAGCGAGAGATAAAAGTAAAATATAATCATATGTTATAAATACCATTTATTAAATTGGATGTTGATATTCACTCTATTTATATTTCCTTTTTATAATTAATGTATAACAACGATTAAGATTTAATTTAGTTTTAGTAACCTATTATTTTGGAACATAGAAAAGGATACGTTTACAAAATTATATGATATGAGTAATAAAAGATTATTATCCACTCACATTACGTCCTATATTTATGTATAATTTTATAGCACGTTATCAACATAAACACTCTAATTAGTAAAATAATCTTATATTTCTTGTGGTTTAAATCAAGATGAAAACGAGATATGTAATTACATTTTAGCATGATATTCTCGTATGTATATACTTATGTAAAAGATACTATGTTAACATGATCGATATCTAAAAGCTTACATGTATAATATACATTTATTTATTTACTACAAGGTAAATGATTCTAGGATTAATTTAATATTGACTTAATATTTTATATTTGTTTATTCTAATTTATTTGTTTGCTTTATGATTGTATATCAATGACAAATCTTTCAAAACTATAACTCGTGACTCTAGATATTTTCGGAAAGAATTATTTGTCGTAGATTTTAAATGTCGAAATGCACCTAGATGCAAATGGTATTAAAGAAGAAAGTAAAGAATCTCATCAAAATAAGTCTAAGGTCATGATATTTCTTCTTCGTAGCTTCCATAAGAGATTAAAATATAAATATTTGACTATGAAAGATCCCTTATTCTTTGGGGTAGTATAAAGGAAAAGTATGACCACTAGAAAATCATTATACTTCCTAGCTAAAGCTCGATATGATTAATTGCATTTTAGATTATAAGATTTTAAATCGATTAGTGAATATAATTCGGTTATGTTTCAGATGACTTCACAATTAAAATTATGTAGTCAGAGTACCATCGATTAAGATATGTTAGAAAAAATATATTCCACTTTTCACACAAATAATGTTGTCATGCAAACACAATACAAACACAATATCGTAAAAAATATTTTAAGAAATAATCTAAGTTAATATCTTGTCTTCTTATGACTGAACAAAACAATAAATTATTAATGAAAAATTATATGTCTCATCCTACCAAGTGTCACTTCATTTCCTGAAGTAGATACAACATCTTATAAGAGAAAACATAAAGGCATCACCAACAATTATGGTCGTGGTTATGAATCAAATGAAGGTCGTTATCATGGTTGAGGGCGTGAACGAACTGGTCATTCTAAGAACCCTTATAACCACCAGAACTAGTATTATAAGCATAATAAGAGTGATAATAGTAAGAAAGCATAATCTTTGTACTACTGGTGCTGTGGTACAAACCATTGGTTTCATACTTGTCGTACATCAAAGTATATCGTAAAACTTTATCAACAATCATAAAGAAAAGAAAATAGAAATAAATTTTATTTTTGGAAATAAAAATAATATTAATATTTTAATAATTAAGATTTTATTAAAATGATACTAAAATATAATATTAATATTAAATACATAAAATAATATTGTTTTAAGTATTTCTGCTTCAAAATGATTAGTTCAGAAAATGACTTAAAGAAAATAAAACCTTAAGTTATCTTTCAAAAAATCTAAAGAAAATTATGTTGACCAGAAAAATATTCTACAATAATCAACCATTTTCTCTCAATCAAACACTGGAAAAATGATGAAAGCGTTTTCTAGAAAATGTTTTACGTGAAAGAAACAGACTCTTAATAAACAATAAAGCTACTCATACTATACTTACGCATAAGAAATATTTCTCAGTTAACAATGCAACAAGCTAATATGAGTACTATATCCGGAAGTAGTAAATTATAGAAAACTCTCAAAAATCAAATATATTATTACCAAATGGTACTAAGTTCTAAATTCACAATGTTATACTCTTATAAGTCTCAAATAAGTTTATTAAATTTTAAAGATATTCAGAAGAATGAATATCTTATTGAAACTATAAATGAATGGGATACTGGATATCTCCATATTACAAGCATAACTTAAGACAATAAAATAATCTTAAAAAATTGATTATTATGTACCACACTAATTAGTACAATTGAAACACATGTTATTATAAGGGGAGTTGAACCGTGCGGCAGCCTTAATATACGGTTAAGGAAAGGTGCTACTTGTTTTGTTATTATTTTTTTAATATTTTCAGTAAAAAATTACTTAAAACATTATTATTTCTACCGGTTTTGTTATTATTGGGCGCTTTACCGGTTTTGTTAACATATCTGGTAAAGCGCTACCTAAAATATTATTTTTTCTACCGATTTTGTTATTATTGGGTACTTTACCGGAAATGTTAAAAAACATTAATGTTTTAGGTAGAAATAATAATGTTTTAGGTAATTTTTTACCGAAAATATTAAAAAATAATAACAAAATCGGTAGCGTCTTTCCTTAACCGTATATTAAGGTTGCCGCACATGAGACTTCCCCATTATTATAAATAAAAAGTTTATTGATAACTTTATTATTTGGCACAATTAGTTAGGTCATCATAGTTCAATTATGATGTAAAAAAATTATTGACAATTCATGTATTCATTCATTGAAAAATTAATAGATTTTTTAAAGTAATATTTTTTCATGTGATGGTTGCTCTCAAGACAAATTAATTATTCAATCACCACCAGCTAAGATAAATTATAAAGTTATTAATCTTCTATAACAAATACAAGGTAATATATGTGGACACATTCATCTTTCTTGTGGACTATTTAAATGTTTTATGATTTTAATCGATACATCGAGTAGATGATTTTATATATTCTTGTTATCAACCCGCAACCAAAGATTTATGAGGTTACTTGCTTAATTGATTAAATTATGGGTACATTTTTCGGATTTTTCAATAAAGAGAATTCGTTCATCGTAAACTTGCAAAAGAGAATAATTTGGAGTTCACTGCTCAAAGGTTTTTGATCACTACATTCACCTGCAAAGTAAAACCCATTTTCTCACACGTCTCCGTCACTGCTCAAAGTAAAACCCATTTCCCCACATGGTTGAAATCCGAAGACACTAACCCAGCTTTGTAAGATACATAATAGGGAAACAGCTAAACAAGGGAACATTTGAAGTGTTGAAAAGAAAAGAAAGATCCATGTAAGAATTTCATCGATTTCGTACATCACATATAGTTTTCACATACCAAAAAACTTTGGCAGTCCAATATTCTAAGTCATGGACTGATGCTCATCAAGATTGACGAGGAAGCCATCACTGGTTAGTCTGTTTGGGTTTCAGCCTTTGAGACCATCAATTATGCTATGGACAACCAAGGCTATTGAGATTGCCAACTTGTTGATGTCTCCATTGTCCAGATGTTCGTTCAAGTACATCACTCTTTGAACACACTCTTCACTCTAATTTCTATAGTTTTCTTTGGTTTTGTTGCCCTTTACATAATTTTTGTCATCTGAGGAACCGGCAGTAGAAAAACATCTTCCCTTGCCGGCGTTAATTGGTTGATAACCGGAAATCCATTTGGTGGCATTCCACTGCTGCTACACTTGCTGCCATGCAAACTCTGCTCAAATAACTCATCTTCATCTCTACTTTCCCTGGATTCTTTAATGTATGTTGAAAAATGAAGATGGGGAACCCTCCATTATATATAGAAACCAACGGGGAATTACCAGTTGGCGACGATGGTGGTTTTTAAGCATCTTGTCATTGTCGAAACCGCATGTGGGAAAGTGGCAACCATGGTTTCGGGTTTCACCGGTGGTGGCCGGAGACATGGGAAAATGGGTTTTACTTTGCAGGTGAAAGTAGTGATCAAACACCATTCAGCAGTGAACTCCAAATTCCTCCTCTTTTGCGTGTTTATGGTAGAAGAAAGACATTAAATTTTATTTTATTTTTTAATTGTCAATTCAAATTTTTTTATGAATTAACGAAAGTTAATGGTTAATAGATTAAAATTGAACATACCAATAATATAAGGGATTAAAATTATGTATTTTTAATTGGTAATCAAAACTAGACGAACCGAAAACATAAGACACCATCATATAGTTAAATCAAATAACAAATAAAACACTCATGATAAACTTAACAAATTTCTTAAATTAAAGTACATTTTATTAATAAATATGTTTATTCAATAACGGATATGTTTATAACCATAATACAAATTATGCCAAATATGCTATATAATAGTTATTTGTGAATCCCAAATTAAAAAGGATATTTGACACTATAAAAATGACACTATCAAAATTTACATATAAATAAATCTTTAACACGGTTATAACATCATAAACTAGTAAATATATTTGGTCGGTTAGTTAAACTATTCATTTAAATTTTTTTATATTTTTTTTAAAGTTATGAGTTTTAGACCTACTAAAAATACTGTGTTTCCTTTTCTTAAAGTCTCACTCCTCTCTAAGTAAGACTAAAATCAAATTTTAAACTTATAAAAAAATCATAAATAAAAAAATAAAATAATACAAATTATATATAAAAGAAAATATTGAGTCGATTTTTTAAAAGGAACAATTGATTATAAAGAGAAAAAGGGTAGGGTTAGAATTAGGGGAGAAAGTGTAGCTTTGTTCTTTTAATAAAGCTATAAAAAGACATGTGCCATTGCTTAATTCATATTAAATTTCTCCTTAGATCCACCAACCCACCAAGAATTTATGAAAAATTAATATGTTATCAATCATATTAATTACCTCATCAATTATTTCAGGATTTAATTATTTGATTATCAATATCTTTTAAATATAAGTTACATAAATAATTATACTTACGATTATAACCTTCATTATAATTTTGGGTATTTCCTCTTTTTAATAAAACTAACGATTTTAATAAAAAAAAAATAGTATGAATAATGAATGGATTTGCATAAAAATTAAATGTAAATGAAAGTTCACTATATTTATCTTGAAAATGTAATAACTCTCCACTTATTAAAAAGTAATTTTAATTATTAATAAACAATTTGGATTGAGCTGAACCAATTTAATTTTTTCATTAAAAAACTGGTCTAAAACTCAATTCAAGTAGAGCAAATCTACTTAAAAATTAAAGTGGTTAATACATATAAATTAAAGAGTAAAATAAAATTGTAAGAAAATAAATCAATTTTCAAAATTCAAACTTGATAACTTTCAGATATAATCAAGAGATTAAATATCTTAAAAATTAAAAATAATTAAAATATTTAAAGTTGATGATTGATAAGAGAGGAAAATTGGTTGGAGATGCAGGCATAAAGGTTAAAATTTTAGGCCTAAAAGGCTAGAAGGACCCCATGGTTAGCATGGCACTGGGGCCAACTGGAAACCCTTTATTCAACCACCCTTTTGATTATACTGAACATGATATTTTATACAACACGAATAATATTGAAGTATGTAAAAATAATGTAATATCACACAAAATTTTAAAATTTATGTAATACAAACTATTTATGTATTGAATTTTGTATAAACATAAATATATTAAATAAAATATATAAATACGACATGGATATTAGGGGTGTTAAAAGATACCCAAATCGAACTATTCGACCCGTCAACCCGGTTAAAAAATATTGAATATTTATAATGAAAATATCTGATTTTACGGGTCAGGTACCCGGCCCGCTATTTTTTTGGGTTTTTGGGTCGGGCCCAGATCACAAAATATACTTTAATCGGGTACTCGTCGATCCGGTATCCGATTTTTTTATTTTTTATTTTTTATTTTCTATTTATAATTCTCAAACTATTTCATCCAAACATTCTAAATTTTCTAATTTCTTAAGTTATTTATTGTAACATTTTAAATTATTAATTTCTTAAATTATTTCACCCTAACAATCTAAATTATTTCTTAAATTATTTATTTTAACTTCAAGATATTTTTAGTTTAATTATATTTCTTTAATTTTACTTTTAATAAATTTTATCTTTTAATTATGTAACTTAAATTTTTAAATTTTATGAATGGATATGTATTATAGACCTTTAATTTTTAACTTTTTTTCTGTGTGATTTTACTTAAAATAATATAATTTTAAAAAAATAGTGAATCGGGTACATGTGACTCTAAGATGTGAGTTACTTATATATTACGGGTACCCAAACTTTACCAATTGAAACACCGGCATTTTGATATCTGAAAATCTCATATACCTGATATTTCAAGTGCCTAAAAGTACTTGTATCGGGTTTTTAACACTCCTGTTGAGTACATAAATAATTGAATTTAAGTTTTACACTTCCATTATCAATTAAGTCTTCGTTTTTTTTGTAAAATACGGAGATGGTCCTCCGATTATAGAGCATTAATTTGTTTAGTCTTTTGATTATTTAAAACTATAAAATGATCTTCAGAGTGTATGATGTTGTTTTATTGAGTCTCCCGACTATTAAAAATTACAAAATGGTCACTGAACTATTTATATGTTCGAAAATCATCTTTTTATGTTAAAAATTTGACGACCGTCTGAGAACTTGCTAGCTGAAATATGATAAAATCATATTTTAATGATATATACTAGTATTGTTATTGCTTTCAAGCAATGACTTGATGATGTAATCTAAATAGAGAATCGATCTACAAAATACAACTCAAATGATTATGGGATCAAATTTTATATATCTTAGTCAACAAGTTAACAGACGATCGCTAATTTTTTAACGGAAAATGATGAGTTTGAAACATATGTGTAGACACCCATTTTCGTTTAGGACAAGGGCTTTTATTTCACTATTTATATTATTATATAGTATATAATATATATAAAATAATTTCAAAAAATGTATATAATATATGGTTTTGAAAATATATATAATTTTTGAAAATATATATATAATATTGAAAACATATAATATATATACCTTTTGAAAATATTTTTTTAATAAAGAAAACATATACAATATATATAATTTTTGAAAATATATTATAGTTTTTGAAAACATAATTTTTGAAAACATATTATAATTTTTGAAAATATAATGTATGTAATATAGTTTTTTAAAATAAATATAGTATATGTATTATATATATATATATATTATTTATTACTATATATTATTATTAATATTATTTTTCATTTTTTTAGGGTCCAATGAGTCAAAAAATCCAAAGTCTGGGTCTAAAAATGAAGCCCAACCGAGCCTGCAAGCCTGACACAGCAAGAAGATTCGGTGGGAAACCCAGCAAGCAAACACAGTAGGGAAAAAGGTCCATTAGGGTTTCAGTGTATAGTCCCAACGTCGTATGGCGTACAATCATTATATCAAGGAGTGATCAACGGCTTAGATTGCATAACAATTAGGGTTATGAAGCCCTAAGCATTTCATCACATAAGCAGCCGCACAAGAGTCGCTGGATCTGGCTTTTTGATCCAATGGCTGAAAACACCAGAGGAACCCAACGATCCCCGTTCAATAGCATATGAAGACCATGTGCCGACAAGGTCGCCACTACGTGCTAAACCGAAGCATTCCAAACTGAAAAATCGAAACAGAATCGGGATTCCTCGTCATGTTCGGCCAACACAAACAGTAACAAACCTGAGCAAATCAAAGGTGGGGGAAACAACCCCATTATTCTCAGGAAAAGTCACCTTCGAAGGGCTATATAAGCCACTACAAGTCGAACAAGAGGGGACACCGGAAAAAAGCATCAAAGATCAATGCATCAAGCAAACAAAAAAACATTTCACATACTATAAAAAAACAAATAAAACCAAGACTTGACCTCGGTTTTTGCTTGGAGGAGAGAATAGTTGCCGGAGTTCAAAAAATGGTCACTAGGAAAGGTAAAAATCAAAACTTTTAGTATAGATCTATACCAACCGGGATTTCTTGGTATTTTGAGGTTGAATTTGGTTTCGAGGTGTTAAGAGGAAGGTTTTGGGGTAGTTTTAGGTTTTAAGGCCACCGGTAGTGATGGCCGAAGCGATGTCAGCGGCGGGTGTAGGCCTCGTCGGAGGATGGCCGATTAAGAGAGGGGAAGGCTTGAGTTGAGAGAGTTTGGGGGTTTGATTTTGGAGAAATGAGTGAAAGTGATTGAATTTTGTGATTTTAGGGCTATTTATAGGGGGCCTCTATGCAATTATGAAAATTTTAAATTATTTCCACAGACCCTACAATTTTTATGCGTAATTTATTTTGGTCACATATTGTAAAATTGCCCTTGAATTTTGAGTTAATTCAATTTAATCCCTGTTTATATTTCTTATATTTTGTAAATTGACCCCTTAAATTTTTATTTTTTCCTTGCAGCTTTCAATTAACATCAATTTGATCATTTATTTTTAATTCTTTCCAATGTAATCCTTTTTAATTTGAATTTTCTTTTAATTCTTTTATTTATTTAATATTTCTTTATTTTGTTTTATTATTTAGCATTAATTGGATTTATTTTTTAGAACAATTTTAAAATTCATCAAAGGTAAATAATTTGGATTGAACTTTTAAAATTTTAATTTAACTTTTAAGTTTTGCAATTAAGACAACTGGAAAATTAAATTGGTACCGAAAGGGCATTGCAAGGTTGCTAATCCTTACTTGACTTTAATTGACTCCCGAATCAGATTAATTTCTAGTAAAACACATATATGGTAAAAGGTAAGTTAAGGTGTCCAGTCAATCTAATTTCAAATGATCGGTGGCGACTCCAATACATAAAATTTAAGTCAAAATTCGATTCCAGGACCACATGAAGGACGATTACAACAACTTGGCGACTCCGCAGGGGAAGGTAAGTGAGTCAGACCAAAATTAATTTCCGGTTGTCTTCTTAAGCGAAAATTGTAAGTTTAAATTCTAATTTATCCTTTCGATCCTTGTTATTTACTTTTGATTTTTATTTTTCGAATAAATAGTTGTATTGATTTTTTCAACAATTTTAGCTTTTTCAAAATTCAATCTCAGGCTCTATTCTCGAGCTCCAAACCCTTTTTAAGTGGAGGTGAAAGCGACGCCTTCGTGGGAATTTATTCCCCGTATAGGAATAGCAAGTAACCTTCAAGATTCATATACCTTATGTCTTCATGTGAATTTATTCTCCGTACAGACGTAAGGGAATGTATCCTCTCGAGTTTAACTTGGTCTACATGAGCTTGTAATGGGCTTAGGACTGAGGGTTTGACATGCCCAATGGGGAACCAATAAGGAGAATTTGGGTACTTGTTTAGAACCTAAACCAGGATGCGGCAAGAAATTAGAGCCCACCCCCAAAAACTTCATTTCAAAACCTAGGATGCTTGATTTATTTCCTACTTTATTTTCTGTTCAAAGCATGCGAATTAGAAATTTATGTGGTTAAGATTTGTTCAAGAAAATAACATTCGGGAGACAGATCATGTTCATGTAGGAATAAAAGCATGTGGGGTAAATATCATATGGGGTAGAAATTTTTATTTTTTATTTTTCATTTTTATTTTTAATTATTATTTCTAGTTTACTAACTTATTTCCTTTCATTTTTTTCTTATTTTTATTTTTTTATCATTTGCGTCATTTAAAGAGGTGTTGATCTACAAAAGTGTTCGTTAAAACTTGGGTAGTTGGAATTAAGGGACAAAGGGGTTATAATACAAGAGATTAAGAATGCAGAAGAACGACTATGGTCAAAAAGGACTAAGAAGGAAGATGGGACAATCTGTAAGACAATTATATGTCAAACCTGGATGGCTACGCTTCCATCAGCCTCAAACAAAATGATACTCAGGAATTACAAAATATTTGGGGCAGTTGGAAAGCTGACAGGAAATAGAAGTTTTGCTAACGATATGGTAATATCGCACATATTCTCTATGTCAAGATAGACGAACCCCTAATTCGAGCCCTGGTGCAATTTCGGAATATAATTGCTTTACCTTCAACCAAGAAGACATGGTGCCCACAATTGAGGAGTACACTACCCTGTTACATTGCGAATGAATCAAAATGGACCAGGTCTTCATCAAATACATCAAGATCCAACCTTTCAAAAATAAAGGTTGATGAAAAAAAAGTAACTGGTCTCGAAAAGTCCATTCAATGGCAAAGAGAATAGGATAAAAAAACTATAGCAGAATTGGAGGTCAGTGTGGATAAAATCAAGAAGTAGGCAAATGAACTCCAAATTGTTCTTTTAATGGAGGACTAGAGTGATGTTTCTGTTGGGAACAAGCTCAGCAAAGGGTGAAGGCTAGAGATGCAGTCACTCAAAGATTCATAGAGCAGGTACAAAAAGCGGCACACCACTTGCATTGTTTGATAAGAGAAGCCGGGGTTGTTTAACAAGGTATTCAGCCAGTGATAGAAGAAGCAGAAAGACTTGTCAACCTAGTAGAAGTCGTTTAAAGTATAGAATATCTAGCTAGAATGTACCTTTGAATTGTTTTTGGTCTCTTAGAAGTAACATTTTTGTCCCAATAAAGACTATTTAACAGACAAGTTTGGATCAATGCCTCAAAAATTTCATGCATCATACATTTTTGCATTTTTTTTACATTTTCATTTCTTTACATTCAAATTAATTAATAGAAGATGTCTCGTCAAAAGGGAACAAACACTGGACACACCTCATCAAGCACTGGACACACCTCATACTCACAATACCCGTTCAAAGAAGAAGAAGATGGAAGCTAAGATCGCTCTACTTGAGGAAAATATGCTAAAATTGCAGAAAGAGCTTAAGGAGAAAATAAGTCAAAATAAACAAAATATCTTGGATTCCATCACTATGAACCAAGATTCCTGGGTTGACCAGATTGTGATCAGGTTCTCTGGCCTAAATCAAATGAATGCTTCTGGGGCAGGGGCATCTGAAGGGGTGGTTGTACCACCTACTCCATAGTTAGTTATTTCACTTGTAATCTTACCAGGACTTCAAGGGGACTCATCTACTACAAAAACACAAGCTTTTGTAACCAACCCTCAAAATAATCTGGATGATTATCATATTCCAGAAATTGATGAGGAGGACAAAGAAAAAATATAGAGGAAAAGATCAAGCATTTGAAAGATAAAATAAAGACAGTTAAAGAAGATGACATCTATTATGGAGTTGATGCTCTAGAACTAAGTTTGGTCTCAGATTGTATTCTTCCTCCTAAGTTTAAAGTCTCAGATTTCGAGAAGTTTGATAGGAACAGTTTCCCCTTGGCCTACATTACCATGTTATGTCGAAAGATTACATGATATGTTAGGAATGACCAACTCCTGATTCACTATTTCTAGGAGAGCCTGGCAAGTTCAGTCATTCAATGGTACAATCAGCTGAACCATTCACACATCAAGACATGGAAAGATCTCGTCAAGTCGTTCTTGAAGCAATAGAAGCATGTAACTGACATGAGACCAGATCGTGTCATGGAGAAAAAGTATAACACAAATTTTAGATAATCTACACAGCGAGGGAGAGAGTTAGATGTGCAGGTTCATCCACCTTTGGATGAAAAAGAAACAAATAACCACTTCTTACATGCACTGAAGGCTTTTTTTAGGGCATCTGGTTGTAATTACATATGGAATTTTTTTTGATTTGGTGATGACCGGAGAGATGGTGGAAACAACCATTAAGTAAGGAAAAAAGAGATAGGTCAAGTAGAAAACCTCCCATGAAGAAGAGAGAATGAGAGATCAACAACATCAACGCTTTCAACACCAGCAAAAACGTTACGATATCCAAATCAAAACTAGCTGCAGCTGTACCGTCAGGTACTTCTAGATAAGATTCGAGGGAACCAAGGAGAGAAAGAGGAAATGAGCATTTCAATCCTATTCCCATGACATATAAGAAGCTTTATCAATAACTTTTTGACACACATGTGATGTCACCATATCCAAAGGAACCTATAAAGCCCCCATACCCTAGGTGGTATAATGAAAATACACATTGTGAATATCATAGCGGTGTTCTAGGGCATTTTATTGAAAACCGCCTCGCATTTAAGAAAATTGTCCAATGAATGCACAACAGGAACTGGATTCATTTCAACAATTCAAAATCACCCAATATTTCACAGAACCCTCTGTCTAATCACTAAGAGAATAAGGAAAATACAATCACCAAGGAGAAGGGTAAGAATGTCAAAACTAAAGTTTTTGAAGTGAAGTCACCTCTTGCTTGGGTATGAAGCTAAATGATAAATGTGGGGTTTCTTGCACCACATCCTAGCACATCAAATTGTAAAAGTGGCAGTCATTGTTGCTATCACAATGAGGAAGGACATGATATACAAGAATATGTCAAATTTAGAGCCTTAATGATGGACAAAAAAGAGGTGGAATTTTACGATGAAAGCAAGGACACTCCCGAAGCATTTGTTTATGCAATTTGAGATGCATCTGAAAAGTGAATGCCACAATCGAGGAACAAGGTATCTTGGGACGAGACAAGAAAAGATTATCACTATTACCATAGAGTTGTGTTGCCTAAAAATAATGTATTGTTTAAAGTTATCTTTTATATGCTTGAACTTTTTTTAAAAAATGACATTTCTTTGAGTAATAGAAAATTGTTTGAAATTCAGTGAATATAAAGTATAATGAAATACATATTTTGAGAAATGAGGTTATAGCCTTTTGACATATACCGAGATTAAATTCCTTTTAAAAAAGATCCATATCTTTTACCCGAAAAAGGAAAATATTTTCTCATGTACAAGTATGGAAGTAGATAAGATGAGGCATCTCCAATGCATGCCATTGTAAGACAAGTTAGTTTGCATGTCTTCTAAGGATGTTCCGTGACGATATACAATTTTCATAAATGGAATAGTGGAATAAACAAATTTGCTTAGATCAGTTGCTTAGGAATTGAGCTCTAAAGATGAAATTTTCTGACTTTCACTGACACTCAGACTATAACAAATTCTTCCTGAAAAACTTAGGAAATCTCGAAATCGAAGAATTAATGTGATATTAATGAACGATAATTTTAACTATGCTGGGGGCACTCCGTTGAAAGTAATAAGCTGTTAATCTTCGGAGGTAATGTCTGAAACAACTATAGTGGTAATGTTCCAGCTTTATGAAGTGAGTTTCGTTTGAGTTTGTCACGTTTAAGACTTTCTGACACTTGAATCCTTTAACTAAGGGTATTCCGCTAAAGTTACCTAACATTATGAATATGAGTACATTCAGATCATGACACTAGTCTCTATGTATCGATAAGAATCTCCTAACAAAATCTAAAGCAAGGACAACAAGTTTAACAAAGTATAATTTAAAGAAAGGTGATAAGGCTTGAAATAAACGTGGATTTGAAATTGAAATTTCTATGAAAGGTGGACTAAGGGAGTCAGGAAACATCTATTATAGTTGACTACACAAAAACACTCAGGGGTTTTATTTTTAGATCGATATTTCTGTGCTATCTCTGCTTAAGAAGTCTACAAAACTTGAAAAAATGGAAGATTCATGAGAACTGAAATAGAAATGCTCTCTAAAGGGCCTTACAGTGGAATGCATTAGTTGCACTATTTTGTTTACATCCTATTTGAAAATCATGAAAATCAAAACCAAATCACGTTGTTTTCTCATATCACACATGGATCTTGACAATTGTCAAAGGGCTATAACTTTTGAAAACAACTTGTGTGATTCATTTATTTGATATTCAGTGAACTGATACTTTGCTTCAATTGCTCTAACATCATTTTTATACCAAACCTTTTAAAAAAAGGGATATATATCTCAGACAAGACATAGTTTCTCGAAAAATAGGTTGAAGGGCCTGAAACTATGTGGGGCATCTCCAGGTTTTCAATCTCTTATCCTTCCACCACTCGTGCCTCCTGACGTGGTTCCTATAAAAAAAGAGCTTGACATTGCAAAGAAGAAAGTAGTGTTACAATCTATGGCTAGATGTGATACTAGATTAAAGGGACAAAAAAATAACAATTCTAACCACTCATTTTAAAGTGAGTGTGAGCAATACAGATGGTTACTTTATCCAGTACAATGTCTCTTTTTACTATGAATATGGTCATCTAGTAAGGTGTAAGAGGCATACAATAATGAGCTGGTTGGAAAGAGTTTAGCCCGTGATGACGAGAAATTCATTCATTATCGGGTCCCTTCTGAAGCATGAGTTTACTGTTGTACTTGAAGATTCCATATCAAAGAGAAACAACAGGAATACAAGCCCTGATGATAATGACAGTCCAAATGAGCATGAAAGGAAGAAAACGAGACGTTTATAACTCAACGAAGTTTAGAGTAAAGATAAGATTTGTTGCTAAGATTCCTATGTAAGAAATTCAAAGTACTCTGCGAGTGAAAGAAATTCAAAGTAATCTGCGAGTACAAGAAGCTGAGAACTCACAAGAAGCACTGAGGTTGCTTGATATAATTTCAAGGCAGCATGCCTTCTTGTTCTCCATTCTTTTTCCATGACATTAAAAAAGATAGCCTTGGTTGTAGAAGTTACCATTTGAACTTCCAAGCCACGTAAGGAAGCCTTTCACTAAATATTGATGTGTCAACTACGATGATGATTCAACCAGTTCCAGTAGTTGATCATCAACTGAAATACAAAAGAGTCTTACTCCCTTGAGTAAACAAAGGCTAAAAGACGCTTTAGAATCTCTAATTAAAATGATCCATACAATCAAGAGTACAAGATTACTGGATTGAGCCAACAAATGAGTAAATGTCAGATATTTTCCATGAAGCTTTCAGTGCTGGGGCATGATCGATTCCAAGGAGAAGACCAACAGACAAAGAATGAGACTCCGTCTAAGAAATAAAACAAGAACTAATTCATTTTGCATATATCTTAGACATACTTAATAGCATCACATTTATCATTTTTTGTATACATAGTTTTTGCAGCTTTAGAGTCAAGTTTCAACTTCACGACGAAATATACTCGATTCAAAAGCGTCTTCAAAAAAATTGATGGTGGTTGCTTAACTCAGTGGCGATAAGCTACACCTCAACCAACTTGGCCTATAGAAATATCGTCAGATCTTATAATCAACTTCAAATTGAGTTTGAGAGCCAATTCAGATGGGTTCGAGAGCCAATTCAGAATGGATTCAGTTTAGCTTAACCCAACAGCAAGTGGCTAGTTTCCAGTTAAAGTTTTCAAGCTAGATTTTAACTTCACGATGGATGATATCTAGTTGACAGATGACCTCACTTGGCTTTGTTGTAAAAAGGGGTTACCTGAAGAATATACCATATGACTTTCCCATGAAGGGGAGTCATCTAAAGATCATCTCACCTAGTTCAGACATGCGAAGGGGAACCACCTGAAGAATATACCATTTGGCTTTCACGCGAAGGGGAGTCATCTAAGGAATTATGACTGGCATAAACCCTCGAAAGGGAGCCATCCTTCACTTAGAGAAACCGTCCATAACATAACTCAAGGTGAGAAGGGTTATCTATCAACGAAAACTTTCGAGCTCGATTTCATTCACTTCGAGGGCATATCAACCGCATGCCATCAACAAGGAACTACTTTGAGATTGAATTTTAAACCAAGGTCTTTAAGCCAAGAAGAAAACCTAGGTTGGTTGCGATTTAGCAACAATGAACTATCTCCTAGCCTAATTTACAACATAACCTAAGTCGAGAAAAGTTGTCTGTCAACAAAAACTTTTGAGTTTGATTCCATTCAGCTCGAAGGCGTATCAACCACATGGTAATATTGAGGAACTACTTTTTGGTTGAATTTTAGACCGAGGTCTTTAAGGCAAGAAGAAGACCAAGGTTGACTACGATTTGGCAACAAGAAGTCACTTTCCAGTTCAGATTTTGAACTAGATTTTAACTTCACATCAAATGATATCATGCTCAAAACATCCAAGATTGACTCAACTTCATGATGAGGGAGTCACCCACGATTTTGACTTCACAACGAAGGACATCGTGATCAAGACATTCGAGATTGACTTAACTTCACAGTGAAGGAGTCATCCGTAACATAGTTTAACTCATCGACAGACTAAGGTTGTCTAGTCAAATCTCAACTTTGCTACGAAGGAGTTATCCGTAACTCAGCTCAACAGCAGGGAGCCATCTTCTATTTTCAAGTCGAATTTTAACTCTGCGACGGAGAATATTTGATAAAAAGAGTTGACTACAACATTGAGTTCGATTTCAATTACAGTGAAAGATATCAGACTCATAGGAGAAAATTCCCTTTGGAATTCCTTCTTACCGAACGAAAATTTGATTCCTTTTATCTTTGCCCTATTTTTCATTACATGATAAATGGGTAAAGAGGGGCAGTTGTAGACACCCATTTTTGTCTGGGACATTAAGGGCTTTTATTTCAGTTTTTATATTTTTATATAATATGTAATATATATAAAATAATTTCAAAAAATATATATATAATATATGGTTTTTGAAAATATATATAGTTTTGAAAACATATAATATATATAGCTTTTGAAAATAGTTTTTTTAAAAAGAAAACATATATAATATATATAATTTTTGAAAATATGTTATAGTTTTTGAAAATATAATAAATGTTATATAGTTTTTAAAAATAAATATAGTATATGGATTATATATATATATTATATTATTTATTATTATATATATATTTAATTTATTATATTATATTATATTATTTTTCATTTTTAGGGTCCAATGAGTCCAAAAATCCAAAGTCTGGATCCAAAAATGAAGCCCAATCGAGCCTGAAAGTCTAACCCAACAAGCATACTCGGTTGGAAACACAACAAGCATGCCCCGTAGGGAAAAGGTCCTTAGGGTTTCGGTGTATAGTCCCATCACCGCATAGCTTACAGTCGTTAGATCAAGTAGTGATCAATAGTTTAGATCGCATAATAATTAGGGTTTTGAAGCCCTAAGTATTTCATCACATGCACAACCACACAAGTGCCATTGGATCTGGCTTTTTGATGTTCAACAGCACGTGAAGACCACACGTCGACAAGGTCGCCATTACGCACTAAATCGAAGCATTCCAAAATGAGAAATCGAAAGAGAATCGGGATGTCTCGTCATGTTCGGCTTACACGAACAGTAACAAACCTGAGCAAATCGGAGGTGGGGGAACAACCCCATTATTATAAAAAAAAGTCACTGTTGAAGGGCTATATAAGTCCCTGTAAGTCGAACAAGAGGGGACACCGGAAAAAAGCATCGAAAAAAAAGCATTAAAGATCAATGTATCAAGCAAACAAAAAAACATTTCGCATAGTACAAAAAAATCAAAGACTCGACTTCGATTTTTTCTTGGAGGAGATAATAGTCGCCGGAGTTCAAAAAGTGGTCACTAGGAAAGGTAAAAATCAAAACTTTTAGTGTAGATCTACACTAACTGGGGGGTTTTATTTGTATTTTGAGGTTGAATTTGGTTTCGGGGTGTTGAGAGAAAGGTTTCAGGTTAATTTTAGGTTTTCCAGCCATCGATAGTGGTGATCTGAGCGGAGTCGACAGTGGATGTAGGCCTCGTCGGAGGATGGCCGGTTAGGAGAGGGGAAGGCTTCAGTTGAGAGAGTTTATGGCTATTTATAGGGGGACCTCTATGCAATTATGAAAATTTTAAATTATTTCTGTAGTCTTTACAGTTTTGATGTGTAATTCATTTTGGTCACCTATTGTAATTTTGCCCTTGAATTTTGAATTAATTCAATTTAATCCATGCTTATATTTCTTATATTTTGTAAATTGACCCCTCAAATTTTTGTTTTTTCCTTACAGCTTTCAATTAACATCAATTTGATCATTGAGTTTTAATTCTTTCCAATTTAATCCTTTTTAATTTGAATTTTCTTTTAATTCTTTTATTTATTTAATATTTATTTATTTTATTTTATTTTTTAGCATTAATTGGATTTATTTTTAGGACAATTTTAAAATTCTTCAAAGGTAAATAATTTGGATCGAACTTTTAAACTTTTAATTAAACTTTTAATTTTTGCAATTAAGACAATCGGAAAATTAAATTGGTACCGAAAGGGCAGTGAAAGGGTGCTAATCCTTCCTTGATTGTAATCGACTCCTGAATCCGATTAACTTCTAGTAAGACGCAGATTAGGTAAAAGGTTAGTTAAGGTGTCCGGTCAACCTAATTTCAAATGATCAGTGGCTGCTCCAACACATCAAATTTAAGCCGGAACCTGATTCCGGGACCACCCGAAGGACGGTTACGATAATATGAATACTCGGGTGATCATTTTATAACTCTCAATAGTCAAGAAACTCAACAAAGTAATGAGCTATAGGATTATTTTGTAACTTCTAATAATTAATGGACTCAACAAAGTAATATCCTATAGTCGGGGGACCATTTGTATAATTCACCTTATTTTCTTTTTACATCTCATGTATAGGGGTGTTCAAAAACGGGTATCCGTATTTTTTGGTACACGAAATATTATGTACATAGGATTTTCGAGTTTTGAAATGTCAGCCCAAGTCCGACCCATTAAATTCAGATACCCGTAAGTCAGATACACGTAAAACTTAAGTGCTCGTATTTTCGGATCACAAATACCTGATTCATATTTTTTTTTATTTTTTCTTTAAATTATATATATATATATATACATAAAATACAAAATTTAAAATTTAAAATTTATACATAAAATTTAAAAATTCAAATTACACAATTAAAAGATAAAATTTATTAACAAAATTAAAGAAATACAATTAAATTTAATTTTTTTTTGAAGTTAAAAGAAAATTTTGTGAAATAATTTAGATTGTTAAGTTGAAATAATTTAGTAATTTAGAATGTTACGCCGAAATAATTTAAAATTAAGAATTTAGAATGTTATGGTGAAATGATTTGGGAATTAGGAATAAAAAAAATCTAATATAAAGTAAAATAAAAAGTATATAAGAAATTGGGTATCGAGTTGGTAGGTATCCGATTAAAGGATATTTTGTGATCGGACTCGACTTGAAAACTTGAGAAAAGAGCAGGTAGAATACTCGACCTGTAAAATCAAATATTTTCATTATAAATACTCGATATTTTTAATCATATTAACGATCCAACGAATCGAATAGTTCGAATCGAATATTTTTAAACACTCTTATTCCTATAGGTTATGGGTTCAAATAAACTAAATGCAATTGTCTCTAATTTATTTAAATTTGATAGATTATATATTCTTAAAAGAAATAATTAAAATCCCGCACTCTAGCTAAATGCCCCTTCATGTCATTGAATTCAAAACTCCATTGTATATGAAAAAATAATTTTTGTTCAATATATATTTTTTAATTACCGATATTTGATCTATTGATCAATTATTTTAGATCAAATTTTATAGAAATTCATTATAAGGATGATAGTCCTAACTCAATTTATTCAATTTATAAATATTAAGATTTTTAGATTAAAGTATGATTTAATATCTCATATGACTAAATCAACTAATTGTTTTTAGATTAAAATATAATTTTTGAATGATGTTTTTAAAAAAAGGTAAAAAGCCCTTCCATCAAACCTCTCCACCCATTTACACACCATTTCCTCCCCCCACCTCCAAGATCCATCACTTCGACCTTCAATTCTGCATTTCCCAAACCCCATTTTTTGTTACTCAATCCTTTGGGGGGAACAGTTTTTTTGATCCAAACACAATGGGGAGAATTGGGTCGAATTCAGAGATTTCAGAAGGTGAAAAGTCAGAGCTGGTCCTTCAAATTTGTTCAATGTCAACCATTCCAATCGCATGTCCACATAAAAATCATTCCAACAATACTCATTTCATCGACTGGTATCGCCTTTTGGGAGTATGTTTTCAATGTTTTCTTTCTTTTTCCAGGCTTTTAATCTTCCCCATAACATTTTCCCGGATTTTCCAGTCCGTTTGGCTCAGTTCCCCCCCCCCCCCGGTTTTCTTCCCTTTGCAGGTGGCTGAAAATGCAGGATTCCAGCTTATCAAAAGGCGTTATCATAACCTTGGTAAGCAAGAAAATGCCAGAAAAATCAAAGTTTATTGAAATGGTTTGATTGTTCTTTATCTTAATTTTATTTTGGGTGTTTTAGCTTTGCAACTTCATCCTGATAAGAATAAGCATCCAAAAGCTGAGATTGCCTTCAAGCTTGTTTCAGAGGTCAGATTTACTTTTCTTTTGTTCTTTTCGTTGCATTTGATATTGGAATAAATTGATTGCTTTTAGTAGAATTATAGAAACTTGTATTGTTTGGATTTTAAATTAGTTATCTGCATTGAATATCCTCATCCATATTTGTTTTAGTGTTGGTATTTGGAATATTAGTATCCCACTCAAACACAATGGATTGAAAGCGGCGGATGAAGCGGGCATCGTTGAAATTTTTAAATATTTATATAATTAAAAAATTATATTTTTTATTGATTATATAATTCCTTCCCTTATAATTTCAGAATTTATATTCTCCTAAAATTTTAAAGGTTTACTTTCTAACATAAAATTATTTAATCGTCTCTATACTCAAACTCAAGACTCAAATAGATATAACCTTATATCAACCAACTTAAATACTAAGGTGGCGTTTGGTTCGCTGGAATGTTTATGAAGGAATTAAAATTTTGAAGGAATTGAAATCTGTCAGGAATTGTAATCCGTCAGGAATTGTAATCCAATTCCATATTCTGTTTGGTTTGCAGACATGTAAGATGAATTTGATTTCAGTATGTAAAATGATAGAATTGCCCTTCTTGTTTTTTTTTTTGCTTTATTTTAGTTTGTTTTACAACTTACATGTAGTAATATATTATAAAAAATTAAAAAATATTAAATTTTCATTTTATTGATTGATTATTCATTTCAATAAATTATAAAAATCATGCTAATAAACATTATAAGTTAAAATTATCGCAATCAAAATATGTTAATAAGTTACCAAATGATAGAGCAATATTTCGATACATTCCAATCGGAGTATGTTAATTAGTTACCAAAAAATATACCAAAAACTATTTTTATTCAATATATGAATTAGAAACCTGACTCGACACGACACAAAATAATAAAAAAATATTTTTATTCAATAAAAATATTGACTTAATTGAAAAAATTATATATAGAGGGGTATTATTGTAATTATTCCTAAATATATAAGGTAAAATTATATATTTTTTTTCGGGTCGATCCGGTTTTTTTCACCCTAAACCCGAACCCGACCCGAATATCACACTTAAAAAAACCCGACCCGACCAAAATATCACACTTTAAAAAACCCGACCCGAATATCACACTTAAAAAACCCGACACGAACAAAATAAAGTTTCACCCTACCCTACCCGAATATATGAATTAGAAATCCGACCCGACCCGAAATAATAAAAAAATATTTTTATTCAATAAAAATAGCGACTTAATTGAAATATATATATATAGAGGGGTATTATTGTAATTATTCCTAAATATATAAGGTAAAATTATATATATTTTCGGGTCGGGTATTTTTCACCCTAAACCCGAACTCGATCCGACCTGAATATCACACTTAAAAAAACCAACCAGACCCGACCCGAATATATGAATTAGAAACCCGACCCGAAATAAAAAAAAATATTTTTATTCAATATATGAATAAGTTACCAAAAGATTGATAAGGGTAGTATGATCAAATTTCAATTCCTTTCAACAAGGGAATTTAACATAGAGAGATGTAATTCATTTTCCCTCATTTAGTTAAAAGTTGAAGCCATGAGGGATTCCAATTCCTTTGGAAAACTTGAATCAAACATGAGAAAGTGGTAAAATTGAATTTCAATTCCCCCAATTTCAAGGGATTCCATCCAACCAAACGCTACCTAAAATTGTTTTCTTTATTTGTAAGTATTGGATTCATAACAGGGATAAGTCAAGGGTTTGACGTGTTGATTTTTTCATGGAATTTAAATATTTTCTTATATTTTTCTTAATAATTTCATTTTGTCATTCAACACAAAACCTTGTGTATGTCCTGTTCGTAACCCGAACTGTTCCTCTTCTTGCAGGCATACGCATGTGTTTCAGACGGTCCGAAGAGAAGAGCTTTTAACATAGAGAGATGGAAACACTTTTAATACGAATGCAATAGAATCCCATTTTCAAATGTCAATTCTCTCCTCATTTCCCAACATTCATCAAAAGATCCCACCAACTGTTCAAAATATGGTAAATTTCTGCGAAATTTAAGAGAAATTAGGGATAGATTCAAAGAAGAAATTAGGGTTATAGAGAACAGTCTGAGGGTAAACAGAAGGGAATTCCCAGCATTTAACCCATCAACAAACAGCGTTTATGGGAGTAAGGTTAAGCATAAACAGATTGAAAGAGAAAGCCAAGTTTTTGAGCCATCAGATTATATGGTTCAAGGTTACCCACATTTGAGAGATCAAATCAGCAAGAAAACCGAGAGATTCTGGGAATTAAAAAGACCAAGTGTAGAGGAAAAAGGGAAATATCATTCACCCATTTTCCAGAATTCTTCAGAAACTGGAGGATTGTTTAGCAGAATGCTTAAAAGTAGATCGGTTTGTATTGATTCTTGTTCATCATTCCGTTCCAAGAAAAGAGATTTCACGTGAATCTTAATTTTGTTAAAATTCGTTTTTCATTTACGAAAAATATTATCAGAGTAATATTTTTATAAGAATTTTATTCTTATGTTTTTCTTATACAAGTTATTAGTTTCTAGAAAATATTAAAATTAAAATAAAGATTCATGATAATAACCGTAAACTAAAAATATAATAAGAGTATTTTTTATAATCAATGATACAAGAAACTAGTTACTTAAGATCACGTAAGGACTATATAAGAAAAATATTAAAAAATTTAATCAAATAAATTTGAACAAAAGATATATACGAATTATTATGATCATATTGGTAAACAAACCATAAAATATGATCAAGTTATTGAAAGAACACGATAAATTGTAAATCAGATTCGAGAGACGTGAACAAATTATCCTCGAACGTAAATCGTGTATCCAAATTCAATTATATGGTCCAAAGTATGAAATATCAACATGATAACAAATAAACGTCATCTTGATCAGTTGTGATGCTGTTAAATCCAACCCTAAGAAAAATGATAAACGAAAAGAACAGTTAAATGACCGAAAACGTGACATAAAGACTGAGCTATTAAAAATTAAAAACAAGAAAAAAGAGTAAAGATACAATATAATAAAATAAAAGAAAAATAATGAATAACAACAATTGATGACCAACGTCAAGATTAACGTTATCGTCGATCACAAACATGACAAAGAAAATAAATTATTGGTTGTCAAAGAAAAAAAGAAAGTTATTCTTATGTTTTTTTTAGTGGTGTAGATGCTCATATTGTTCGAGGGTTTCATTCGAGTTTCGTTTGGGTTTATATAATTATATTATTATTATTAAGTATATCATATGTGTGTGTTTAATTATGTTTGGGCTACTTGTCGTAACCGTCTTTCGGTTAGGCCCCAAATTGGGCTTCGACTTGAAATAATTGGGTTGGGAGTCGCCATCGACCACTTTAAAACGAATTTAGGTGGGTCGGACACCATCTTACATGATCTGCGTTTTTACTAGAAATGTGTCGGGTTCGGGAGTCGGTTACGGTCAAGGAAGGATTAGCACCCTTGAACCGCCCTTTCGGTACCAATTAATTTGCTGGTTGTCTTAAATTAAGAAAAATCTAATTTAAAATTAAAAGGTAAAAATACGATCACAATTACTTACCTTAGATAGTTTTAAAGGTGTAACCTTTTATTTCCTTTTCGAATCGTTTACAATAGCTTTGCCTTTGTATTTTCCGTGCTTTCCTCTGTATTTTGTATGTAAATCGTGTGTTACAAATGGGGAGGATTACATGTATTTATAGTGAAAAAAACTAACTATTTTTAGAATCCTATTAACAATAGAATCCTAATGCAACTAGCTTGCTCAGTTGTTGCACGTTTGTTGGTGTGGTTGTTGCTTTAAAAGATATGGTGGTGGAAGAGTCCTCATAGGAGAGGAACTCTTGCTAGTTCTATCTTTTAAGAAAATGTGTGTCTACAGCTGCCCCTCTTTGTCCTTTTTCGTGGAACGAAAAATAGGACAAAGATAAAAAGACACAAATTTTAGTTCAGTGGAGTTGAAGAATAACTCCATGTCGAATTGAATTGCGGATGGCTCCTCCGTCGCGAAGTTGAGTCCATCTTGAAATGATTTGAATCAGAATGTGGCTTCTCGTTGTAGTCCACTTTGGTCTTCTTCTCGGTTTAAAGACCTTGGCTAAAAATTTGACTGGAAAGTAATCTCTTGACTCCATAATGTGGTAGATATGCCCTTGAGCTGAATGAAACCGAACTCGAAAAGTCTTCGTTGACAGATAGTTTTTTTTCGACTTAAGCTATGCTGACGGAAAAAGGCTTCTTGCTACTAAGGCATGGCTAACCCAGACCTTCTTCTCGGCTTGAAAACCTCAATTACAGCCGGATAATAGTGTGATTGAGGTGTCATCGAGCTGAATGGAATCGAACTCGACAATTTTATTGACATATAACCCTTCTTGCATTGAGCTATGCTGTAAATGATATGCCTTAGAGCTGAGCATAGTCGAACTCGAAGGTCTTTTGGTGACAGATAACCCTTGTAGCCTTGAGTTATACTGTAAATGATGTGCCCCCGAAGCTGAGTGTAATCGAACTCGAGGGTTTGGTGTTTCAAGAGAAACATTTTCAAAGGTTTTTTTTTTTGTGTTTCAAGAGAAATAATTTCAAAGGTTTTTTGTGTTTCAAGAGAAACTGTATTCAAAGATTGAAGTTTCAAGGGAAGTTGTCTCAAGAGAGACCAAAATTCATTTCAAGGGAAATGTTTCAATGTTTATGTTTCAAGAGAAACTGTCTTAAGGGAGACAAAATTTTGTTTCAAGGGAACCTATCTCAAAATTCATTTCAAGGGAAATGTTTTTAATGTTTATGTTTCAAGAGAAACTATCTCAAGAGAAACAAAACTTAGTTCCAACAGAAAATGTCTCAAGGGAGACGAAATTTGTTTCAAGGGAAACATATTCAAAGATTTTGTTTCAAGAGAAACTATCTCAAGAGAGACAAAATTCATCTCAAGGGAGACAAAATTCATCTCAAGGGAAATGTTTTCAATGTTTATGTTTCAAGAGAAACTATCTCAAGAGAGACAAAACTTAGTTCCAAAAGAAAATGTCTCAAGGGAGATGAAATTTGTTTCAAGGGAAACAAATTCAAAGATTTTTTTTCAAGAGAAACTATCTCAAGAGAGACAAAAATCATTTCAAGGGAAATGTTTTCAATGTTTATGTTTCAAGAGAAACTGTCTCAAGGGAGATAAAATTTTGTTTCAAAAGAAAATGTCTCAAGGGAGACAAAATTAGTTTCAATGAAAACATATTCAAATATTTTGTTTCAAGGGAAACTTGGAAACTGTCTCAAGAGAGACAATAGTGAGCACGATTCCCTTCGTCATGAAGTTGAAACCGTGGATGACCCCTTCGTTGTGAAGTTGAGCCTTGGAATTGGATATCCTTCGTCGTGAAGTTGAAATCCAAGTAAGTTGTATTGTTCTGAGTCCAATATCCTCCGACGTGAAGTTAAAATTGGCTCTGGAACTAAGAAATTGTTTGTTGACAGCCAGCCGCCCTTTTGCTGTGAAGTTGAACTTGTGCTGTCTCGAGTCCAATATCCTTCGTTGTGAAGTTGAAATTGGCTCCGAAATTGGGAAATTGTTTGTTGACAACCAACCATCCCTTCGTTGTGAAGTTGAACTTGTGTTATCTCGAGTCCAATATCCTTTGTTGTGAAGTTGAAATTGGCTCTGAAATTGGGAAATTGTTTGTTGACAACCAGCCGTCCCTTCATTGTGGAGTTGAACTTGTGTTGTCTTGAGTGGCACGATATCCTCTGTCGTGGAGTTGAAATTGCAGGTGGCCCTTTCGTCGTGAAGTTGAGCCTTGACTTGGATATCCTTCGTTGTGAAGTTGAAATCCAAGTATTGTATGTTGCGGGTGGACATGATTCCCTTCGCCGTTAAGTCAAAACCGTGAATGACCCCTTTATTGTGAAGTTTGGCTTTGAGCTAGATATCTTTCGTCGTGAAGTTGAAATCTACTCTCGAGCGAATTGTGTCACTTTGAGTTCAATATCCTTCGCCGTGAAGTTGAAATTGTCTCTGACTGAAACTGGAAAGTTGTTTTGTTGTCCGACAGTCGCCCCTTCGCTGTGAGGTAGAGAAACCACCATATGTTTTTGAATCGAGCATCCTTCATCTTGAAGTTGAAACTTAACTCTAAAAGCTGCAAAAACTTATGTATACAAAAAATGATAAATGCGATGCTTTTGAGTATGTCTAAGATGCATGTAACATGAATTAGTTCTGTTTTATCCCCTGGATGGAGTCTCGTGCTTTGTGTACTTGTTCCTGCATATGGAGGAAATACATTCAAAAGGTCTGATAATTTGCATCAGGATGTTGAATTCCCAAATATGCCCCAACATTTGATGTTGAATCTTTAAAGATGCCCTCATTGTTCCTGATTTCTTACTTCAACATTGATTCTAAGCACGAGTTTTGTGTTTGAGAGCCACATGTCATTTACCAAGATCCACTCTAGAGAGATTGTCTTGTTTTGAAAAAAATGTTTTTCTTTCTTTTTTATTTTCAAAGTTCTGAAAATATCAAAAAAGTGTTTCGAAAAATGTTTAACTAAAAGTTTTGAAAATATTGCACCTTTCACGGTTTTACAATTGAGACAAATCATAAAACTAGAGTTCATTGGATATCAAAGAATTAATTACATTGTTAATCCTTCAATAAATTATAGCCGTTTGACACATGCCAAGATCAAATCTATTTTTGGGAAATGGTTAAGTAAGGAAAGGATAAAAATGTCTCAGGTTATTGTGTTTGGTCAAAGGTTTGGCATTTTTGTTCATTTGATGCTCAAAGGTTTGATGGGGTATCTTGCATGCTCCTCTATTGGAAGTGTTCTCCGATTCCCAGCTTTCATGGTCAAGCTTGGATTGTGCGATGCCTTATCAAGGAATTCGTACGATCGCCTCAGCTGCCCAATTTTCGTATTCGAGCCGCCTTTTCAGGTTTTCAACTCGAATCTTCCTTTGGTTTCAAGACGTCATTCGTAATTTACGTCTTGAACCCCCTTTTGTCATTTTTCTCTATCATGCATTAATTACACTATTTTTTACAAATAAAGATTAATCCTGATGGGCGGGATGTAATCTGAAGATAGTCTCTTCTGTTTATAAATCCATGTATGATTAGAATGGACTTTTAAGGCACATAACGTAGGTCATGGTTCATGGTTATGAAAGAAAGGGATAAAAGGCCCAAACAAGTGTTTAAGGGTGATTGAACCAATAATCAATTCATTCTGATGTCTTCGATCATATCTTGCTCAATTTGAATCTGCTCGTATGTGTCTCTCTCTTGATGCTCCATGATCTTCGAGTGGAGTGATTCAGTAATTCAGAAATGATTGTGCTTGATCAATCTCATTTGATGCTCTATGATCTTCGATTGAAGTGGTTCTGTGATTCGAAAATGCTTGTGCTTGATCAATCTCATAGTTTGAATCTCGATGCGTAATTTGAATCAAGAGAATCTTTTCATATGCATCTTGTCTTTTTTTTCTTCAATTTTCCTTTGTTTTTTTCTCTTTTTATTTTCTCTTTGCTTTTTTTCTCTTTTTGCTTTGATTAAATCTTTAAACTTGGCATTTGGTTCACTTTTCAGTATCTCATCTGAATCAATGTCTTCACTCATGCGAGCAGAGTTTCTCCACCTTGCCCCTAGTGTGGAGGGTGATCCTTGGTTAGGGTTGAATCAGAAAAAAATACTATAGGCTCAAAAGGGGACATAAGTGATATATATTTTCTCCTGTTGTGAAGGGGTAAAGAAAAAAAGCCGTTCATCATTTCATACATGGAAGTTTTCACAGAAGAGGTATCCCCAGGGGGATAGATTTTCAGGATTAATTTTATTCACATGAAAATAGTGTAATTAATGCATGATAGATTTATTTCGAGTGAATTCTTCTTTCTGCTTCTTACCCCCAACATGTCTCAATGTTCAGGCTCCCTGCGAGATGCCCCAAGTTGTGTCTTAGAAGAATGCTTATGTTCAAATGAACAACTCAATGCCTTGGGTTTTAATGGTATAAAAATGTCAATTTTGAGTCTAAAAAGACAATGGTGTGACTTTATTGACTCAAAGAAAGATATGGGTGTATCAAAAAGATAAAGACATTGTTAAAAAATTTCAAAGGGAGGTAATGTCAAAATTTGGTCTTTTTGGTAATGACCACGAGTTATTTTGGGTAAAGAATCAAGGTATTTTATTTTGGGGTTTGAGACAGGATAAGAAAGGTCTAATCTTGCCATATGTCAAAAATCCATAATTCTTGAAGAATTAAAAGAATCCTTAATTCATTTAATATTCGAAGAACTATAGATTAAAATTTGTTCAATTGCTCCACCTTAGAAAGTAGCATAAATTCAATCGTTTAAAAGATTAAGCAAACATGAAAGATCAAAGACGTGTTCAAACAAAACAATTCTCTAAGTGCAAATGATATACGCAATGCCCTCTTTTTCGGCTGTCCATGCCCCTGAATCCATCAGATTTTGGATCTCGCGCTTCAGCGCCTTACAGTTCTCAGAGGAATGTTTGGGGTTTCCTATGTGGTAACTGCAAACATCTTCAACATCGTAGCCCTTAGGAGATGTGGACTCTTTTCTCAGATCATCCTGACAGGCTTAGTCGTACAACCAGCAGATCGGACTCATTCGTTGTGATTTCAGTTTTTTTCTTTTGATGTTACAATCTTGCTTCCATGTGGTGTCATGTGGTTAAAACCACTTCATCGAATTCTCCATGAATAAATTTCATGTTTATGAAAATGCATAAAAAATAAAATGTAGATGCGAAATGCAAAATGCAAAAATGCATGAAATGTTCGAGGCATTGATCCAAAAACATGTCTGTTATTATAAATAATCTTTATTGGGACAAAAGTGTTTTATCTTTTAAGAGACAATAAACATATTTAAAGGTACGTTCAGACTAAATCCTCTAGACCCGAAACGGGTTGATTAGTTATTTGCCTTCCTCTTTCACTGATTAAATAAATTATCGAACCGCTCCGGCCTCTCTGGATGAACCGTGAAAATGTTGAGTTATTTTTTGTACTTGTTCCTAGAAGTATCGAATGACTGCATCTCTGACTTTCATCCTTTGCTGAACCTGTTCTATAATGGAAACGCCATTGAAATCCTCCATCAAAGGGATTATCTGAAGTTCAATGAATTTGTCGACAATGGCTTCCAATTCAACTATTGTTTTGTCATATTGTTCTTGTTGTCTTTGAAGGGACTCTCGAGGTCAGTAACCTTTTTCTCGTCTTGCCCCTGCCACCTTTGTCAACCCATTTTTGAAAAGTTGACTTTTGATTTATTTGATTGTTGGCACCATGTCTTCTTGATCGAATGTGACATATAATTGTCTTGCAAATTGTCCTCATTTTCTTTCTGAGTCTTTTCTGACCATAGTCGGACCCCTGCGTTTTTCACCTCTTGTATTACAACCCCTTTGTCCATTAATGCAAATTATTTAGGTTAACGAACACGTTTTTTTGGTGGATCAACACCTCTTTTAAATTATGCAAATGATGAAAACAAAATAAAAGAGAACAAAAAATAAAAATAGTTAGTGAGGTAAAAATAATAAAAAACAATCATGATAATAAAAGTTCTACCCCATATGATATCTACCCCACATGCTTTAATTCCTACCCGGACATGATCTCTATCCCGCATGCCAATTCCACACAAATCCTAACCGCATATTTGTCTAGTTCGCATGCTTTGAATAGAAAGTAAAGCATGAAACAAAGAAGCCTAGGGTTTGGAATGAGGTTTTGGGGTGGGCTCTAATTCTCCATAGCCTCCCAGTTTAGGTTCTAAAAAACGATACCCGAGTTCTCCTTGCCGTTGCCCCCTTAGGCTTGCCAGACCCTTAGTCCTAAACCCATCACAGGCTTGTGTGGACTAAGTTAAACTCGAGAGGACACATTCCCTTATGCCCATACAGAGAATAAATTCACACGAAGGCATAAGGTATATGAATCCCGAAGGTTACTTGCTAGGCCCATACGGTGAATAAATTCACACGAAGACGTCTCTTTCACCCCCACTTAAAACGCGTTCAGAGCTCGGGTTTAGAGCCTTAGATGAAAAATCTTTAAGGGCTAAAATCATTAAAAAATGGTCAGTACAACTATTTACTTGAAAAATAATCAAAGGTAAATAATTTGAATCGAATAAATAAATTAAAATTAAAATTTACTATTTTCACATAAAAGACAACCGCAAATTAATTATGGCTTGACTCACTTACCTTTCCCTAGCAGAGTTGCAAAGTTATCGTAACCGTATTTCGGTTGGGCCCCAAATTGGGTTTCGACTTGAAATAATTGGGTTGGGAGTCACCACCGACCACTTTAAAACGAATTTAGGTGGGTCAGACACCATCTTACCTGATCTTCGTTTTTACCAGAAATGTGTCAGGTTCGAGAGTCGGTTACGGTCAAGGAAGGATTAGAACCCTTGAACTGCCCTTTCGGTACCAATTAATTTGCCGGTTGTCTTAAATTAAGAAAATTGTAATTTAAAATTAAAAGGTAAAAATACGATGGCAGTTACTTACCTTAGATAGTTTTAAAGGTGTGACCTTTTATTTCCTTTTCGAATCGTTTGCAATAGCTTTGCCTTTGTATTTTCCGTGCTTTCCTCTGTATTTTATATGTAAATCGTGTGTTATAAATGGGGAGGATTACATGTATTTATAGTGAAAAAAACTAAATATTTTTATAATCCTATTAACAATAGAATCCTAATGCAACTAGACTCCTTGCTCAGTTGTTGCACGTTTGTTGGTGTGGTTGTTGCTTTAAAAGATATGGTGGTGGAAGAGTCCTCATAGGAGAGGAACTCTTGCTAGTTCTATCTTTTAAGAAAATGTGTGTCTACACTACATATTAATAATTATCGCTATTAATGATGATTATATATAATACTATTATTAGTTATGCGTGTGGTTATATATATTATTATGGGTGTATATGTAACCCCCTCAGACCGATGTGGGTAGCCAGATCCGATCTAGAGTGTCACATTAGGGCCACCGGAGTGACCCACCGTAAAAATAGCAAAAAATTTAAAACTTTTCTTAAAACATGTAAATTCATAAAATGATTTATTATTATTCAGAAATAAAACAGGGTTTTCAAACTCAGATATAAAACAAAATACAATCTACATGCCCCTAATCACATGTACCATACTCTGCAAGCAATGCCAAAAGAACTCCCTTACTGATGTTGATAGTGGTACTGATACAATTCTTTTAACCTGTAATGGTGAGTAATAGAGTGAGCTTCGAAAAGCTTAGTAATACAGAACTACCAGATGATGCTACATGACATGAAGATAAATGGGAAGCCTTAATTTCCTTATTGAATTAGACGTATACCAGGGGGCGGAATAATCTGGGGTTCTATTAGAAGTTCATCGAGTAAAAGCCATGAAGATCATAGTTCATAGGAAGCATTCATAGTATCTCATTTTCGTGAGTCAAAAAGGATGTCTAGTGTGTTCCAATCAAAACCAGTGAAAATATTTATTTTTTTAAAACCATAGCGGAACCCTCCAACCAAACTCCATTATGCAGTTCCCCAGAACTGCGTCCATAGGGCTTACCCTAAGCACACAGCAAATGAAGCCAATCTAAGGATATGCCTTGGGGTCCATGGGCCTACCCAAGGGTATCATTAGGTCTGTAAGGTCTTATTAGCTGGATCAGAGCTGTGCCTCCATACTCCAGAATCCTATCCATATAAAAATCCGGTAGAAATCAGTTTTAGCCATAAAATGTAATAACTGGACCGTTATCTAGTAATATGTCATAATAGTAATAATGAAATAAATCGTATAACTGATTTCTACCTGTACACCATAGATAGTCCAATTATTAACCTAAGGGAGTGCCTTGGGGCCTGAGAGCCTACCCAAGGATCACCTTAAGTCTGTAAGGATTTACCAGCTTGATCAGAGTTATACCTCCATACTCCAGTCTACCCATATATTATCCTAATAAAACAATTCCATTAGTAACCAATATTATTCATGGTCCATAAAACAATAACCATCATTTTATTCCAGTGAAACAAAAAACCTGATAACACATTTTAGGTACCCATAATTCATAAACCAATAGATTTCATGATTCCATAAATCAGGAACAATTCATAGTTTTCGATGAAAACCGTAATCAAATATCACATACCATGTTGCCATGATTCATAAACTAGTAAATCAATAATTTTGTTAAAACTCATTTCAAAACATATAAAACTATCATGTAGTACATATGGAACACACTAGAGGATCCAAGTATTATTCAGAGACATTTTGAAGTCATCAGTATGGATAACAGAAAACTTATGCAATTTGATCGAAATCTAACAACGAGGTCTGATTGAAGAGAATCGATTAATAATCTGTCTAATCAGACATTTACAATCCATATTAATCGATCGGTTTATCAAACAATTCGAACTGAACAATCTCTCAGAATTAATGCATGTCGACACGTCAATTTATTATCTTTCTGGGGTATTCACTCTTAAATACTAACAATTCTTATCCATGAATCATCTTCGTAATCACCGCTGAATAGATCTTTCTATAGTCTTTATTTCATTTACACGATTCAACGATATCAGGAAATACAAACGTACTTGGTTCATGGTTAATGATCCATAAGGACAATTCATCATGTAAGTTCAATAATGTTTCCAGATTCATCTAAATCACTTATTTAATTCTCAGTCATTGAGGTAACTTAGTTCATTTAGCAATCATGTCTATCCCGGTTACTTCATAGTTTTCCAGAGAAATTTAGACATTTCTGAATTTCAGATAAATATTGTTCTTTCTTTCAGTTCAATTTAGTCATATAATAATCATTTGTGTTGATTTGTCTCATAAATATCCCCTTCTTAGTACAGAATACGATCTAGAATTAAGCTGAGCTGAATACTTCCAAAATTATCATCGAGCCAAACTTGAGAAGACGAACGCTCATTCAAGTGATATCTATGTCGTTCAGGTACTGATATATCATTAAGGTTGATCGGCTCACATAAGTTGTGTTCCATAACTTTTAAAGGTAATCCAAAACCTATGCTTATTTGGATTCCTTAATTAATCCAAGACATTTACTTAGCATAGGCCATAAGGGTATTTTGGTTGTTTTGGTGTCCAGTTTCATTCCAATCATTACAGAGCTCGAGGATATTCATTCATTCCTGAGCTTGGTGATATTCTTGATCATTTGCCTTCTAAGGGTATTATGGTCATTTTACAGATCCAATGTATTACAATTATTTCCTTACGTTCGATCTTATTATCGAATTTAAACTTATAATTTATTTCAGTCATTTTGAACAATTTTGTCAAAAGAACACCCCCGATAAATTATTCTTCAGGTTTTTACTCATAACTCAGATATATTCGGGTCAAGTGCCTTCTCAGATTTTACCAACAAAATATCATGAATTTTCATGTACAAACACAGGATCTTAACAATTAAATCCATATTTAATCGAGTTAAGTATGAATACTCAAAGTACTTTCTCATTCAGGGTCAACTCGAACTATTTTACCTCTCAAGGGCATTTTCGTAATTTCTTAACCAGATAATTTCAGTATTAACTCTTAACCAAATAATATAATTTAGAGATCCTATGATTAATTTCTTTCCCGAACATTCTCTGATCTTGAAATTATTCCCTTAACAGACTCTTAGATTCTTGCTCAAATCCTCTTGGGTTAAAAACTGGTTATCTATATTTTCTTAGTAAACTAGTATTTCTTATGCACATCAGTAGTTTCATCAAATCAATATGTCTTTAAAAACCTCTTATCCAACTTCCATAGTCAAATCTTGTCTTTTTATAACATAATGGTATTTTCGTAATTTTACCCTACCGGAATATTCTCATAATTTCTCATCCAAGTACCTTTAACATTTAACAATTGATGAAATAAATTATAAGTTACAGATCCATGTTGATTTCTTTATTACTGAGCACAAAACTTGTAAGTTAATTGTAAGAATCCCTTAATTTCTTATATTAATCATCTGAACCATAATCAGTTGCCAAATTTCTACTGTATTCGGATCGAGTGTAGAAATTCATTAACTACACAAATAAGACCAACATTATCTTATTCATGCATTTATCAATATTCACATGTTCCATAAAGCATAAAGAGGTATTAAAGTATTACCTCGATTTTCATGCCATACTGATCGACCATATAAATTCCATTCGAACGGCCCCAATCTTGATATCATCTTCCAATAAATCCTCAGATGTATATCAACATAAATTACATAAAAAACGGAGCTTAATTTTGAAAAATGGATCGAATCGGGTGATTAATCAGTGAAAATCAACTTACAGGGTTTGAATTTGGCGAAATGGACCCCAAAAATAGATTCAAGACGTTGAAAAACGTCAGAGTAGGTATACCTGTTCAAAGTCAAAGGTCGTCTAACGCCCGGTCAATGCCGGTCAAAGTTATGGTCAACAGTGGTTAACGCCGGTCAACAGTCATCAGTCGACTGTTTTATACAAATATCACCCTAACCAAAATTAATTACAAAATTAGCCACTTTTTTACACAAATAGCATCCAAATAGAAATTAATTACTAAATTAACACCTAGACGATGCCCATTCTCGGGGGGTGGTGCGTGGGGCATGTGAACAGTGATACGGTGTCGGAAAATTCTCGAAAAAAATTCCTAAAAATTATTTTAAGCGATTTTGAGGCACTTACAAAGCTCGGTTCATAATTTTGAACGGTAGAGAGCTCGATTTCAACAAAACTGAAACTTGACCGCTTCACCTCCTCACACGTCACCGCCGCCAGAGACAAGGAGGACACCGACAGATTCGGAACGGAACAAGAAACACGATGGTGCGGTAGGTGTCGAAAACGGATGATCGGATCATCATGAATCGACGAAAAACTAACTGAAATCGAGTTAAAACCGATGATACTTTCAACTTAAATTAACGACGAACGACATCGATTCACAACAAGAGGTTTGAGGGGTTTTTTTTTTATTCGGTCAACAACGAACACGATGGTGGTATCGGTTTGTCAATCGGAGGTCGAACGGTGAGTAGATCGGAGTTGAAAAGAGGGTTGACAAGAGAGGGAAATTTAGAAAAATCCCCTGGAAACCAACGGGGGAGAGAACTTATAATTCTCTCAAAAAGGAAAATGGATAAATCATGAGTTTAGCCATTAAATTTCTTACACTTCCTAAAATGGTCTGTCAACTTTACGATTTTACAATTTAATCCTAATTTTCTTCCAAAATACCAATTAAATCCAATACTTTATAATTTCTAAAATTTAGCCCCTAAAATGGGGTATTACAATATATGATTATTATTTATATATAAATTTATTTTAAGTAATTAAATTGAATATATATACATTTAAATATTAGTGGAATTTAAAAGAGCACTAATTTTATTAATTTTATTTTACAGGCCCAAAATTAAATATATGATGACCAAAACAATCACAAAGATGGGTCCCAAAACATGTATCCCAATAGAGTGGAGGCCCAATTGAAGTATGTCCAATCATTAGGGCATTGAGGGAAACCCTAATCCTCCCCTTTTTATCCAACACTGCCAAGAGGTCTGAGCTGTCAGATATGTTACCAATTCGATGGTCCAGATTTACTCAGATGATTAGGATTTTAGATTAAGCCTTAAGGTATCTCGTGCAGCCGATTTTCAGTCGTTAGATCTGGCCCCAGATATCTAACGGCCCACGACATTTCAAGGGCCTCAAAATCATATCTGTGGTACACGCGAGACCACCCAGCTTCCCAACCGCACGTTTCACCAGCGAAGATCACCAACCACTATAGACGGCTCCACATCACAAGCCTCAACAGTAATGCCTAGAGGCCCTCGCACGCACCTTCATCGCCCATATCTCCTGACAGTGGTCCCAAATGGACTACAACGCCATTCTGTCGAGAGGGAGGGGAAAAATTCCTCTGCCATATAGAGTCATTTGGCACATTTCATGCGATAACCAACAAAATAAAAAGGGGGCATTTTAGGCCCTTAGATCAGTCACACTTAGAGGTGGGTATATGGGCTAAGGTCCGCGGGCTACTTGTTTAACCCGCGGCTCGTGCAGGTTTTAGACATCAAAAACTGAAGCTCGTTTAAATTGCGGGCTTTTTAGCCCGAACCATTAAACCTGCAGGTTTAATGGGTATAACCGCGGGTAGCTCGTAAAACCCGCAATAGCCCGTTTAATTTAAATTTTATAAAATTTTATAGAAAATAAACTTAAAGAATTTTATAGAAAAAAAAAATAAATTACCTATAAATATGATGTTGCTTATAACCATTGTAGTTCTTAAATTTATTAGAGCATTTGTCATAATTCTACCATTGCTTGATATTTTTTTTTCATTTACAATGTATCAAATTATTCTTCATTTAAAAAAAATAAAAGTTAAAAGATTTATATAGTATTTTAGTCTTATAAAATTTACATCATTATCACTTTGGTATTTAAATATTTTTTATTTAATTTTGACCTTTATTTTTTTCATGAAGTATGTTATCCATTTCGTTCTTTAATTATAAAATGTCATGTGATATTCTAATAATATATCACATGACACGTAATATTTGGATTAAAAATAAGAAAGAAAAGTAAAAGAAAAAATTGAAAACATACTTTTCAACTTTTAATTGCTTTTACAAAAGAAAAAGTATTATATTTGTATAATGTTTGACTTTGTTGAATTTTTCTATTTGAATTTCTGCTTGCAGACACTTATGCGTCTTCATATTATAGCCTTGAATAATCATATTTTATAAAAGTATAATGTGGTTATTGTTTTATTTGTTTTTCAATTTGGTGATATAAGTGAATATTGTTTTTTTAAATTTGAGTTTAACTAATTATATTGTTATATATATTAATGATTAAAAAATTAAAAAAATATTATTTTACAATCATTTCGGCTATTTAAAATAAAATTTAAATATTATTTATTATTTTGACGGTGCTACCTTCCTTTTCAAGTTATTGGATCATTTTTAAAGGTGTAGCAAGTTAGAACATTATTTTTTATTGCATTTAAAGCATTTAAAATTATTTTTATTTAACGGGCTACGGGTAAGCTTGTTTAACCCGCGGGTTAAACGGACGGGCCGCTGGCCTTAAAATTAAAAATCGGGGCTTTTTAAACCGCTCTGTTTAAGCCTACACCTTCAAAACCCGTGGACTAAACGGGAGGGTAGCCCGTATACCCACCTCTAGCCACACTAGTAGGTTCCCTCGGATGCAAGCAAAAAATAAAGGAAATATTAGAAAAGCAGACAAAAAAATATCAGAAGAAAAACACAGGTGGAGTGAGAGATATAAGGACAACATCACAAAATCAAGGGGGACCTTTTTTTCGGAACAAAAGAGGAAAACCCAAAAGAAAAAAGAGAAACGATCACCTTTTTAGCAAGATCCGACCGCCGTCACTTCATCGGTGTAAAGAGTTTACCCCCACTACCGAAGGTAAACCTTTTACCTTTTAGGTTTGGGTGTTTAGTTTTGGGGAGGTTTAGGGCTGAAAGGTTTAGTTTTTTCCCCAGTTTTCCAAAGGGCTAAGAGAGGAATAGGATTAGATTGGGAAATTTTTTAGCCCCTCGTCGGATTGTTAGGGGAGGAGGCTATGGCGGTCGTGGGTTTAAGGGAAGAGAGTGAAAAACAAAAAAAAGGAAACGAAGAGAAGTTGAGAGAGAACGGTTGGGGGTCTTGGTTAAGTCATAAAATGGGGCTAGGGTTTAGGTTTTACCCAAAATAGGCTATATATCTAGTAGCCAAAACTGCGGCGTTTAGGGCTATGAGAGCCCGTGTGGGATAGTTATGTAAGCTCCAACCATTTTCGTTTTAAATCATTTTAGTTCTCAGCCTGGAACTTTTTATTTTATGATTTTAACTTTCTACTTTTTTTCGTTGTTCATTCTAGTCCAATATGTTAGTATGTTTCTATTTATGTTGGATTTTCACATTTAGCATTTTATTCACGATATTTGCGTCCCAGTCCTGAAATATAATAGTGAATCTGGTGCTCGTACTTTATGATCCTTTTGTTTTAAGTCAGAAGATTTGATTTGTTTATTTTTCTGGTCCATGGCATTATTGTTTTATTTATTATTAGCCCTCATATATGTTAAATTTATTTAATTTTTTTTGATTTTATTTTGTCCTTCCACTAAGTTTGTAACACCCCCAACCCGTACCCGATCCGGATATGAATATGAGGTATCACATTGACTTTTCAAAACTGTGACTCTTTGAAGATCTGTTTAAAATTTAAACTTTTACTTTGAATTTAGTGGTGAAACCCTTATACAAAAGTTAATATAAAAAAATTCATATTTCACAAAGAAATTAAACACTTAATATATTTACATAAACTCAAAATATATAGTTACAAAATAGATCAGAGCATTTATGATTTAAGCATTGATGATACATCTCAACAAAATTTCAAATATACAAGAAGCAACTACAATTCAAATCCTTCTGATGTAATCGTCTTCAAAGTGTATACTGTCCTATCCTAGCTTTACTAGTCGGATCTTTTTGAACCTACGTGTGAAAACACTCACACGCTAAGTCATTGACTTAGTGAGGCATAAATGAGTATAATAAAACAATACGGTATTTACTTAAACATTTTCAAGAAACATTGCATATGGAAATCAATATACATTTCATAAACATAATTATAATGTTATACACTGTTCAATTCATATCCATTTGTTTAAATAACCCAATGTATATCACTGAGAACTCAAGGTATGTCAGTACTTTGAGGTTGTGCACTGTAATTACAGTTGAAACTGCGCGTAGAATTTGCACCTATGTGCCACGTAGAATATGCACCGAAGTGCCACAGATTTTTTCCTGAAAGACCGCATAGAATTGTCCCGAAGGACCGCATAGAACCTTTGACTCTTGGCATGCCAACTATACCTCTAATTCTCATAACATATACTTTGAGCTTTAACAATATAACTATTTCACATTACATCATTCAAAGTACCATTTATTCACATAAAACACATTCACATATAACATATTCACATAGAACATTTTCACTTAGAACATATTCACATATAACATATTCACATACTAATAAATTCCAAACAGTACTTCTGAAATACAATTTATATAAAACATCATAAATATATTGCATAAAATAAATAAAATTGTTTTCGATCAAAAACTTTTGAGGTTGGCTTATCGCAAGCCGTCCTCATATGTAATATAAATAAATAAGTTGCACTCACCTTTTCTTCACTTAAGTCTTAAGCAAAAATTCCTTTTCTCTTTCGTTTAATCTCTTTACTACTTTGAGTCGTTTAGAACTTGCTTTCGATCTATCACAAATAAATATCGAAGCTCAATTAATGGCTAACCAATAAGCATTTACATAAACGAAATGAAAGACCTAATTTAAAATTTCAGACTGAATAATATCGGTACTATACACACAGTACCGATACTTATCTTCTATGGTACCGATACCTACTTTAGTATCAATACTATTTTGGCATTCTAGAATTTTATCTTTAATTATAGTATCGGTACCTTACTATGGGTATCGATACCTCCATATCAATATCGATACTACTTCAATCAGTATCGATAATGTTCATCCGATTAATACAATTTCCTTTAATTTAACCTTATAGTATCGATACAGTTCTTCCAGTACCGATACCCTTACCCAGAATTGACATATTTCACTTCGAATTTAACCCAAAATTCACCTAAATCTCAATCTTCTAACTCCATTAATGCCCTTAAACTTATTAACACTTATCCCAACCAACTTATATCCATTAATCCCCTTTTAACATCCAAAATTCTCCATAGAATACTTAAAACTAAAAATCACACTCATTCATTAAACATGTTGTCAATCCTTTATAATACTTCAAACACCTTAATTAGACCTTTGAAAAGTCAAATATATCCTAAAAAATCCAAATGCTAATCAATCTTATCAATTCCCTTAAAAACTCATTTTACCAAATTATCATTAATTTACCAATCTCTTTGATTCTATTCATCCTTAAGCTTCCTTAAGCTTCTATACCACCCAAGAACTATAACTCAACTCAAAAATGAAAGAAATAACCAACTTCAATCACTTACCTTAGCAAAGGGGAGGTTCACGGTAGAAAATAAAGAAGAAGATGAAGATGAACAAACTTCTAGGCTTTTCTATCATCTTTCCTCTATTTCCCACATGTTAAATAACCTTAAAAATGAATTTTAAATTCATTTCATGCCAAAAGACCACTTTTCCCTTCCATCCTTCAATCTTTGATAACAGGTCCTAGACAAAAATTTCCAAATTAATCCTTGAACATTTAAATTTATCAAAATTAAACTGATAAATTTTAAATCCTTACACTTTAGTCATTGACCCGATGTTTAGGGTATTAAAATTCTTCCCCTTAAGAAAATTTGTTCTCAACTTTTTACTGCATAAAGAGATGAGGAAATTATCTTCTCATATCCTTTTCACGCTCCCATGTTGCCTCTTTCACATTGTGATTTTTCCAAAGAACTTTAACTAATGGAATCGTCTTTTTCCTTAGTTTTTTGACTTCATATTATAAAATCCGCACTGGTTCTTCATCATAGGTCATGTCAGATTGGATTTATATCAATTTAGGTGCTATGACGTGAGAAAGATCTGAGCGATATCTTCTGAGCATCGAAAAAATGAAAAACGTTGTGGATCTTCTCCATTTCTGGTGACAATGGTAACTGATATGCTACTAGTCCAACTATTTTTAAGATCTCATATGGCCCAATGAATTGTGGACTTAGTTTTCCTTTGCGTCCAAAATGAAGAATCTTCTTCCAGGGTGATACTTTGAGGGATAGTTTATTACCTACTTGGTATTCAATTTCCTTTCTCTTTAAGTCTGAGTAAGACTTCTGTTGATTAGTTGTTATCTTAAGATTATCTTGGATAATCTTTACTTTCTCTTCGACTTCTTTGATCAGATCTGGCCCCACTATGTCTCGATCTTTCAATATAAACCAATTTAATGGTGTTTGACACTTTCTTCCATTTAAAGCTTCGTAGGGCGTCATCTTGATACTAGATTGATAGCTATTATTGTAAGAGAATTCTGCCAAAGGCAAATATTTTTCCCAAGTTCCCTTGAATTCTATTACACACGCCCTTAGCATATCTTCTAAAACTTGAATAGTTCGCTTGGACTTACCATCTGTCTGAGGGTGAAAAGCTATGCTAAAGTTCAACCGGGTACCCAAGGCTCCACGTAAAGATTTCCAAAACCTCGAAGTAAACTTTGGATCTATGTCAAATTGTAATACCCCAAATGTCAGGCCAATGACGTTATTGAAAAGATTTAAATTTTGAGGATTTAATTAATAAAAGATAAAGTATAAGAAAATAAATTAAACATTATTTGGTTAAGACTAAATTCTAAGAATGAAAGAATGAAATGGGTATTTTGGTCCTTTAATGGGGGAAATGAATTATGGTATTAAAGTAAAGTAAAGGGGAAAAAAGGGAGAGTGTTATTACCTTGGCTCTCTTTATTTTTCTTTCCCGTTTTTCATGTGGCTTTCTCCATAGATAACGTAAGCTTTATCAAACTAGTTTTTCCTTTAGGTTATGGTCTGTTGTTGCCACCTTAAGTTATATGTAAGTTTAAGGAAGGGTTAAATAAGATTAAAACTAGGAGATGGAGGAAATATTTTAGATTTAATAAAATGGGGTTTTGAATGATATGTTGGAATAGAAGTTTTTATTGATGTTTCTGAGTATATTTAACTTTTCAAATAAGTAAATGAGAGATTAGAAGCATTGGATAAGATTAAAAACATGTTAGGAAAAGTGGTATGATTCTTAGATAAAAATGTTCTTAGGAGATTTTAGATGTTTTAAGAAGCTAAATGAAGGAAGGTTAGTAAGGATAAGTAAAGAAGAGTTTAATAGTATTGTTGAGGGTAAACATAATGAAATTTGACCAAATTTGGGTAATAATTGGGCAAAAAAAATAGAAAATCTGAGTAAGGGTATCAGTACTGATAGAAAGTATCGATACTATAGGTTTAAATGGGTAGAAATATGATGAACATCACCGGTACTAATGTAATTAGTATCGATATTGATAAGGTATCGATATCAAAAAGGAAAGTATTGATACCATGGATTCCAAAATGCCAAAATGGTATCAATACTGAAAGGGAGTATCGGTACCACAATATAGAAGTATCGATACCATGGTAGGGGTACCGATACTATTGAGCCATGAATTTTAAGATGGGTTGAGATTGTTATAGAAATTTTAATAATAGTACTTTTGATTATTGTTAAAGTATAAATGTTAGGGAAAATACTAACAATTGGTATGGTTTGTGTTTTTAATGGATGTTTGATTAGATCGAAATCAAGTTCCCGAGTCAAGTAAGAAAAAGGGCAAAGACAAAGTTGTCGAGTAGTTGGACATCACTAAAACATATCAGGTAAGTTCATACAATGTAATTATATGGATTCAGGGAGACTCACAATAAGTCCACCATAAATGTTTAAATTAATGTATGTTTTACTTTATATTATATATGTTTATAATGTGTGTGGAACTGATATTATGAATGATTTTTAGAGTAATAACTGTTTTAAATAAAAGATTAATTGCATAGCTATGAATTTGACAGAAATGTGTCAATTATGCCAGTTAGATGAAAGGTTTAATATCTTTGAGTAAAAGATTAATTGCCTAGCTGTGCATTTGATAGAAATGTGTCAATTATGCCAGTTATATGAAAGGTTAAATACCTTTGAGTAAAAGAATAATTGCCTAGCTGTGCATTAGACAAAAAGGTGTCAATTACGCCAGTTAGATGAAAGATTTAATACCTTTGAGTAAAAGATTAATTGCCTAGTTGTGCATTTGGAAAAAAGGTGTCAATTATGCCAGTTAGATGAAAGGCTAAATGCCTTTGAGTTAAAGATTAAATGCCTAGCTGTGCATTTAGCATAAAGGTGTCAATCATGCAAGTTAGATGAAAGGCTAAATGCCTTAGGGTAAAAGACTAAATGTTAACAGTGCATTTTGACATAAACAGTGTCATTTATGGATTTGAAAAAAAGGATTGTAAAGGAATCACATAAAGTAGACAATTTATCATGGTTTTGATAGTCAGAACATACTTATAAATAATTTGTAATTCTTTTACAAGGCTATGCATCATTAAGTAAATACTTAACGTGTGTTGATTTCACCCGTAGGTAACAATCAAAGATTTCTCATATAAGGAGTGCATCTGCAATAACTTTCATCAATTAAAGGTTGACTCATCAGTAACATTGAGACAATCTTATTCATTTTGAAAACTTAGCTGACATGTAATTGAACTTAAGAAAATATTTTGTAATGTATTTAAAGTGATAATTCTAGTAATATTCCTCTATGGATGTTATACTATTATATGGTTTTAAAATTTGAAACAAAAGTTTACGGGGTTTTAAATGACAAAATGTTTTAAAAAGTGACATGACATATGTATCTTGTGTACAGAAAGATGTACGGGAGATGGGTGTTACATTTATTGGTATCAGAGATACAAGTTTAGCTGATTCTTGGCTGAAACTGACTTCATTTGAAATAAGAAAAAAAGAATTACATGCCACTAAAATTGTCAAGGTTACTGATATGGTGTCATTAGAGTGTAATTATTGACACTCCTTACTTATTACTATGCATATTCTAATAGATGACATAATCCTCAAACTCGTGTAGAGCGGGGAACAAAATAGGAGAGAAGGAGCTATTAGCGAAAGTTATGAGGCTAATAGTGAACTGTCGGTTCCATATGAAAATACTAGTGCGTGCACATCATGGGATGTCAGTACTAGAGTTTAGATCTTTTATGCAAGCTCTTGATGCTATATTGACCCGTTTTTAACCTCCTCCACCTCCCTTTGCTCCTCCAGTACCGAGGATGTTAATCCCAAAAGGACCTGAAGAGTTTAGGAGCTCCCGAATTTCATGGAGAAGATGAGGAATGCCATATGAAGGCTTATTTATGGCTGGATGATGTAATGCTAATGCTTGAAAGTATTCACTTCTCAAATTCAGAGAAGCTAGGTGGATCTGTATCGTTGCTAAGGGGATCAACTCGAGTGTGGTGGTCAAATAGTATAATGTATGCACCACCGGAACAATTGATCTGACAGTTCTTCCAGGAAGAATTTAACAATAAGTATATTGGTGAGCAGTTCAGACGAACGATGCTGATGAAGTTTCTTAATTTGAAATAACGGGACTGAGTAGTATATGAGTATGAAGCTGAGTATAATAAGTTGAACCGTTTTGCTGCTGAGGTGGTTCCCAATGACAAGGCCCAACGCGATTGGTTTATTGAGGGATATAGGCCAAAGTTGAAGGAAATGATGTTAGCTTTGAGTTTACCTAGCTTGGAAGAAGTTATAAACTGAGCCAAAGCTATCAAAAGAGCTCAAGCCGAGACATTAGCAGTGAAACAAAGTTTGTAGATAGGGAAAAGGGCTAGAACACCTTCAACTCCCTATTATGTTAAGAGAGGTAAGGGATCGGGTTCCAGATATACTGACAGAGAGGGTTCTATTGTAGCTTCATAAAAAACTAAACAGTGTTAGTCGGTTGCTGCTAACTCGGGTATAGCAGTTGGAGAAAGAAATATATGTCAGACATGTGGTAGAGCACACCGAAGAGTATGTAGACTTCTTAGTGGAGCTTGTTTCCAATATGGCGAGACTGGTCACTTTGCCCAAAACTGTCCAAAGAGATCTTGGGACCATTCGACACAATCTGAAAGATTTTTGGTAGCCTTTAATAGAAGCAGAGGAAGGGGTAGATCCAGGGGACAAGCTGAATCAATACAATGACAAGAGAGTCGAGGAATCATAAGAATTTATAACATTAAGGCGAATGAGGATCGGGATGACCTTGAGATCATAACAGGTACATTCCATCTATTTGACGAGCCTGTAATTGTATTAGTTGACCATGGTTCTCCACATTCTTACATTAGTACAAAGTTGGTTAGAGCTAGAGAAATTCCTTTAGAACCTATCTTTAGTGAAATGATTACAGTAAATCCTATGGGACAGTGTGAGAGTAGAGCGGGTGTGTAGAAAATGCCCAATAAAAACCCAAGGGATTTTGTTTCTAACAAACTTAATGCAGTTGCCTTTCGATGAGTTTGAAATCATTTTAGGTATGGACTGGTTTTCTCCACATCATGGATGGGTTGATTATCGCCAGAAGCGATTATTTCTGAAAGATGTAGAAGGCTAAAAAATTGTAGTAATCGGAGAAAAAGTGAAATCACCATCCAATGTGATATCAACCATGATTGCAAAGAAAATGATGTCAAAGGGGTGTATAGCTTTTCTAGCTAATGTGGTAGATACTCGAGTGCCAGAGGTGGGATTAAACAATATTCCAATAGTTAAGGATTTTCCATAGGTTTTTTCGGAGGAATTACCGGGGTTACCTCTAGATCGTGAAATGAAATTCAAGATTGAGGTTTACGCAGGTATCGAACCTATTTCTATGGCCCCGTATCGAATGGCTCTAACAGAGTTAAGAGAATTAAAAGCCCAATTACAAGAGTTGCTTGATAAGGAATTTATTAGACCCAGTGTTTTTCCTTGGGGAGCACCAGTACTATTTGTGAAAAAGAATGATGGGTCGATGCGGTTATGTATTGACTATCGTCAATTGAATAAAGTAATGATAAAGAACAAGTGTCCTCTTCCGAGGATTGATGATTTGTTTGATCAATTGAAAGGTGCAACGGTGTTTTCTAAGATATACCTGAGGTCAGGATACCACCAATTAAATATAAAAAGGAGGATATTTCCAAGATAACTTTTCGTACTCGGTACGGACACTATGAGTTTGTGGTAATGCCATTTGGGCTGACTAACGCTCCTGCAACATTGATGGACTTGATGAATCAAGTATTCCAACCTTACTTGGATCAGTTTGTGGTGGTATTCATAGATGATATTTTGGTGTATTCCAAGTGAGAATTTTGGTTATCTAAGATTTCTTTCCTTGGTCATATAGTCTCCATAGAAGGCATAAGAGTAGATCCTAAAAATATCCGAGCCATAGTTGATTGGCAACCCCCAAAGAATGTTTTTGAGGTTAGAAATTTCTTTGGGCTTGCTAGTTATTATAGACGGTTAGTGAATAATTTCTCAATGTTAGCTTTACCGTTAACTAAGTTGTTGCGGAAAGATGTGCCTTTTGTTTGGTCAGAGAAATGCCAATAAAGTTTTGAATTGCTAAAGAGAATAGTAATAGAGGCCCCAATGCTTGTGCAACCTGACTCAGGTAAAGATTATGTCATTTTCAGTGATGCATCCCATAATGGACTGGGATGTGTACTGATGCAAGAAGGGAAAGTTGTGGCTTATGCCTCAAGACAACTAAAGAATCATGAGATAAATTACTCGACGTGAGACTTAGAATTGGCCGCGATATTGTTTACTTTGAAAATTTGGCGCCATTATTTGTACGAAGAGCGTTGCCATGTTTACACGGATCACAAGAGTCTAAGGTACTTGTTGACTCAAAAAGAGCTGAATTTGAGACAAAGAAGATGGATTGAGATTTCAAAAGATTATGATTTGATTATCATCCCGGAAAGGCTAATGTGGTAGCGGATGCGCTCAGTTGAAAAACTTTTGCAGCTTTACGGGCTTTGGATGCGCATATGTCTTTAAAGGATGATGGTTCCTTGATTGCTTAACTTAAGTTAAAGCCGATGCTTTTGAATTGGGTAAAAGAGATGCATGGTCGAGATGATAAATGCTTAGTGAGAATGGCGCAAGTCAAAAAAGAGACGAAAGACTTTGAAATGAGAGTCGATGGATGTTTATATTATCATTAAAGACTTTGCATTCCCGATAATGATGAATTGAAGAAAAATATTATTACCGAGGTACATTTTAGCCCTTTGACGATGCATCCAGAAGGGAATAAGATGTACCAGGATTTGAAGAGTCGTTATTGGTGGCATGGTATGATAAAAGCTGTATCAGAATTTATTGCTAAATGTTTGACATGTCAACAAGTGAAAGCTGAACATCAAGAGCCTTCCAGATTGCTACAACTAATATTAATTTCTGAGTTAAATTTGGTAAAGGTTACAAGGGATTTTGTTTTGGGGTTACCTTTGACTTTAGATAAAAAGGACTCGATATGGGTAGTTGTAGACAGATTGATCAAGATAGCGCATTTTATTCCAATTCGAGTAGATTACTCGATGAATAAGTATGCGGAGTTGTATATAAAAGAGATAGTCACGCTGCATGGAGTGCCTATATCAATAGTGTCAGATTGAGACCCAAGGTTTACTTCAAGATTCTAGAAGTCGTTGCATGAGGTATTGGGTACTCGATTGAACTTCAGCACAACTTTTCATCCGCAGACAAATGGGCAGTCCGAACGAACTATACATATATTGGAGGATATACTAAGGGTATGTGTGATTGAGTTTAAGGGATAATGGGAAAGGTATTTACCTTTGGTTGAATTTGCTTATAACAACAGTTACCAATCGAGTATTAAGATGGCCCCATATGAAGCTTTGTATGAGAGGAAATGTCGAACACCATTAAATTGGTTCAAACTTAAAGATCAAAATCTAATTGGCCCAGATTTGAAGAAAGAAAGTAAAAATTATCCAGGATAATTTGAAGATAGCCTCTGATTGACAGAAATTTTATGCTGTTTTGAAACGAAAAGAAATCGATTTTCAAGTGGGAGACAAAGTATTCCTGAAGGTATCTCCCTGGAAGAAGGTATTGTGATTTGGGCGAAAAGAGAAGTTGAGTATGAGATTCATTAGACCATATGAGATCTTGAAAAGGTTCAGACTCGTAGCTTATCAATTAGCGTTTCTTCCGGATATGGATAAGATCCACAATCTTATGCTGTTAGAATTAGAGTTTTTATTGATTTTTATGAGTATATTTGACTTGTCAAATAAGTAAATAAAAGATTAGAAGCAATGGATGAGATTAAAAACATGTTAGGAAAAGTGGTATGATTCTTAGATGGAAAAGTGGTATGATTCTTAGATGGAAAAGTGGTATAATTTTTAGATGGAAATGTTCTTGGGAGATTTTAGATGTTTTAAGAAGCTAAATGAAGGAAAGTTAGTAGGGATAAGTAAATAAGAGTTTAATAGTATTGTTGAGGGTAAACATAAGGAAATTTGACCAAATTTGGTTAAGAATCAGACTAAAAAATTGAAAATCTGGTAAGGGTATCGGTACTGATAGAACAATACCGATACCATAGGTTTAAATGGGTAGAAATATGATGAATAGTACAGGTACTAATGTAATTAGTATCGATACTGATAAGGTATCGATACCAAAAAGGAAAGTATCGATACCATGGATTCCAGAATGCCAAAATGGTATCGATTCTGAAAGGGAGTATCGGTACCACAGTATAGAAGTATCGATACCATGGTACAGGTACCGATACTATTGAGCCAGGAATTTTAAGATGGGTTGAGATTGTTAAAAAAAATTAATAATAGTACTTTTGAGTATTGTTAAAGTATAAATGTTGGGGAATATACTAGCAATTGGTATGGTTTGTGTCTTTAATGGATGTTTGATTAGATCGAAATCAAGTTCCCGAGTCAAGCAAGAAAAAGGGCAAAGACAAAGTTGTCGAGTAGTTGAACATCACTAGAACATATCAGGTGAGTGTATACAATGTAATTATATGGATTTAGGGAGACTCACAATAAGTCCACCTCAAATGTTTAAATTAATGTATATTTTACTTTATATTATATATGTTTATAATGTGTGTGGAACTGATATTACGAATGATATTTAGAGTAATAACTGTTTTAAATAAAAGATTAATTGTCTAGCTGTGCATTTGACAGAAATGTGGCAATTATGTCAGTTAGATGAAAGGTGTAATACCTTAGAGTAAAATATTAATTGCCTAGCTATGCATTTGACAGAAATGTGTCAATTATGCCAGTTAGATTAAAGGTTAAATACCTTTGAGTAAAAGATTAATTGCCTAGCTGTGCATTTGACAGAAAGGTGTCAATTATGCCAATTATATGAAATGTTTAATTCCTTTGAGTAAAAGATTAATTGCCTAGCTGTGCATTTGACATAAAGGTGTCAATTATGCCAGTTGGATGAAAGGTTAAATACCTTTGAGTAAAAGATTAATTGCCTAGCTGTGCATTTGACAGAAAGGTGTCAATTATGCCAGTTAGATGAAAGGTTTAATACCTTTGACTAAAAGATTAATTGCCTAGATGTGTATTTGATAGAAAGGTGTCAATTATGCCAGTTAGATGAAAGGCTAAATGCCTTTGAGTTAAAGATTAAATGCCTAGCTGTGCATTTGGTAGAAAGGTGTCAATCATGCAAGTTAGATGAAAGGCTAAATGCCTTTGGGTAAAAGACTAAATGTTAACAGTGTATTTTGACATAAATAGTGTCATTTATGGATCTGAAAAAAAGGATTGTAAAAGAATCGCATAAAGTAGACAATTTATCACGGTTTTGATATTTAAAACATACTTATGAATAAATTGTAATTATTTTACAAGGTTATGCATCACTAAGTAAATACTTAATGTGTGTTGATTTCACACATAGGTAACAATCAAAGATTTTTCGTGTAAGGAGTGCAATTGCAACAACTTTCATCAATTAAAGGTTGACTAGTTAGTAACATTGGGACAATCTTATTGATTTTAAAAACTTAGCTGATATGTAATTGAACTTAAGAAAATATTTTGTAATGTATTTAAAGTGATAGTTCTAGTAATATGCTTATATGAATGTTATACTATTGTATGTTTTTAAAATTTGAAACAAAATTTTACGGGTTTTTAAATGACAAAATGTTTTAAAAGTGACGTGACATCTGTATCTTGTGTATGGAAAGGTATACGGGAGATGAGTTTTGCACATATACTATTGAAACTGGTACTCCATGTAGTCAAACTCTCTCATTGATATACAATTCAACATACTTATCCATTGAATAATCAGTTCAAACATGAATGAAGTGCACTATCTTCGTCAATCTATCAACAATTACCCAAATTGAATCCTTTTTATTCGGTGTCAATGGTAACTCCGTTAAGAAATCCATCATAAATATTTCCCATTTCCATTGAGGAATGAAGATCGACTGTAAATGTCCTGAAGGTACTTGATGTTTAGCTTTCACTTGTTGACAGGTTAGACACTTTTCAACAAACTTTGTAATAGCTATTTTCATGCCTGGTAACCAATATCGACTATTTAAATCATAATACATCTTGTTCCCTCCTAGATGCATATTTAACGGGCTAAAATACACTTCAGAAAATATATCTTTCTTCAAATCTTTATCATTTGGAACACAAATTTGATCTCTTTAGTATAAGCATCCATCATATTTTACTTCAAAGTCCTTGATTTTACCTTTTTCCAATTGTTTCAATCCTGCTAAACACTTATTATCTCTCCTTTGCGACTCCTTTATTCACTCCAACAATAAAGGTCTTAGCTTTAATTCATCCATCAGAGTACTACTGTCTTTTAAAGAAAATCGGGCATCTAAGATGCGTAAAGCTACAAAAGTCTCTCAGCTAAGTGCAACAACTACCATGTTAGCCTTCCCAGGGTAATAGTCTATGATTGCATCATAGTCTTTAAGTAGCTCGATCCATCTCCTTTGTCTCAAGTTTTGCTCCTTTGAAGTCAGTAAATATTTTAAACTTTTTTGATTCGTAAAACTATAACATCGCTCACCATATAAATAGTGGCACCAAATCTTCAGTACAAACACCACCGCTGCTAACTGAAGATCATGTGTCGAATAGTTCCTTTCATGTGGCTTAAGATATCTCGAAGCATATGCTACTACTTTTCCATCTTGCATCAAAACACATCCATACCATTATGTGAAGTTTCACTATAGATTGTATAGTCTTTGCCCGATTCTGGTTGTACTAGCACTGGAGCCTCTGTTATAACCTTCTTTAAAGATTCAAAACTCTCTTGGCATTTATCCGTCCAATTGAATGGCACATCTTTTCTCAACATTTTTTTTCAATAGAGAGGAAATCATCAAAAAATCCCTTACAAACCTTCGATAATATCTTGCTAATCCCAAGAAACTCCGTACTTTAAAAACATTTCTTGGATCTTCCCAATCTAATATAGCCTTAATTTTCTAAGGATCCACCTGAATCCCCTCTGTAGATACCACATGTCCAAGGAATGCAACTTCAGGTAACCAAAATTACCTTGGCTCGAGTATCAATCACATTGGCGATGAAAGCTTGACATCCTTGAAACATTAGCTTCTTAGCCGACATTACCGATATCACGTTAGCTAATGGATTAATTCTCTCACTGACCACAATTACCTCTGATCCATCAGAACTTCTCAAAACTACTTGCTTTAATCGACAATCCACATTAGCATGGTAATGATATAACCAATCCATTCCCAAAATAACCTCGAACTCATCAAAGGGTAATTTATTATATTAGCATGGAATTCAATTCCCTGAATCCTTATAGGACACCCTCGACAAACTTGATTCACCCGAGCACTATTCCCTAAAGGATTAGTCACAATCACCTCACTACTTATAGGTTCTAACTGAATTCTCAAATCTCTCACCAATTTACTGCTAATATAAGAATATGTTGATCTCGGGTCAATCAATACCAAAACAGGTTTATAAACTAGTTGGAAAGTACATGCAATGATCTCCGGATCATCACGATCTTCATTAGTCTTAAGATTATATACCCGAGTAGTTGAGCGCATTTTAGGTTGAGTGGCCGATTCAGACTGATTCCTTCCTCTACCTCTCTAAGGTACAATAGCATATCTATCTGACAGTGCGGGCTCTCCGATCATTAACGGGTAATCCCAGATAAAATATACAGTTTCCCCACATCTGAAACACGCTCCGGAGACCACTCGACATAAGCCACTTTGATTTTTACTAGAATGTTGACATCGTCTTGGCCTTTCAGCTCCTGATTCAGTTGATTGGGTGTACTTAGCTCTCATCGGGTTTGATCATCTACCTGAGGATGTAGCTGAATCAGATCTAGATTAAGGTTGAAAGCTCAAACCTCAAATTTTCTTCGGTTATGATGCACTCGATGAGGTACCCGCTCTCTTGGTCAAATGGGTCTTTTGCTCCCCATGTCTTTCATTCTAAGCTCGCACCAAGGCTTTAGCTTGATTCACTACCTCTTGAAATGTAGAAAGATTCAACACTATCAACAGCTCCTTTAATCTGGGTGCAAACCCTCTACAAACCAGTCATATGAATCCTTCTCAGTCGGGACCAGTTCAGCTACAAATCTGCTCAATTTATTAAACTCGCACTCATACTCATATACAGTGCGACTCCCTTGCTTCAAATTCATAAACTCATACTTCATTTGTCTAATGAACTGATCACCGATATATTTGTTCTTGAATTAATCCAGAAAGAACGACCATGTAAGTTAGTCCCTAGGAGCTCTCATCGTTATATTAGTCCATCATATACATGCTTGTCTTCGTAGTAGTGAGACTACTCCACCCAGCTTATCTATTTTAAAACAATGGAGATGATCAAGCATAATCTTTACGTCATTAAGCCAATGATCCGCAGAAATGAGACCTTCCTCAGTTTCTCCCCTAAACTCATGTGCTCCTAGATTTTTTTATCTCCTTAGCCACATTCATCCTAGGAGATGGGGGAGAAGACGGTTGGAAACGCGTCAGAATCACGTCCAACATGTTGAAAAATAATCCTTGATCTTGCACTGGCACTCCCTATGGCACCTGTTCTTCACCTTGCCTAGTTGGGGCAGGTGAATTACGACTTCCCTCATTTACTTCTTCTCACGCTTTACTTCGGGAGCCCTCGTAGTCCGACATATATTAAAATATAATTGTTGAACTATATTAACAAGGACATTCTACTCAATACCCTATCAGATCAGAGATTTTTAATATTTTGTTGGCATGTACACTTTTCAAAACATAAATTACTTTATTTCAAACTTAAAATCAGTTAAACCATAGCTCTGATACAAATAAATGTAACAACCCCAACCTATACCTGACCCAATTACGAATATGAGGTGTCACATTGACTTTTTAAAACTTTGACTCTTTGAAGATCCATTTAAAATTTAAACTTTTACTTTGAATTTAGTGGTGAGACCCTCATACAAAAGTTAATATCAAAAATTCATATTTTACAAAGAAATTAAACACTTAATATATTTACATAAACTCAAAATATATAGTTACAAAATAGATAAGGGTATTTACAATTTAAACATTGATGATATATGCCAACAAAATTTTGAAATATACAAGAAGCACCTACAGTTCAAATCATTCTGATCTGATCGTCTTCAAAGTGTATGACGTCCTTTCCTAGCTTTACTCGTTAGATCTCTTTGAACCTACGTGTGAAAATACTCACACGTTAAGTCATTGACTTAGTGAGACATAAATGAGTATAATAAAATAATAAGGTATTTACTTAAACATTTTCAAGAAACATTGTATATGGAAATCAATATACATTTCATAAACATACTTATAATGTTATACATTGTTTAATTCATATCCATTAGTTTAAATAACCCAATGCATATCACTGAGAACTCAAGGTATGTCAATACTTTGAGGTTGTACACTGTAATTGCAGTCGAAACTGCCACGTAGAATTTGCACCGAAGTGCCACGTAGAATATGCATCGAAGTGCCACATATATTTTATCCCGAAGGACCGCGTAAAATTTTCCCGAAGGACCACATAGAATTATCCTGAAGGACCACGTAGAACCTTCGACCCTTGGCATGCCAACTAAACCTCTAATTCTCATAACTTATACTTTGGGCTTTAACCATATAATTATTTCACATTACATTATTCAAATTATCATTTATTCACATAAAATACATTCACATAGAACATTTTCACGTAGAACATATTCACATATAACATATTCACATACTAATAAAATCCAAATAGTACTTCTGAAATACAATTTATATAAAACATCATAAATATATTGCATAAAATAAATAAAATTATTTTCGATCGAAAACCTTCGAGGTTGGCTTATAACAAGTCGTCCTCATATATAATATAAATAAATAAGTTGCACTCACCTTTTCCTCACTTAAGTCTTAAGCAAAAATTCCTTTTCTCTTTTGCTCAATCTCTTTACTACTTCGAGTCATTCAGAACTTGCTTTCGGTCTATCAAAAATAAATACCGAAACTCAATTAATGACTAACAAATAAACATTTACAAAACGAAATGAAACACCTAATTTAAAATTTCAGACTGAATAGTATTGGTACACTACACACAATACCGATACTTCTCTTCTATGGTATCGATTCCTACTTCAGTATCGATACCATTATGGCATTCTGGAATTTTATCTTCAATTACAGTATCGGTACCTTACTATGGGTATTGATACCTCCACATCAGTATCGATACTACTTCAATCAGTATCGATATTGTTCATCTGATTCATATAATTTCCTTCAGTATCGATACTCTTTCAATCAGTATCGATACTACTTCAATCAATATCGATATAGTATCGGTATTGTTCTTCCAGTACTGATACATTTACCCAGAATTCACCTATTTCACTTCGAATTTAACCCAGAATTCACCTAAGTCTCATACTTCTAACTCTATTCATGCCCTTATACTCATTAACACTTATCCCAACCAACTTATATCCATTAATCCCCTTTTAACTGTAATACCCCAAATATCAGGTCAGTGGCTATAGTAAAAGGATTTAAAATTTGGTGGGTTAATTTGAATAAATTGAAAAGTAAATGGGTTGAATTAGGAAATTGTGTTTAAGACTTATTATTAAGAATGGAAGATTAGAGGGGCATTATGGGTTTTTAAGAGAAAATAAATTTAATATTAATTCTTTTGGGGATATTTATTAAGGGTTGAATAGGAGAGAAAAGGTAAGAAAGTTGAAAACTTTGGTTCTCTATTCTTATTATTCTTCTCGTCGTCCCCGTACCCTCCAAAGCAAAGGTAATATTTCTTCAAGTTGGTTTTTCCTTTCGATTTGGGTTGGTTTTGAAGCCTTAAGTGATAGAGAGGCTTAAGGAAAGTTCAAGGATGATTAAAACTAAGACATTAGTGATTTAATAAAATTGGTTTTTAAGTGATTTGATGAAATATAGTCAGATATTGGAGTTTAAAAGCATATTTGACTTGTTAAAGAAGTAAATAAGAGATTTGGAGCGTGAGAAGTGTTTGAAAACATGTTTGAAATTTGGGTGTGATTCTTAGTTTTAAATGTTCTTCGGAGATTTTGGATGTTATAAGGAGATTTATGGATGTAAGTTAGTTTGGATAAGTGATAATGAGTTTAATGGTATGGTTGAAGACAAGAGTAAGAGAATTAGGTGAAATTTGTGTAAAGTTTGAAGTAAAAGAGGTAAAATATGGGTAAAGGTATCGGTACTAGAAGAAAAATACCGATACTATAAGGCTAAATTGGAGGATTCAAGTGAACAATATCGATACCGATTTAAAGAAGTATCGATACCAAGAGGAAGGTATTGATATCGTAAAAAAATTAAAATTCCAGAATTCTAGAATGGTATAGATATCAAAGTGGGCACCGGTACCATACAAGAGAAGTATCGATACTGTAGGATGGGTACCGATACTATTCAATCTAAAATGTTAAGTTAGGGTGAATTTTATTAGAATTCAAAAATAATAGTACTTTTGAGTATTATTACTCTGAATAAATGTTAGTAAGTATACTAACATTTGTATTGTGTATGTGTGATTATGGATTCTTGTGTAGATCGTAGTCAAACTCATGAGTCAAGCAAATAGAAAGGCAAGGATAAAGTCGTAGAATAGTCAGACTATATTAAGGCATAATAGTGAGGCAAGCCAGGTGAGTGCATTTATAATGTACTTATATGTTATGAGGATGACTTGCGACGAGTCAACCTTGAATGTTTTTATAAAAGCAAGTTTTATCGTATTTTGACATATTTTCATAAAGTTTATGAAAATGATTTTACGAATAATTTTAGAGTATGAACTGCTCTAAAATAGATGGATGAACTTTTATATTGTTTAACAGCTACCAATGTTTCAGAATTAAATGTTTAGTCTGAGAATTTGATCTTAAAAGCCTATTGTATGTACATTGAGAGTCATAGATGCATTTTGTTTAATGCATATGTTGCATTTTTGTATCATTACTATGTGTACTATCGACACTATGTGTGCAACCCACGAAATTCATAATGAGTTTGTGAATTATCGTATCGACACTATGTGTGCAACCCACGAAATTTATAATGAGTTTGTGAATTACCGTATCAACACTATGTGTGCAACCCATGGAATTCATAATGAGTTTGTGAATTTCCATATCGGTACTTAGGTGCAATTCGTGTACCATGCATTCTCATTCAGCATAAATTGGGAAAATAAAAGAATAATTTAGAAAGAAAAATATTGATTAATAAGTATGTTGGGCATACTAAGTATTGTTTCACATGTTATGTGAAAGAAACTTGGTTTACCAAGCCAGTTTTATATATTGTTATGGTTTATACAATTTAATTTGTATTTTGATATTTTATGATATACTTATGTTTTGATTTCACCTCATTATTATTATGCCTCACTAAGTGAATACTTAGCGTGTGTTGGTTTCACGCATAGGTATTAGTACGAGTGGAGTAAGGAGTACAGCTGATATCGTCAATCAAGGGTTGCCTCATCAGTAACTATGTGAAACCTATGTCTACTTTTGATATTATTAGATGGCATGTAATATACTTATGAGAATGCTCTGAAAAGTCTTTGACTTATGATAATTGTAATATTTAATATGCTAGAATTTTAAGACTATTTTACATACTATAAGTTAATGAACACTTTATTATTATTACATTAAAATGTTTTAATTAAAGAAACAAAAATTTTACTGGTTTTCAAAAGAGAAAATGTTTATAAAAGTCATGTGACATCTATGACTTGTGTACGGAAACGTATACATGAAATGGGTGTTACATTAACATCCAAAATTCTCCATAGAATACTTAAAACTAAAAATCATACCCATTCATCAAACATGTTCTCAATCCTTTCTAATACTTTAAACACCTTAATTAGACCTTTGAAAAGTCAAATATATCCTTAAAAATCCAAATACTAATCAATCTCATCAAATCCCTTAAAAACTCATTTTACCAAATTATCATTAATTCACCAATCTCTTAGTTTCTATTCATCCTTAAGCTTTCTTAAGCTTCTATACCACCCAAGAACTAGAACCCAACTAAAAAATGAAAGAAATAACTAACTTCAATCACTTACCTTAGCAAAGTGGAGGTTCACGGTAGAAAATGAAGGAGAAGATGAAGATGAACAAACTTCTAGGCTTTTCTATCCTCTTTCCTCTATTTTCCACATGTTAAATAACCTTAAAAATGAATTTTAAATTCATTTCATGCCAAAAGACCAATTTTCCCTTCCATCCTTCAATATTTGATAATAGGTCCAAGACAAAAATTTCCAAATTAATCCTTGAACATTTAAATTTATCAAAATTAAATTCCTAAATTTTAAATCCTTACACTTTAGTCACCGACTCGATGTTTGGGGTATTACAAAGTTCTTGTTTGCACTTTGATTCACTATAACAAGCATCTTAAATATATTTTTTGTGCCCAAGTTGTTTTGATAGGTGTGCATATTTATGCGTTTATCTTAAGTGTGTTTTAACCTCTATTTTAATTTTTCTATTTTTAAATATGATATAAAAAATATTTTCCTCTAATTATCATATAATTTAGTATTGACAATTCTTTAGCAGATTTGTTTAAAACATTTATGAATATGCATTTTTTAGCTAAATTTAAATATTAGCAATTTTTAATATGTTTATAAATTATAAACATGTTTGTTTGTACATATAAATTAAGGTTTTACTTATCCTTTCAAAATTAACATGCGCAACACCCTCATAAGTATAACTCGGTTCGATTCAAATAATTAAATTAAGGGTAATGCCTTTTAATTTTAGGGTTGCTATCTTAACGTATAAGAAAATTACTTCCGATAATTTTAAAATGAAAGTGTATCCCGTTAAGTGAAACCTTAAAATTTGACTGCACCTTAAAATTTGGGAACAAGAGAATAAGGAATTTTAATCAATTTAAATTCTTCGAGGAAAGATCGTTATAACTTATAAAATGTTTGATATCGAAGTCTTTAAATAATCGAACATCATTCTTCTTTCTAAAAGGATTGTTAAGTTTTTTTTACTTAATTTGGTTTTACTTTATTATCATTCATGCATTTGAATTAATAATGAATTTTATAATGGAATTGTAATATTTCTTTATTTCAATTGGAGTAAGAATTGATTGATTTAAGGCATGAGACGTTGTTTCCTTTCGATAGGAAATAATCAAATATTATTGTATTTCGTCCTAAAATTCAAAGAATATTATTTGAAGGGATCTTGAATTAAATTAAACTTGAACTTGTAAGATTCATTGCAAAAACAACTAATTAATTGACTAGGAACCGATTTAGGACGCTGTGGGGGTGCTAATCCTCCCCCACACGTAATCGACTTCCGAACTCAATTTTTGGTACGTAGACCTAAGACGTTGTTTTAATAAAAATTAAAATTATTTTTATTAAAATGAAAACTGTTTTGGGTGCCCAATCACACCTTAATCAAAGATTGGTGGGGACTCTTCAAATCATGTCTTATTTTGATTTTTAAAAGGAAACACAAAAATTAATCGAGATGAGATTTTTCAAAAAATCAGACTTAATAAAAATTAAAACTGTTATTTTTTTAAAAAAAGAAAAAAAATATTGACAACTTGGTGACTCCACTGGAGAACTTTTTTTAGAGAGTCGGGTCGTTAGTCAATTAATTAATTGTCTTTGCAATGAAAATTAGAAGTTTGTTCTAATTTAATTTTGATCCCTTGTTTGGTTTAAATAATTTTTTTTTGTTTGCAATTTGGTTAACCACTAAATAGTTGGACTGATTTGTTTGCTAATGCTTTCAGATTAAATGTGTCTTAAAGGGATTTGAGAATTGAGTTTTGTGTTTTATGTGATTGTGTGTTTTTTCGCTTTTCCTCACACATTGTGCACTTGCATTATCATAACACGAGCTAAATTCTCGCTTCGTCCTATTTAAGTAGGAGTAAGAAACTACTCCCTCATGTGGTTTTTTAACTCCGTATGGGATAGTGGATCGCTCTTGGGGCTCACGCCTTAGGTCCTCATGATGGTTTTCACCTTATATGGACATAAGAATGTGTGCTCCCTCAAATTGAACTCGATTTGAAAACATGTGATGGGTCAGGATTAACGATCTGGCAGCCTAAGGGGGGTACCGACAACGACAATTCGAAAACCTTTTGCTTTAGATCCGAACCCAACATATAGTGAACATATAACCCGAACCTAGGTGGAGCCTAACCTAAACCTTAAGAATCCCGTGAGGAGGGTACACAAGGAAAAACTCTTTTGAGTCTTTTAATTCTTGTAGTATAATTTTGCTTTACGAATAAATGTATGAGAACTAGAGATCATGTAGTTAGGTTTATCTTTTCCGAATAAGCATGAGAACTAGATGACATGAGGTTAGGATTTTTATGTTAAACAAAGCATGGGGGTAGAAATCATGTTTGGGTAGGATCTGCTAAAGCATGATTGGGTAGCCAGCATGTGGGTAGGTTTTATCGATAAAATATATTATGCCCAATTGATTTCTTTATGATTACTGACTAATTTTCTTTTGCCTTTTTATTTTATTTTCATTTTTGTATTGCACTATTCATTCCATTGTGTTGGCTTGTGATCGATGTCCATAAAGATGGATAGTAATATGGAACGAAGGGTCCGAAAAGAGGTAGAAGACAATGCAGATGTTCTTAGATGGTCCGAGCAGTCAAAATTCACCAATCGAGATAGTTTACAAACTGGGTACGTGTTAGATTTGATTGGTTACACCCACATCAATGTCCGAGAAAAATAATTTAAGCGAGCTGAAAGAGATCTAGAGAGATCTAGGGAAGATGGGAAGTAGTTGATAAGCAGTTGTTATATCAGCTTTATGGTGATATTTCTTATATTCTAGACATCCTGATTAATCAAATTTTTTTAGATCTCTTGTGCAATTCTGGAACCCCACGTACAGTTGCTTTACTTTTGACCGAGTGGATCTAACACATTGTAACCCCCCAGACCGATAAGGGTAACCAGATCTGATCTGGGCAGTCATATTAGGGTCATCGAAGTAACCCACCGTAAAAATAGTGAAAAATTTAAAACTTTTTAACAGAACATGTAAACTCATAAAATCATGTATCAATATAAAAATAAAACAGATTTTCAGACTTGTTCATAAAACAAAATAGAATTACATGCCCCATAATCACAGTTACCGTACTCTGCAAACAACGCCGGAAGAACTCCCTTATTGATGTTGATAGATGCACTAGTATAATTCTTTTAACCTGAAAAGGTGAGTAATAGAGTGAGCTTTGGAAAGCTCAGTAATACAGAACTACCAGATGATGCTGATGAACGTGCAGATACAGATAAATATTTATATATCCTTATTGTTTATGAACATTTATAGACTTTTATGCTGAACAGAGATCCCACTGATATTTCAGGTGGTAACGGACAATGAGCTTTCAGTTCAAAGAAATATTTCGGATGACTGAGTTCAGGAGATCATAATAGGTTATCTAGTGTGTTCCCGTAAAACCAGTAAAAAGATACAGATATTTTAAAATATATATATATATACCCCCATCCTATCACATCAGAATGTGTAGGTTCCCCGGAACCATACACCCAATACAACACATCGTATAAGGCCCTGAGCATAAAGCCGAGGAACCTGCAAAACTTCTTCCTTCAACAATACCCCCCAATTAAAACATTTTCCGTACGTAAATGGATATATAAAAAATCAAAACATAAATCAGGTCAAGTATCATATATGAAATCAAGTCAAGTAACAGATCAGAATCCAAGTCAAGTATCAGATCAGAATCCATGTCAGATATCAGATCAGAATCCATGTCAAGTATCAGATCAGAATTCAAATCGAAAATCAGATAAAATATTCATGTGAGTAGGGAACACACCGATAAAATGTTGGAATTTTGAATCACCATGGGAAGAGTTCATTAACTGACGAAATCACCAGTTATTCAGAATGTGACTTGGCTGATAAAGAATAAATGAATATTCAGGACATTTACAGTCTATGTCGATTGATTTCATTATCAAACAACTTCAGATGAATATCTCCAAAAATTAATTCTTATCGACTGGTCAATTCATTGTCATTACATGGTATTTACATTTTAATACCACAAATTCTAGTCTATATATAATCTTCAGAATCATCGCTGAATAAATCTTCCAATGTTTTTATTTCATGTTCACGCTTCCACTATATCATGAAATGCTTACGTGCTTGATTTGTAGTTCAATATCCATAAGAACATTACATTATGTATGTTCATTAACGTTTCCAGACTCATCCACATCATTTACTTAATCCTTAATCCATGAGGTTACTTAGTTCATTTAACATTCAAGTTCATTCCAATGATTTCAGGATTTTTTTCTAGGGTAATCCAAACGTTTCTGAAATTCGTATACATACTTTACTTCCGTTTAATTCAATTTGGTCTTCGTGGTTGATTTGACTAACGAATATCCATTTCTTATTACTGAATGTGATCTAGAGTTGAGCTGAGCTGAGTACTTCCAAAATTATCATCAAACCACACTTGAGAAGACGAACACACCTTCAACTGATACCAATGTCGTTCAGGTACTGACATATAATTACGGTTGATCGGCTCGCTTAAGTTATTCCATAACTTCTAAAGCTAGTCTAACACCTATGCTTATTTGGATTCCTTAATTAATCCAAGACATTTACTTAATATAGGCCATAAGGGTATTTTGGTAATTTTGATGTTCAGTTTTATTCCATTTATTTCAGAGCTCGAGGATATTCAATCATTCCTGAGCTTGTGATATTCTTGAGTCATTTATATTACAGGGGTATTTTGGTCATTTTATAGATTCAACGTATTTCAATCCTTTCATTCCGTCTGATCTTACTATTAAATTAAATCTTATCATTTATTTCATTCCTTTCGAATAATTCTGACAACAGAGCACCCCGACAAATTATTCTTCAGGTATTTACTCATAACTCGGATATTTCTGGGTCAAGTGTCTTCTCAGATTTTACAAACTGAATATCGGGAATTTTCCTGAACTAAGTCAGGATTTTAACCATCAAATCCGTGCTTAATCGAGTTAAGTACGAATCCTCAAAGTATTTTCTTATTCAGGGTTAACTCAGACTATTTTACCTCTCAAGGGCATTTTCATAATTTCTTAACCAGATAATTTCAATATTAGCTTTTAGCAAAAATAATTAAAATTTAGGGATCCTATGATCAATTGCTTTCCCAAACATTCTCTTATCTTGAAATGATTCCTTAATAGAATTCTAATATCTTGCACAAACCCTCTAGGGGTTTAAAAACCGGTTATCTGTAATTTCCAAGTAAAACTAACATTTCTTATGCACATCAGTAGTTATATAGGATCAATATGTCTTTTCAGAGTTATTAACCAACTTTCAAGGATAATTCTTGTCATCCTACAACATAAGGGTATTTTCGTATTTTTCCCTACCGGAATATTCTCATAATTTCCCATCCAAGTACCTTTAACATTTAACCTTTGATGAAATAAACTATAAGTTACGAATCCATGTTGATTTCTTTATCACTAAGCATATAACTTGTAATTTAATTATAACAATCCCTCAATTTCTTATAAAAATCATCTGAACCATAATTAATTACTGAACCCTTTTACCATATTCAGATCGAGTGTAGAAACTAATTAACTACATAAATGAGACCAACATTATCTTAATCATGCATTTACCAATATTCACATGTTCCATAAAGCATAAAGAGGTAGTAAAATATTACCTCAATTTCCGTGCAATACTGATGGACCATAAAAATTCCATTCGAATGTCTTTGATCTTTTATTCAACTTCCAATAATTCCTCAGATACATATCAACATAAATTATATCAGAAACGGAGCTTAATTGAGACAAACTGATCAAATCGGATGATAAATCAATTAAAACCAACTTACCGGTTTCGAATTTGGCGAAACGAACTTCGGATTCGGATTCAGGACGTCGAAAGCATAAAATATGACTTTTCGAAAATTTGGAATTTTCGGTCAAAATTAAAGTCAACGGGTTTGACTGCGAATTTCGAGGCCTTCTGGTCTGAATTTCGAGAAACAGAATGCGGAATCGGGTTTGGAACGTCGAAAAATGTCAGGATAAGTATACTCGGTTAAAGTCAAAGGTCGTTTAATGCCCGACTAAAGCCAATCAAAGTTTTGGTCAACTGTGGTCAACGCCGGTCAACGGTTAACGGGTCGGGTAAACGGGTTGGGTCGGGTTATAACCGGTCAAACCGGTCAACTATGCACCAAAACCGGTCAAACCGGTCCCTTTTGTCTTCCCCACACGCAGTGGCGGCTCGTGGGGGAGTGTGAACAGTTCCCTGATATCAAAAAATTCCCGGAAAAATTCATAAAAATTATTTTGAGCGATTTCGAGATACTTATAAAGCTCGGTTCAAATTTTTGAACGGCAGAGAGCTCGATTTCACCAAATTGGAAACTTTGACCGGTTCACCTCCTCACGCGCCGCCATCGACGGGGACCAAGGATGACACCGGCAGACTCAGAACGGAACAAGGAACACGATGGTGCGGGAGGTGTTGTAAAACGGATGACCCGATCGTCATGAATCGATGAAAAACCAACTAAAACTGAGTTACTACCGACGACACTTCTGACTAAAATTAACGACGAACGACGATGATTCACGATGAAAAGTTTGAGTGGTTTTGTTCCTCGGTTGACAAAGAACACGATGGTGTTTTTGGCTCGTCGATCGGAGGTCGGACGGAGAGTAGATCAGAGTTGGAAGGAGGGTGAACGGGGGAGGGAAATGGGAGGAATCTGGAAAACTGAGCACGGATGGGGAGTTATAATTCATCCCATAATAAAAATGGGTAAACCATGAGTTTAGCCACTGAACTTCCTGCACTTCATAAAATGGTCTGCCAACTTTAAAATTTTACAATTTAACCCACTGTTTCTTTCAAAATACCAATTAAATCCAATACTTTATAATTTCTTAAAATTTAGCCCCTAAATTGGGGTGTTACAATTCTCCCCTCCTTAAAAGAATTTCGTCCTCGAAATTCATTCATGTCACATAATTACAGAAATAAAACTTCCATCTGTTCTCTCATATCTTTAAGTAGCTTTTACAAAAGTACGGATCCTCCACTAATCCTTAACCAGCTGAGCATACATTCTTATCATAAATTTTCCTTATTTCAATAAAAGAATCCGAACGAAAATTTCCTTGAGTAATCAATTCAGTCTTTTTCATGAGAATAGGCTCATAGAGCAGTAGCATATCCCAATTTTATTTCCGGAGTCGAGTAAGAATTTCTCAGATGAATAATTCACACATGGCTCGTGAGGTACTTTACTGCGTTAAGATAAATGTTACTAGTATTCCTTTTTTGTACAAGTATAGCCTTAACGGATAGAAACTTTGGTTTACACGCTACAGATAAGGACTCAGCCTTGGAGTTCCGGCTCAGAGAGGTATGATTGCAGTCTAGGGGCATGTACTGATCTAACATATTTTGACATTCGACCGGCCGATTTATCATGAAAAATTTTGACTCAAACCAAAGCTTTTATACCACTAAATGTAACCCCCCAGATCGATAAGGGTAACCAGATCTGATCCGGGAAGTCACATTAGGGTCACCGGAGTAACCCACCGTAAAAATAGCGAAAAATTTAAAACTTTTTAACATAACATGTAAACTCATAAAATCATGTATCAATATAAAAATAAAATAGATTTTCAGACTTGTTCATAAAACAAAATAGAATTACATGCCCCCTAATCACAGTTACCGTACTCTGCAAACAACGCCGGATGAACTCCCTTATTGATGTTGATAGATGCACTAGTACAATTCTTTTAACCTGAAAAGGTGAGTAATAGAGTGAGCTTTGGAAAGCTCAGTAATACAGAACTACCAGATGATGCTGATGAACGTGCAGATACAGATAAATATTTATGTATCCTTATTGTTTACGAACATTTACAGACTTTTATGCTGAACAGAGATCCCACTGATATTTCAGGTGGTAACGGATAATGAGCTTTCAGTTCAGAGAAATATTTCGGATGACTGAGTTCAGGAGATCAAAATAGGTTATCTAGTGTGTTCCCGTAAAACCAGTAAAAAGATACAGATATTTTAAAACATATATATATATACCCCCATATCATCACATCAGAATGTGTAGGTTCCCCAGAACCATACACCCAACCCAACACATCATATAAAGCCCTGAGCACAAAGCTGAGGAACCTGCGAAACTTCTTCCTTCAACAATACCCCCCAATTAAAACATTTTCCGTCCGTAAACGGATATATCAAAAATCAAAACATAAATCAGGTCAAGTATCATATCAGAAATCAGGTCAAGTAACAGATCAGAATCCAAGTAAGTATCAGATCAGAATCCATGTTAGATATCAGATTAGAATCCATGTCAAGTATCGGATCAGAATTCAAATAAAAAATCAGATAAAATATTCATATGAGTAGGGAACACACCAGAGTTTATGAATATTATTTAGAGGGACTAGATAATCTTATAAGGCAGAGAAACATAGATCTTCAGTATGCCGATAGAATGTTGGAATTTTGAATCACCATGGGAAGAGTTTATTAACTGACGAAATCACCAGTTATTCAGAATGTGACTTGGCTGATAAGGAATAAATGAAGATTCAGGACATTTACAGTATATGTCGATTGATTTCATTATCAAACAACTTCATATGAATATCTCCCAGAATTAATGCTTATCGACTGGTCAATTCATTATCATTACATGGAATTTACATTTTAATACCACAAATTATAGTCTATATATAATCTTCAGAATCATTGCTGAATAAATCTTCCAATGTCTTTATTTCATGTTCACGCTTCCACTATATCATGAAATGCTTACGTGCTTGATTTGTAGTTCAATATCCATAAGAACATTACATCATGTATGTTCATTAACGTTTCCAGACTCATCCACATCATTTACTTAATCCTTAATCCTTGAGTTTACTTAGTTCATTTAGCATTCAAGTCCATTCCAGTGATTTCGGTTTTTTTAATAGGGTAATCCAAACGTTTCTAAAATTCGTATACATATTGTACTTTCGTTTAATTTAATTTGGTCTTCGTGGTTTATTTGACTAACGAATATCCATTTCTTATTACCGAATACGATCTAGAGTTGAGCTGAGCCGAGTACTTCCAAAATTATCATCAAACCACACTTGAGAAGACAAACACACCTTCAACTGATACCTATGTCGTTTAGGTACTAACATATCATTACGGTTGATCGGCTCGCTTAAGTTATTCCATAACTTCTAAAGGTAGTCTAACACCTATGCTTATTTGGATTCCTTAATTAATCCAAGACACTTACTTAATATAAGCCATAAGGGTATTTTGGTAATTTTGATGTTCAGTTTTATTCCATTCATTTCAGAGCTCGAGGATATTCAATCATTCCTGAGCTTGTGATATTCTTGAGTCATTTACATTACATGGGTATTTTGGTCATTTTATAGATTCAGCGTATTTTAATCCTTTCCTTCCGTCTGATCTTACTATTAAATTAAATCTTATCATATATTCCAGTCCTTTCGAATAATTATGACAACAGAGCAACCCGACAAATTATTCTTCAGGTATTTACTCATAACTCGGATATTTCTGGGTCAAGTGTCTTATCAGATTTTACAAACGGAATATCAGGAATTTTCCTAAACTAAGTCAGGATTTTAACCATCAAATTCGTGCTTAATCGAGTTAAGTACGAATCCTTAAAGTATTTTCTCATTCAGGGTTAACTCGAACTATTTTACCTCTCAAGGGCATTTTCGTAATTTCTTAACTAGATAATTTCAATATTAGCTCTTAACAAAAATAATTATAATTTAGAGATCCTATGATCAATTGCTTTCCCGAACATTCTCTTATCTTGAAATGATTCCTTAATAGAATTCTAATATCTTGCACAAACCCTCTAGGGGTTTAAAAACCGGTTATCTGTAATTTCCAAGTAAAACTAACATTTCTTATGCACATCAGTAGTTATATAGGATCAATATGTCTTTTCAGAGTTATTAACCAACTTTCAAGGACAATTCTTGTCATCCTACAACATAAGGGTATTTTCGTAATTTTACCCTACCAGAATATTCTCATAATTTCCCATCCAAGTACCTTTAACATTTAACCTTTGATGAAATAAACTATAAGTAACAAATCCATGTTGATTTCTTTATCACTAAGCATAGAACTTGTAATTTAATTCTAACAATCCCTCAATTTCTTATAAAAATCATCTGAACCATAATTAATTACTGAACCCTTTTACCACATTCAGATCGAGTGTAGAAACTAATTAACTACACAAATGAGACCAACATTATCTTAATCATGCATTTACCAATATTCACATGTTCCATAAAGCATAAAGAGGTAGTAAAGTATTACCTCAATTTCCGTGCAATACTGATCGACCATAAAAATTCCATTCGAATGTCTTTGATCTTCAATTCAACTTCCAATAATTCCTCAGATACATATCAACATAAATTATATCAGAAACAGAGCTTAATTGAGACAAACGGATCGAATCGGATGATAAATCAATTAAAACCAACTTACCGGTTTCGAATTTGGTGAAACGGACTTCGGATTCAGGACGTCGAAAGCATAAAATATGACTTTTCGAAAATTTGGAATTTTTGGTCAAAATCAAAGATAACAGGTTTGACTGCGAATTTCGAGGCCTTCTGGTCTGAATTTCGAGAAACGGAATGCGGAATCGGATTTGGAATGTCGAAAAATGTCAGGATAGGTATACTCAGTTAAAGTCAAAGGTTGTTTAATGCCCGGTCAAAGCCAATCAAAGTTTTGGTCAACTGTGGTCAACGCCGGTCAACGGTCAACGGGTCGGGTCGGGTCGGGTTATGACCGACCAACTATGCACCAAAATCGGTCAAACTGGTCACTTTTGTCTTTCCCACACGCAGTGGCGGTGCGTGGGGGCGCGTGAACAGTTCCCTGATATCAGAAATTCCCGAAAAAATTCCTAAAAATTATTTTGAGCGATTTCGAGATACTTACAAAGCTCGGTTCAAATTTTTGAACGGCGGAGAGCTCGATTTCACCGAATCGGAAACTTTGACCGCTTCACCTCCTTACGCGCCGCCGTCGACGGAGACCAAGGATGACACCGACAGACTTGGAACGGAACAAGGAACACGATGGTGCGGGAGGTGTCGTAAACGGATGACCCGATCGTCGTGAATCAATGAAAAGCCAACTAAAACTGAGTTATTACCGATGATACTTCCGATTGAAATTAACGAGGAACAGCGATGATTCACGATGAAAGGTTTGAGGGGTTTTGTTCCTCGGTTGACAATGAACACGATGGTGGTTTTGGCTCATCGATCAGAGGTCGGACGGCGAGTAGATCAGAGTTGAAAGGAGGGTGAACGTGGGAGGGAAATGGGAGGAATCTGGAAAACTGAGCACGGGTGGGGAGTTATAATTCATCCTATAATAAAAATGGGTAAACCATGAGTTTAGCCACTGAACTTCCTACACTTCATAAAACGGTCTGCCAACTTTAAAATTTTGCAATTTAACCCACTGTTTCTTTCAAAATACCAATTAAATCAAATACTTTATAATTTCTTAAAATTTAGCCCCTAAATTAGGGTATTACACACATACCATTGATGGGTATCATGCCTTGATTCGTTGTCCGAGATTCCAAATAGGCAGGGTATACACCAAACCACCAAACACTCTTTCTTTCAAAAAAATTACTTTTGATAATTGGGATGAGTGAAGAATGGGTCGTAAGAAGCATCAAGAAGAAAAGAAGATAGTGAATGCATAACCTAGATTGCTCTTTGAGATGTAATTGATCGTCACCCCGATAAGAGACAAAAGATAAACCCGTTTACTCTAGATATTTATGGCCTAGTCATATTTCTAAAGGTCCTGGGGCATATTGATGTGTCAGTGGTTGATTTATTCAAAAGATTGGACATGCATGTGGATCCTGTTCTAGCGGTTTTAGCCGAGACACTTCGTTCCTTAAGCTATTGTAGACGAGAGGGAGAAGGGCGATTCATAGGGTGTGTAACACTATTGCTAGTTTGGATCCTAAATCATTTCAAACACGTTGAGAGGGCACCTGGTCGAGTGTTCCTAGAAGGGGTTTTGCCTTTAAAATATTTCCTTTCCCGAGAGTGGCCTAATGGTTTCACTAAGGAAAAATAGATGGCCATCTTCAAATATATCTCAGATGGGGACATATTGTGGCATGCTTCGTGGAATATCTCTTCAGACATACTCTATAGGTGTGGAGAGTGAGATTGAGTTCCTTTGTCAAGCATATGGGGTTCCGTGTGATATGTTTTTTTTATTGGTTTCCACACAATATGGGTCAAGTCAGATCATTCTTGCAACTTGGGATTTATTTGCGTCAGAATTTGCATTCAAATGAGAGTAGTATCAAAAGTAAAGTCAAAGGGGTGGCTACCGCATGGAAGCAGACCCATTGAGTAAATCTCTTCACTTTCGACCTGAACCTTTCACAAGAATACGAGGAATGGAGGAGTAATCAAGTTAATGATAATATCCCAATGGTTAATCCCGAAAACACCCAGACCATTGAAGAATATCTTAGAGTGGTACCATCTCTGTTAGAATTAGCCAAGCGTGATTGTGAGGCTGAAAGAAAGTAGTGGAAGGAAACATTACAAAAGGTGGAGGATAATGTATACTAAAAAGGAGTGGAAATCGATATCCAAAAAGGTCGAGCTGATCATATTGAAAAAAATAGAAAAGCAACTCAAATTGGATTTTAAGGATCTTCAATTGTCATACCAACAAATGATAAAATCTCAAATGACCGCTAACTAAAGTAAATAAACTATTGAGTGGAGGCAAGAAGTAGCAAGTCTGAAGAGAGAAGTTTGGGAAAGCAAGGAAGATCTCAAGTAGAACAAACATCAAGTGAAGATACTTTCAAAAGAAAAGAGTGTGTTGGAGCAAAAACTGTAAGAGAGTCAAACCCAAAATGAGAAATTGAAAGGAAATATCTCGAGTTTAGAGGCAACACTATGACGTTACCGAAGCTGAGAAGGGAGCTCGAGTCGTGGGGAGGTTGAAAGCCTGAGGAAGCAAGTAAATGAGCTTGAAACTATGGTTCAAGATTTTCAGAGAGTGTCAAGTGAACTTCTGATAGTCCCTTATGAAGGAGCTATAAAGTGGCGCCATCGTTGGGAGCAGGCTCAGTGGAGAGTTAAACAAAACATGCTCAAGGAGTGGCTCAGTACTTGGTCAACTTAGCACTTAAAGTTGCTACTGTGAGTGAAGGATTGGAACCCAAGACTGAAGAAGCTCAGAGGATTTTAGATTTAATTGGGCATATACAACAATTAGGGGAGATAACTCAAGTCTATCTATAATATGTTTAAACCTTGTAATTGAACTTCATTTCTAATATAAAAAGTTGTTATAAGGAATTGTTCCAGAATCAACACCTTACATTTTGCATATACATTTTACTTTTCGCATCGCATTTTATCTTTCGCATTACATTATATTCATTCATAATCATATTTTTCATATTCATTAATAAAATATCAACCTTAATAAAAAAAAGACTATGTGGCAGAATACTAGGAACTTCTAAGCATCCATACAACACCAAGAAAAAGGAAATGGATGAAAAAATTTCCCAAATTGAGAAAACTCAGTAAGATATATAAGAAAACATGAGAAATATGTAAGAAGATATACTGGAAGCCCAGAGAGATGTTTTATAAGTTTGCTAGTCTACTTGAAGGAAGGAATCTCGAGCATGGAAAAAGCACGGTGCCTTAAACTGTGACTGATGGACCACTCTATCTACCTGGGTTCACATCGGCTCAATCCTAGACACTCCAAGAAACACCTATTCATACAAGGAATGTGCACATTAACCTAGTTGGTGCCTCTGTGAACTTATATCCTAGAGCTAGATCACACCAGGAAGAACATCTGCATCACCAAGTCCCGAATTTTGATGAAGAAGCCAAGTTAGAGTAAAACAAACAACTAGAAGAGGAAATCAGGGCTATGAAGGAAGATACTAGTGTGTATAGAATCGATGCCATAGAGTTGAGTCTGGTTCCCGACTTGGTGCTACCTCTAACATTTAAAGTTCTTCACTTTGAAAAGTTTGATGGCATAAAATGTCTCTTTGCCTACATCACAATATTCAGCAAGAAAATTATTGGTCACATTGAAGCATGTGAAAGATGTGAGGCCCAATCAAATTATACTGAAAAGAATATAAAAAAGATCCAATGAGAGCTTCAGATAGTATGCTCAGATATGGAGAGACGTGGATGTACAAGTTCATCCGCCACTCGAAGAATAAGAGGAAATCATGCTCTTTATTAACACTCTAAGAGCTCCTTTCATTAGCCACCTCATAGGGAATTCATCTAAGAGCTTTTCTTACTTAATCATAGCTGGGGAGATGATTGAGATGGTGATTAAGAGTGGGAGACACGATGGAGGTGAGTCTAACAAGAAACCACCTATGAGAAAGAAGGATAATAAGGTTAACAATGTGAGGAAATATGACACCAATAACATCACTATGTCTCGACCTTAAGCCAAAGGATCATCTACACAAAATTCTGGCAGGCAGGGGATAGGAGAGCCAAGGCAAGAGAGAAAAGCTTCAGTTCAATCTGATCCCTATGTTCTACAAAGAGTTCTTCCAGTTCTTATATGGCAGACATGTGGTGTCACTTTACCATGTCTCACCTCTACAACCTCTATACCCTAAATGGTATGATGCTAATGTCTAATGTGAGTATCATGCAGGGGTTCCTGGACATTCAATAGAGAACTGCACTGCCTTTAAGAAAATTGTCCAAAGGTTAAGGCAAAAGAACGTCATCAATTTTAGTGATAATGAACAACCAAAAGTGGCCAAAAACCCACTGCCAAACCATGCAAGTACATTAATTAATAGAGTTACTAAGGAAGTGGGAAAAAAGATCATAATCGAAGCAAGTGGGGTAAAATTACCAATACGCTAGATATTTGGTCAAATGATCAAGGCATGCCTATTGGTCCCTAATCTATCAGTTGAACAAGTTAAGAATGAGAATGTATGCAAATATCACAATTGTGATGGACACACCATACATGATTATTTTGAATTCTGAGCTTTTGTGCAAAGAATGATGGACGATAAAAAGATATAATTTTACAAAGAAGTCGTTAAAAAAGAAGAGGCAGAAATATGTGTGTCTGAGGGTTCTTCTAGGGGAGTTTACAATGCCAATTACCCTCTAATCATCAAACTAAAAACCTATTTGGTAGAAAATTTAACTCCTAAGGTGGTAATCATGCCCCCGTATCCATTCCCTTACAAGGACAATAAACAAATTCCTTGGAGATCTGAGTGTAAGATGGATGATGTGGAGAAAGATAATGAAGAAGTGGGTGAAGTAGGTCATTTCACTAGGAGTGGGAGATGTTACTCTCCTAATCAACCTAAAGAACCTGAGAAGAGATATGCCACTGATAAAGGAAAGAAAGTTAACTTACTGTTAAAAGAGGATGAGCCAACCATCAATGTACTAGTGACCGAGAACAAGGCTGTGGAGTTTTTGAAATTTTTGAAACATGGTGAATATAACATTGTTGAACAGCTGAACAAGCTACATGCTCGTATCTTGGTACTTGCTCTTCTATTGAGCTCTGAGTCACACCGAGATGCTCTGTTGAAAGTCTTGAATCAAACTTTCATGTTGAAGGATTTACCAGTGGATAAGCTAGATAGATTGGCTGTTAATATTCAAGGTGATAACTTTATTTCCTTTTCCGATGACGAGATCCCATATGGGATTATTGGCAGCCACAAAGCTCTACATACCACTATTAGGTGAAAGGGGTATGTTTTATCTTGAGTACTAGTTGACAATTGCTCTGCACTAAATGTGATGTCATTGGTAACCTTAAAGAATTTGCATGTTAACAGTACACACATTAGGAGCTGTCAAAGCATCATTCAAGCATTCGATGGAACAAAGAGAAAAGTGCTACGGAAGATTGGCATCCCCTAACTATTAGTCCATTTACTTATGAGGTCGAGTTCCTTGTTATAGACATCATGCATACCTATAATTGTCTATTAGGAAGGTCTTGGATCCAACAGGCAGGTGCAGTTCCATCCTTGCTGCACCAAAAGCTAAAGTTTGTGATTAAGGGGAGGTTGATATCCATTAACGCTGAGGAAGAAATTATTTCTTTTGTTTCCACTACTTCCACTTATGTTGAAGTATATGAGAAAGTTATGGAGTGTTCCTTCATATCCCTGGAGTTTGTCAATAAACATTCATGGCTAAGGGAAGAAAGATGCCTAAGCCCAGACTGTCTAACTGTACCCAAATGGAACTCAAGTTGACTCTGGGAAAGGGATCCAAGGCTAGAAAAGCAGAGCCAAAAGAGCCAAGAGATGAGAAGAGTGAGGTTAGTTAGAGAAGACCTCAGTTGGGAGCCGCTGACTTTCTCACCACTGTATGATACGTTCGTGTCTAGAGACCATATGTTTCAAGAAAGCCAGCAAGTTAAGAAGCCGATTGTCAAGAATGCCTTCAGAGATATGGGCATTAATGTGATACTAGATGATGAGGATGAGGAAGGAAGAGTTGTAGGCATCTATTTCGCACCGCCAGGCTTTGTGCTTAACAATTAGACTGCAGAGGAGTTACATGTAGTTTACAAAAAAAAAATTCAGAGTAATACACGAAATTTTTCCCTGTTGTCTAAACATGGGGTAATAGTGATATTATGTAAAGGGTTAATCTATATGTTTTCGATGAAAGATGTATTTCTATTAATTCACAAAGTGACAAACATTCTCCCATCCATTTCTTCATTCTTTATTATTAATATATTCTTATTTCCTTCTATTTATCTTGATATGAGATAGATTATAATGTATGCATAGATGGATATATATATCCTCTCGTTCGTTATTCTTTCAGGACCTCAGATATCAATAACATGAATGATGATGACACTGACCTGGAGATTGATTTCGAGCTGCCCATATGTCAAGGTAATATTAAGGGTTATGTTAATGATGAGGAATGTGACTTACCTTCTGAACTGTTAAAAATGGTGGAAAGTGAGGGTAAGCAGATTCTACCTCATGAAGAGCCCACTAAAACTTTGAATCTGGGATTAGATGAAGATAGGAAAGAAGTAAAGATTGTCAGCGCATTATCTGTCGAGGTGGCCAAGTACACAAATTTGTCGATAAAGCCAAAATACAGACATGTGCAATAAGATTTTAGAAGGATGAGACCTGAGATGCTGCTAAAAATTAAAGAAAAAGTAAATAAGCAATTTGATGCTCGTTTCCTTAAGGTGGTCAAGTATCCTGAATGGGTGGCAAATATCAACCTAGTACCAAATAAGGATGGGAAGGTTCACATTTACTTTGACTATATAAATCTCAATAGGGCGAGCCCGAAAGATAATTTTTCTTTGCCACACAAAGGCATGATGGACAATATTGTTAGAAATTCCCTATTTTCGTTCATGGATGGGTTCTCTGGCTACAATAAAATAAATATAAATCCTGAACATATGGAAAATAAACTATGTTTGCCACCATGTGGGGCATATTTTGCTACAAGGTGATGACATTTCGGCTGAAGAATGCAAAGGTAACATATCAGAGAGCCATGGTAACATTGTTTCATGACATGATGCATAAAGAAATAGAAGTGTATGTCGATGATATGATTGTCAAAGCCAAGATAGAGGAAGAACACGTTGAGAATTTGAGGAAACTCTTCCAGATACTAAGGAAATGCCAACTGAAACCTAATCCAAGTAAGTGTACCTTCGGTGTGACATCTGGAAAGCTCTTGGGATTTTTACTAAGCAAAAAGGGGATTGAAATAGATCTAGACAAAGTCAAAGCTATTCAAAATTTACCACCCCTACAAACACAAAAAGAAGTTCGAGGATTTCTGTGAAGATTAAATTACATCGCATGGTTTTTCTCACAATTGACCGAGAAATGTGACCCTATTTTTTCGCCTTCTCCGTAAAAATAACTCAGGAGTATGGAGTGATGATTATCAAGAAGTTTTTGAAGTAGTTAATCAATATTTATCAAATACCCTAGTTTTAATTCCATCTATCTCAGGCAAACCCTTAATTCTCTATTTGTCAATCTTTGAGAACTCTATGGGGTGTGTATTAGGACAACATGACCACACTGAGAACAAAGAAAGAGCAATTTACTATCTCAACAAGAAGTTCATAGATTGTGAGGCAATGTACTCACCGATTGAAAAATTGTGATGCGCTTTGGTTTGGGCTACTCGAAGCCTAAGGCAGTATATGTTGTATCACACCACTTGGTTGATCTCCAGACTTGACCCTTTGAAATATCTGATGGGTGTACCTACTCTATCTGGAAGACTAGCTCGGGGGTAGATTCTATTGTCAGTGTTTGACATTCAATACATAAGTCAAAAAGTAATTAAAGTGAGTGCCATAGCAGATTTTATTACAAGTAGGGCTCCTGAAGAATATGAGCTGTTGAGTTTTGATTTCCCAGATGAATATCTAATGGCCATTTCAATAGAGGAAGGAGTTATGTCTACCAGCGAACATTGGAAGTTGAACTTTGACGATGCTTCAAATGCCTTGGGCATGAAATTGGGAAATTTTGGTTTCACCGAATACAAAACATTATCATTTCACCAGTCGACTGAGTTTTGATTGCACGAACAACATGGCTGAGTACGAAGCTTTTGTTTTGGGTCTGAGAGCTGCCATTAAACATTAAATAAATACACTCAAAGTATATGGGGATTAAACACTAGTAATTTATCAACTCAGGGGAGAGTGAGAGAAAAAAGAACCCAAAGTAGTAGAATACCACTAATTGGTCATGAAGCTTATCGAAGAATTTGAAGAAGTAACATTCAATTATTTCCCTAGAGAAGACAATCAAATGGCAGATGCCTTGGCTACTTTGGTAGTAACATTTAAGGTGGAAGAACACTCAAATTTCATGCCCATTGAGATGCATACTTATGAGTATCTAGCCCATTGCTTTAACATCGAAAAAGAGGAAGATGAAAATCCCTGGTATTATGATATCTTGCAATATGTTAGATATCAAAGTTCTCCTTAGCAGGCAACCGAGAATGATAAAAGAACTATTAGGAGGATCACTGTAGGATATGTGCTTGATGGTGAGGTCGTGTACAAGAAAAGTCCATATAATGTTCTATTGAGGTGTGTGGATGTCAAGGGAGCTAGAAAAATCATCGAAGAAGTGCATGAGGGGTGTGTGGTACATGTCAATGGACATACAATGACTAGTCAAATAATGAGATTTTAGTATTATTGGTCAACAATGGAGACTGATTGCATCAATTATGCCAAAAAAATTTAGAAGTGCCAAATTTATGGAGACAATATCCATACCCCTCCTCATCTATTGCAAGTGATGATAACTCTGTGGTCTTTCTCTATGTGGGGCATGGATGTCATTGGACAAAATTTTCCCTAGTCTTTAAATGGTCATCGTTTCATCTTGCTAGCGATAGACTACTTCACTAAATGAGTAGAAGCAACTTCCTATACAAATGTCACTCAGTCAACAGTCTGTAAGTTTTTAAAAAGGAGATCATCTATCGATATGGCTTGCCAGAAAGAATTATCTCTGACAATTCCTTGAATCTAAACAATAAAATTATGGACTCAGTCTGTAAGCAATTCAAAGGAAAGAATCATAATTCTACCACTTATAGTCCGAAGATGAACGGGGCAATAGAGGCAGCCAATAAGAACATCAAGAGGCTTATAGAGAAGATGATTGAGACTTATAAAGACTGGCATGATAAATTACAATTCAATAAGTTTGCTTATCGAATTTTGGTGCGGACGTCGACTGGGGTAACTCCGTTTTCTTTAGCCTATGGGATGAAAGATGTGTTACCTATTGAGGTAGAAATTCCCTCACTTTGATTTTTGTCAGAGGTGAAGCTAGATTAGGCATAATGGGTACAAACCAGATACAACCAATTGAATTTCATCGAAGAAAAAAGATTAAAAGCTATTTGTCATGGTCAGGTGTACCAAAAGCGCATGATACGATCATGTGATAAGAAATTTCACCCCTGAGAATTTCACGAGGGAGATATGGTGCTTAGAATGATCTTACCCATTCAAAAAGATTTCCGAGAAAAGTGGATGTCAAACTGGGAATGAGCTTATGTTGTGAACAAAATGTTTTTTGGTGGAGCTTTGATCCTCACCAATATATATAGACCAGAGTTAACTAACCCTGTGAACTCTGACGCTATCAAAAAATAATTTGCCTGAAGGAAAAAAGAGAAAAAAAGAATTAAATAAAATAAATAAAAAGAAATAAAGAGGGGTTCAAAATGAAAATTCGTAAAGGGCGTCTTGAAAGCAAAGGAGGTCTCAAGTCGAAAATGCACAAAGGGTGGGTTGAGTGTCATTTAAATTATGATTCATGTATGGTGGAGGTATTGAATTGATTTTAAAGTTGAAAGTGCTCCTGATTTGAGCGACAACATCAAATGATGATTAGGGTTGAGACTAGAGATTGAAAAAGTCTTGATTAAAACAACCATAAAAGAAATTAAATGCACACAAGATTCAATATTGGTTTATAGCATCCAACATCTGGCGATTTGGTAGTATAGAGGGAACTTCACACTTTACGCATCGTCACAATTCACGAGATCCTTTTAATAGAAGCTACACTTGAGTCACTTTGCTATGTGCTAGTTCAAAAACATTCGTACTATTGATATATGGGGACGCCTACTTCATTTTCCTTTACTTTTTATAGTTAAAAGTTTGTCATGTATTTACCCAAAAACTCATTACATTTATATAAATAAAAGGAGGTATTTTTCTTGTTAATACCATGTTGTAAGCATCCTATTTTGAAATTAAAAACATGTAGTTTAACTTGAAAAACAAGAGATCATCGTGTATTATTGTGTAAAAAGTTTTAGAAAAGTGCAGGTATTCTGAAGCTAACAATGGTTGTAGCTTGAGGCTTGCATGATAGTGGGTTACAAGAAAACTAAGTCTTAGAGTGCATAGAGAATTTCAGCAAATTAAGGATAACCCAAAATATTTACCACTGATCAAGCAGTTGGTCATGAATATTGTCAGGGTTCAAGAGGGAAGAAAACCAAGGTCATGTCCAACCAAAGAGTATGTGATCAAAATTATCAACTGGATTGAACCGGTCATGATTTCTGTGCCCAAGATTGGATCGAATCACAAGATGGCCAATGAAAAAGGGTTCTCATTCGATAAAATACACTAAAATTGCATTGTTGCACATATTTTAGGCATGAACAGGATCATGGCATTCATAAATGCATGATAATAGATGTAATTAATTATTTACGGGTCTTCCAAGAGAAAGTCGCAAGTAGGTAACGCTGAAACCTCAAGATAAAAGAAACCAATTCAAAACCTTAGAAAGAGAGGGGTTCGAATGACACCAAATTCGGTGCAGATTTCCATATCTCATGGCTATAAGATGAGTTTCAATAGGAGAAATTGATTTTCAAAGATCCTCCTAAATTCTAAACTTTTAGTTATGATGTTTTCAAATTCTCAAACATACACTAACAAGTGGTAATATTTAATTTTCAGATTCGATCTTCTTGAAGAAAAAAGAAACAAATCGATCCCGGTTCAGTTCTTTCCAAATAGTGTTAGAATAAATTAAATTTATTTAAAAATATCTTGTTTTCCCTAAAGAGTAGTGGAGCATATCCTCTTTCTTTCCGATTTGGTCTTTCTGAAGAACAGCGAAACAAATCAAGTTCGATTCAATCTTCCCTGAAGAGCAGCGAAATGGATCAAAAAAATTTCAAGTCTAATCTCCCATAAGGAGTAGATCCTCCTTCTTTCAGATTTGGTTTTCTTGAAGAGAAGTGAAGCAAATCAACTTCGATTCAACCTTCCCTAAAAAGCAGCGAAGCAAAACAAGTTCGATTCAATCTTCCCTGAAGAGCCCCAATGTGAATCGAATTTTTTTTGAGTCTCATCTCCCCTAATGAATAGTGGAACATATCCTCCTTCTTTAAGATTTGGTATTCCTAAAGATAAGTGAAGAAAATCGACTTTGATTAAGCATTCCCTGAAGACTAGCAAAGTGAATCAAAATTTTTCAGATCAGGTTACCTGAAAAAGCAGCAGAGCAGATCAAATCCGGTCTACCCTGAAGTTTTAGTGCGGTGGATTAACCTTTCAAATTCCTTATAGCCAGACAAATATGACAATCCTTTAATCTTTTCTCTATTCTTGTTGCACGACAATGAGCAAAGAATGTCAACTATAAATGCTCACTTTGTCTGGGGGTTTCATTCGAGTTTCGTTTGGGTTTATATAATTATATTATATTATATTATTATTAGTTATATTATATATATGTGTGTGTGTGTGTTTAATTATGTCTGGCCTACTTATCAATAATTATTGTTATTAATTATGATTACATATAATATTATTATTAGTTATGCGCATGGTTATATATATTATTATGGGTTTATGTGATTATTATTATATATGTATAAATATATTATAAGTAATTAAATTGAATATATATACACATAAATATTAGTGGAATTTAAAAGAACACTAATTTTATTTTAAAACCCCAAAATTAACAACATGATGCCCAAAACAATCAGAAAGATAGGTCCCAAAGCAGGTAGCCCAACCGGGTGGAGACTTAATTGAAGCAAGCCAAATCATTAGGGCATTAAGGGAAACCCTAGCCCTCCCCTTTTGTCCAACACCACTAAGAGATTTGAGCTGTCAGATCTACTACCAATCTGACGATCTAGATTTGCTCAGATGATTAGGGTTTTAGATAAAGCCTTAAGGTATCTCGTGCAGCCAATTTTTAGTTGTTAGATTTGGCCCCAAATATATAATGGCCCATAGCACGTCAAGGGCCCCAAAATCACACGTGTGGTACACACAAGACCACCCAGCTACCCAACCGTTCATTTCACCAGCAAAGATCACCAGTAGCCGTAGATGCCTCCACATCACAAGCCTCAACAGTAATGCCCAATCGTCCACAGTAACTCCAGTCTATCGAGGGGGAGGGGAGAAATTCCTCTGCCATGCAGAGTTCTTTGCCCCATTTCATTCGATAACCAACAAAATACAAAGATGGACATTTTAGGCCCTTAGATCAGCCACACTAGTAGGATCCATCGGACGCAAGTAAAATATAGGGGAAATGTTAGAAAAACAAACAAAAAATATCAGAATAAAAACACAGGGGGAGTGGGAGATATAAGGACAACATCACAGAATCAAAGGGGGGCCTTTTTTGGAACGAAGGAGGAAAACCCAAAAGAAAAAAGAGAAAAACTCACATTTTTAGCAAGATCTGACAATCGTTGCTTCATCGTTGTAAAGAGTTTACCCCCACCACCAAAGGTAAACCTTTTACCTATTAGGTTTGGGGTTTGTTTTTGGGTTTGAGGGTTTGAGGGTGTTTAGTTTTAAAAAGGTTTTGAGACAAAAGGTTTAGTTTTTTTCACTTTTCTAGAGGACTAAGAGAGGAAAAAGGTTGGTTTAGGAAGTTTTTTAGCCCCTTGTCGGGGTTGTCAGGGAAGGAGGCCATAGGGGCCGCGGGTTTAAGGGAAGAGAGTGAAAAAAAAAGAAATGGAGAGAAGTTGAGAGAGAATGGTCGAGGGCTTGGTTAAGGATAAAATGAGGCTAGGGCTTAGTTTTTACCTAAAATAGGTTATATATGGGCTATGGCAGCCCGTGTGGGATAATTATGTAAGGGCTCCGCCCATTTTCATTTTAAGTCATTTTAGTTCTCGACCTGGAACTTTTCATTTTGTGATTTTAATTTTCTACTTTTTTGCGTTGTTCATTCTAGTCCTATATGTTAGTATGTTTCTATTTATGTTGCTTTTTCACATTTAGCATTTTATTCACGATATTTGTGTCCCAGTCTTGAAATATAATTGTAAATATAGTGCCCGTACTTTATGATCCTTTTGTTTTAAGTAATAGGCTTTGCTTTGTTTATTTGTTTTGTCCATGGCATTATTTTTTTATTATTCTCCCTCATATCTGTTAAATTTATTTAATTTATGTTGATTTTATTTTGGCCTTCCACTAAGTCCTTGTTTGCACTTTGATTCACTACAACAAGCATCTTAAATATATTTTTGTACACAAGTTGTTTTTATAGGTGTGCATATATATGCATTTATCTTAAGTTTGTTTTAACATCTATCTTAATTTAGTTATTTTTAAATATGTTATAACAAATATTTTCCTCTGATTATCATATAATTTAGTATTAAGAATGTTATGGTAGATTTCTTTAAAACATTTAAGAATATGCATTTTTAGCTAAATTTAAATATTAGCAATTTTAATATGTTTATAAATTATAAGCATGTTTGTTTGTACATATAGACTTAAGTTTTACTTATCCTTTCAAAATTAACATGTGCAACACCCTCGTAAGTATAACTCGATTTGATTCAAATAATTAAATTAAATGAAATGCCTTTTCATTTTAAGGTTGTTATAAAGTGATTGTCTTAACGTATAAGAAAGGTACTTCCGATAATTTTAAAATGAAAGTGTATTACGTCAAGTGAAACCCTAAAATTTGATTGCACCATAAAATTTAGGAACATGAGAATAAGAAATGTTCACCAATTTAAATTCTTCGAGGAAAGATCGTTAGAACTTATAAAAGGTCTGATCTCAACGTTTTTAAATAATCAAACATCATTCTTCTTTCTAAAAGGATTGGTAAGTTTTTTTATTTAATTTGGTTTTACTTTACTATCATTGATGTTTTTGAATTAATAATGAATTTTAGAATGGAATTGTAATATTTCTTTATTTCGATTGGAGTAAGAATTGATTTTTTAAGGCATGAGATGTCGTTTCTTCTTGATCGAAAATAATCAAATATTATTGTGTTTCGTGCTAAAATGCAAAGAATATTATTTGAAGGGATCTGAATTAAATTAAACTTGAACTTGTAAGATTCATTGCAAAGACAACTAATTAATCGATTAGATACCGATTTAGGGCGCTGTGGGGGTGCTAATCCTCCCCTATGCGTAATCGACTCTCGAACTCAATTTTTTGTACATAGACCTAAGATGTTGTTTTAATAAAATTAAAATTATTTTTATTAAAATCACAAATGTTTTGGGTCCCCAATCACACCCCAATGAAAGATCGGTAGCGGCTATTCGAACCATGTTTTATTTTGATTTTTAAAAAAATGCCCAAACTAATCGAAACGAGATTTTTTAAAAAATCACTTAATCAAAAATTAAATTTATTTTTTTAAAAAAAGAAAAAATTTGTTTCGACAAGTGGTGTCACACCCCCAATTTAGGGGTCAAATTGTAAGTTTTTGAAATTAAGACAGTTTTAGAAAGTTGCAGGAAATTCTGGGACAAAAATGCTTGATTTTGAAATACGATGGTTGTTGTGCAAGCTTGATGATAATTGAGGGACCCAACCCTAAATTAAACCATTTTTGTTTAATGAAAAATAAACCTCCGATCGAGCAAAATCACCCCAAAAATTAATCCCCAAACCCTTTCTTCCCCAAAATCACCCATGCCGACACCCTTCGGCCAGCCACATCCTATTGGCTGTTGAACACACCGCCACATCCTCCGAGCTCAGTAGCACCCAATGACCTCAACCCGACCCCATATCAGCCAACCAACTTTCATTTATCACGTAGGAGAAATTGTCATTTATCACGTAGGAGAAATTGTTAGTTTGTCATTTATCATGTAGGTAACCTCGATTCGATGCCTGGTCGCTACGGTCACAACCAAGCTGGTCACTCGTCGAGTGCCCGCACTGTCCGCCAAGATCGAGCGATTAAATTCTCACTGGAAAAACCCCCAAGTCTTCCCTCGGTTAGACGCATTTTTCGATCGCTCCAATAACCGGTGAGCCATCGTTGTGTTTCCTGAGAGGTTTCGACTAGAACTCGATCGAGTTTGTCACCCAGCTTTGTGTCGTTGATGCCGTCCATTGTGTGTATGCTTCCAAACATTTTGTTTCGGTTATTTTTTAATGTTTTTGGAAAAGTTTTGAGTTGTTGGTGTTGCAAATGATGAATTGTTGAGCGTGGAGTAATCGTCTGACCCGTCACCACTGCCACTCGTCATCAAGTGCGCGTGAGGCTCATCCCCAGTCATGGTTTCTTCTAGAAACGGTCTAGGTGGATTGGATCGCCCAAACCGGTCTAAATCAGGTCTGTTTGACCTGACCAAGTCAACCCAGTCCGAGTCAACTCATCTGAGTCAACTCATATGAGTCAACTCATCTGAGTCAACTCATCTGAGTCAACTCGTTTGAGTCAACCTATTGACTTTGACCCGTTGACTTTGATCATTGACTTTGACCCGTTAACTTTGACCAAAAAGTTAAAATTTTTGAAAAGTCATATTTATGTTTTTCGACGTTCTAAGTCCGAATCCGAAGTTCGTTTCCCCAAATTCAGTCTCGATAAGATATTTTTTCTGGATTTTACCTTTCGATTTGATCCATTTTGGCAATTAAGCCTCGTTTCTTATGTAATATGTTTATATGTATCTGAGATATTGTTGGATGTTGGATTCAAGATCAAGAGTGATCGAATGGAGTTTAAATGTTTGATCGGTAGGGCACGAAAAATAAGGTAATACAATACTACCTTATGCATGCTGAATGGAACATGTTGATATTGGTAAATGCATGGTTGAATATTACATGTGTGAAGTTAAAAATTTCTAAACTCGATCCGATTGAGAAATAAAATAAATTAAATTGAATAAGGCTCAAATTACCTGCATAGACACAAGAAGACTGATAAGAATGATTTCAAGTTCTGTGATTATCCGGAAAAGAAAATAACATGATTATGAAATTATAGAATTTCTCCTCAAGTGTAAAATGACCAAAATACCCTTAAAGTGTAAAATGACCCAAAGTGCCTTCAAGCCTTGGAATGATTAAATACCCTCAAGCTTCGAAATGAATAAATCAACATCGAATACCAAAATGACTATATTATATGACCAAGTTAAACTGAATGGAAGTATTGTATATATCTGAATTATGGAAACGAATGAATTACTCTAGAAACACCTAAGTGATCGGGATAAACTTGACTTCTAGATGACCTAAGTACCCTCAATGACATAGAATTAAGAGAATGATTTGGATAAGTCTGTAAACGTTGATGAACTTGTATGTTGTATCGTCCATAAGGGTTTTTGAACCACGAATCCATCACATCAACATTTTGTATTACCATTGCAACACATAAATGAAATAAATACCATTGGAATACATGTTCTTCTCCCTAAGATCCATTCAACGATGATCCTGATATTGATCAGTTTAACAAGTGAAATCAATATTAAGAAGTGATTATTCGTAAAGTATATGAGTCTAGAATATTGATAAGTTTTACAGGGTGGAGTCGGTTAGTACGATTTGACTCAAAATCATGATAATTCAGTACAAATTTGGAATAATGCAAACTACCATTTTACCTTTATTGGATTAAGTTACTAAGAATCCATCAGAAATTAAAATGTTTAAATACCCCTTTGTAATCACCATTTTTCTACCAAGGCACAAAACCTAAACCCAACAAGCCCAAAAAAAAATTAGACGCCCTTTACCCGGGTCCTTTACAAAATAAAACCCAACTAAGACCCGACCCGAGACCCAACCTAAATAATTGACCCAAAACTCAAACTATACGCGACCTAGTTCTAACCCTAACCCTAGGGTAACCATCCAATCCCCCCAAGCAGTGGCCATATTCTCTGCCCCAATACCAGCAGAACGTCCCACGCACACCAGTTGTCCCAACACTACACGCAACCCCTGCATCAGAAACAACCAAAAAGCAAACAAGATAGTTGTCATTTAAATTTTCTTTGTAAATGGGTATAAAAACCGAGCAAAAATCATGCAAAACTCTTATTTTTGATAGACCCAGAAGCAATAAACAAAGTTTAAAGGTTATTCCCCCTTTTATTTCGAACAGTAAACTCTTTTTTTTTGTTAAGTTTCGAATATCAGTTAAGAAGAAAAATCTTTTTTCAGTTTTCGAATAATAAAAAAAGAATGTTTTATTCTTCAAAAAACAACAACAACAACACACAAAAATTCTTATTTAGTTTCGGAACAAGTAAAAAAAATTCCTTTTTTTCGAGTAATACTAAACACAAAAAATATATCTTTTTTTCAGTTTCAAAATAATAGCAATAACCTAGGCTTTTCCGTAGTAAAAACACTAAAAAATAAAAAGAAAGTGATAGATCTAGGTTTACCTGAGTCGGAGGTCGTTGGAGTCCGAGGAAGCCGAGTGGTTTAGGGTAGTTTAGGGGCATTTTTTTGTGGTTTTATCCTTAAACAAGGTCCTAGGTTGATAGATCTAGCTTTTTTTGACTGTTTGGGCTATTTTGGGTGTTTCGACTCCCACGTGTGGCGTACAGAATGATGGTCGGAGAGGGTTCAGGGCGACCGACAGTAGGCTAGCCTAGGAGAGAGGGGAGAGATTTTAGCTTGTTGTTGGGTTTTTTTAACTCTCGGTTTAAAATGAAAAAAATGTGGTATTTATAGAAATAATTTAGGGTAAAATCACATTTAGGTCCCCTTAGGTTTAGCATGTTTTTGCAGTTTGGTCACCTGTAGGGACCAAAACTATTATTTTCCTTGTTCCTTGTGTACCTTTTATTTTTGGGTTATTCGTGTTTTAGTCCCTATAACTTTTGCATGTTTTTGCTTTGGTCACCTATAGGGTTTAAAATTGCAATTTTCCCTTTTCTTGCATGTTTTTTATTTTTTGGATTATTTTATGTTTTATCCCTTTAAGTTAGGCGTGTTTTTACACTTTAGTCATGTGTAATGACTTTTTCAATTTTTATTTAAATTCCTATGGACTGATTTTGTATTCTTTCCATTTTTGTAATAGGTTATTTTAGGCTTAAATAAAATGGATAATTATCTTTTAGTCCCTTTAACTTTCACATGTTTTTGCATTTTATTCCCTAAACTATTTTTTATTTTGTTTAAATTAGCCATTAAATTTCAATTTGTTTTAATTTATCCCCTATCATACCTCTAATTAATTTTTTTAGCTTTGTAATTTGATATTCATGCGATTTGGCCCTTGTATTTATGTTTTTTATTTTTATTTTTTATGTTGTGTTTTCTATTTTTTTAATTATGTATATTAAATGATTACATATTTCATAGTTTAGTTCTTTAGATTTCGTTCTTAGATTAGGTTAATAAATCAAACCGGACTTACAAATTAGGATGACACCCTAGTTATTAATGAGGGAACAATTCAAGTTGAATTTTTGCATAAAATGCCCTATTACTCGAATCGATTGCTCGACCTTTTAAAATTTGTTAATCATCGACATTTCAAAAAAACACTTTAGGTTTTCTTCTTTTTAATAGGTTAATTTAGATAACACTTAGGATTTTGGTTTATTAATTAGTTCGCAAACTTTAGAATTTTTTGATTTAGGTCATTAAGCCATTGTCTTCTAGAACTCGATTTTTAGATCTTTGACCCTTTAATCCTTGAACTTCGATTAGACCTTTAAGATTGACATAATCAAATAGGTTAAATAGAGCCTCATCTTTTAGCTAGATTTCAATATAATCCTCTTAATTTAGGGAGTAATTCGAGTCGGTCCTCGCTTAAATGCTCAAGGGATCATCTCAATTATTAGATTCAATAATTGATTAAAATCAAATAGAGTTAATATTAGAACCCACATTTCTAGGCTTGTGTCTTTAGGTTCTTTAATTTTAATAATTCAAAACTTTAAGCTAGAAAAGCCTTAATTTACCCTTATCTTAATTAGGATGAATATAAATTTGTTTGATTGCATTTTATTTTTAAACCTAAGGGAATTTACACTTATTAGGGATTTAATGATATATCTCCTACAAGTATTCTCAAGGGGTGACTATTGGTGATTCTCGAAATAGGTCGGCATCCTTTTCAAAACCAAATCATGATTTCTAAAACTAAGGTAATGTCGGTTATTAGGCACAATAGCTAATCTACCACATTTATGCTAGGGAGAATGCTATTGGCATTAATAAACGAATATCATTTTTAACTTTACATCAGTAATGATTTTTAAATTAGATAAAGTACGAACTCAAAATTTCCAATTCTAAATATAGGGTAATCAACTAGGTACCAATTTTTGGGCACTTGTAGGGGTGTTAATCCTTCCCCACGCGTAATCAACTTCCAAATCTAATTTCTGGATTTTCGTAGACCTTAAAACTTAGTATTTTGATAAAAATAAAGTGTTTTATTAAAATCACCAGATTTTTATGGTGTCTCGATTTCACCTTAAATGATTGGTTGTGACTCCTCACATTTTAAAATTCTTTTCAAAGAAAATCCCCCCATATTGGTACTGGTCTTCCCCCGCACGGGCAAAAAACGGTGTCGACAGCTTGACGACTCCACTGGGGTGAGTTTTTTTTTTAAAAAAACACAACTTGAGAGTTGAGCCACGAGTTTGTTACCCTATATTTATGATTCTGGAAATTATGAGTTCAATCTTATTTTAATTTACGATTTATTAAGTTATTTCAAAAGAAAAAAAAAAGAGATTTCTCTCCAGTTAATGCTTACACTTCTATGAAATTATTTAGGACTGTTGCAAACCATAGCTCTAACCCGAGCTCAATTCTGGTTTATCTAAGTAGGGAGAAACTTCACACCTCATGAGGAGGATTGGGCTTCTTTGTGTGGGTCTGATAAAGTATCTCTGAAAAGCATCTTAAGTTGCCTGTCTAGATATCAGTTCTGAGGAATGCTTTTAGCGATGTGATCCTCTAAGCAGAATATTATTTGTAATTCTGTAATGGGCCAGAATCATAGTCAACCTTAGCAGATTGAAAAGATGGCTTGGGAACCTTTTGCTAGAACCCAGCCTCATGTAGAGAATTTAGTAAACCTACCCGTTAAAACCATGTGGATAACCTAGGAGAACTAGAACGCATGCAGTAAGGACTCCTAATTCCTTTTGTATGCTTTATTTTTCAGTCTCATCTTTGAGTCGTATTTTTTCTAAGCTTACATTTATGGGAATAATCATTTTAATTAACTTGATTCTTTTTGTCTTACTAACTTGACTTCCTTTTTGTGCTTTGTTGTATTTTTGCATGAGCATAACATATCATGCAAAGGTATTGATCCCTGAAATAACTGCTCATTTAGAAGGTTCTTGAAAAGCAATGCTCGTAGCAATGCCTTTCGATGGGTTAGATAGAATTTCAAAAATTCTTCTATGGACAAAGTGAAAGTTACAAGGATTTAAAGACGTTCTATCTACTAAAGAGACAAGCAGGACCCAAGAAGATTCAACATTGAAGACAATAACATAAAGTTGTGAGCCTAAACGATAAAGAAGAAGAAAAAACTAAAGATTTTAAAGTGCCAGAGTGTGATAAAAATTACTCATTATCCAATTACTCGCACAAGTTGTAATCTTTGATTTTCGCTTGTTCATTGTACCAAGACATTGCCAGTTTTTCAAGAATTGTTCAAGGAACAGTTATTTTAGGATCATTCCTTTAGTTGCATTTGCATCTGATTTTCATCTTCTCATTCGTATTTATCTTTACACCTAACTTGTTGCTATATGTCCTAATTGGTTTTCTTTCTACCTTTCTTTTTCTTGAATCATATGGTCATGACATATGTAGAAGGGTGTCAATTCTAAGTAGTTATCAATTAAAAGGTTTTCACAATGGACAAGGGGTTTTATGATCATGTGGAACATGATACAGTTAAAAAATGGTATTCAAAAGAAGTATCGAGAAAAATAGAGAGTCGTACGTCCAAATATTGCATGTCTGACAAAGAAAAAAGTGAGCTGCAACAAATAAGGGAGCAAATGTCCAAGATGATGGATAATATAGCTGTGCTGGCCAAAGGAAAAGAGGCTTCTATGAAAAGAGAGAAAGAACTTGAAAAAAATAATTCCGTAACACAAGAGGCTACTTTTGATCAAGTTGATCCAAGAAAACTTGAGGAATCAAGCGCAATCATTATCTATATCAACAAGTTGTCAGGAAGTACAAAAGAAACAGTGACAACAGTAAAATTTCAAGGAACGATGGAGGAAGAGAAGCCACATGATCATTTTAAAGAGGGTAAATTCGTGTTCCATAAAGGTTCATACGCCACCAAAGTAACTAGGAATGTGAAAATAAATGATAACAAGAATCCAAATACAGCGGCTCAGTGTTTCACTACTGCTTTGAAAATTAATGGTCGCTCAACAGAGACACCTCATGAACGACCAAAAGTTAGGAGGTAGTGAACCTGACTTTGACCTTGCTCCTATCACATTTGGATATTATACAATAAGTTTTTAGAAGCACGAGAAGTGACCCCACAATATGTGAAGCCTTTAAAACCTCTATATCTGGAGTGGTATGATGCCAATGCCAACTGTGAATATCACGCAAGAGCTCAAGGACATTATACTGATACTTGTGTTGCCTTCAAGCATCAAATTTATTGCCTGCAATAGCATGTAGTATTGGAATTTGAGAATGAGGGTCAGCTTGGTTCAGTAGTCGAACATCTGGTTGAGGTGAAGCCAAGGGAATCCAAAGACAAAGGCATCAGTGAGAGCATCCAAAATGAAAAATGTGTGTTGAAATAAGAAGCTCAAATACGTCAACTGCGGAGCGAAAAGGACATTCTGAACAAAGAATTAGAAGTCATGCAAGATGGTTTTCAAAGAATCAGTCAAGCCTTCCAAAGTGTGGGTATAAGCAATACTCTATAAGAGTGGGCAAAAGAAGCCTCTAAATTGAAGAGTGGCATCGAACAATGGAAAAGGAATTGTAAAATGCACGAAGGACGAGCAAAGAGGTGCTCTCGAGATTTGCATATTTCAGAAGGTGAACGTAGAGTATCTTTACAAGAATTGGGGATTTGGCAAGAAAATAATAAAATGTTGAGAACAGTCCTTATCGACGCAGAAGCCTCATTTCAAAACCATAATTTTAAGAAAATGTTGAATTAGAAGCCAATATAGAATACAATAAAACAATGATAGAGCTGATACATGACTATAGAAATCTGGCACGACAACTTCATGACCGTATCAAGTCTTTTACGAGGGAGAATGGTCAGTATTGCCTACAGCTTCAAAGGTTGAAATTTAGAGTGGAGAGAAAAAATAGCACGATGAATGAGGCGGTTACTCAAGCAAGAAATTTGGCTCACAAGTTGGTTGACTTAGCTGCCTTTGTAAGAGATTTGAAGTAGATTGATGGCTCAGCACCAGACCATGCCTGGAAGATCAACTGGCTCCTGAATGAGATAGAAAAGCTATGAGCTAAAGCTATTCATTATCTATAATTTAGCTATTCGATGTACTGAAACCTTTTGTGATCAATGAAAATCATTTAAGATGGTTACTATAGGTTGACACCTTTTTGCATCCATTGCATTTATTTTAATTTTTATGCATTTCTAATAATAATCATCATATTAATTTATGGAAGGTTACATGACAGTAATACCAAGATCACTCATTCACATTTTCCTCCACTGTCGATTGATAAGAGGTTAGAAGCAATAGAATAGACCCAAGGAAAGTTACGAGATTAAATATGAGATCATATGGCCACGCTGCAACAGAGTATGAGAAATCAAGCATTAGTTTCTTAAGAAGAAGTGTTGGGTCAGATGACTGGAATATTGGCTATGATAACTCCTTGAAAAGGTCATATTTTCGGACCTTTTCACTTAAGTTATTGAATGTCTAAGAGCCCATTTAGGACCATTTAGATGCATTTAGGAGTATATAGTTGCATGTGGTGGATTTCAGTTTGCCGTGGCATTTTATTTTTACAGCGGTGCTGCTTTATGGGAAAGATACTTGTCTGATGATGTGCAGGTGTTGAAAGCAAGGAAAAGAGGATTTAAAATGCCGTGACATAAGGATATTGCTGAGCTAAATAAAAATGCCAAGTTCAAATGGCATTTCAGGAGCGTACAAGGAAAGAGAATATATTTTCTAGCCAGCAGTCCCGGATTTTACGCATGCTCTGCTCGAGATACCCACCGCAGCATTTTGGCGCTTCAACCACCGGTTCTGTTGATAACGTTGCCTAGTCTGACCCTGCAGATCCTGTCAGTCCTAGGGAGCCTGTAGCGGGATTATGCCGGTCTCTAGCCAGCTACCTAGGCTGTATCATTGCCTAGTCTGCTCGACTCCTAAGTAACTCAACCATGGTTTTAGGGTTTCCTAGGATGGTTAACACCAAACCTTAGGATTTCTTTTCCCCTATAAATAGAGGAGGAAGCCATATTGAAGAGGACTTTAGTTCCAGCCACATTTGATCTTAAAAAGTTAGAGAGAGAAAGTCTCATCTTTCTCTGTCAATCTCACTTGTCGTGGCATTTCTCCTTGACTAGCAGAAGGGAGTGGCGTTCTGAGCATCCGAGAGGAGCTAGTCTGCTGGGAGCAGTCCTTGGTGGCCGAGGAAGGCATTTGGCAGTGCACGTCGAAGGCTTTCTCTCCTCCCCTTAGTCTTTGCTTTTATATTTTGTTGTTGGGTTGTAAGGAACGAATGAATCTTGCTTTGTGCTTGTTGATTTCGAGCCCCACCATGAACTAATCCTATTTGGTGGGAGTTCGCATGGTTATTTAAGTTGTTATTTTAATGAATGGTTGTTGTTTCATGCTCTATTATGTTTTGTTTATGATGCTTAAAGTCTTGAGGTTGTAGGAGCTACGAGAATAGCCTTTCCTTAGGAGGGTTCATGAGGTTCGAGAGAATGCCTTGGCAATTTATCTTTAGTCTTTGAGAGAAGCTAGGGAGGAACTACATAAACAACGAGTTCTATATAGTAACTAGGCCTAATCCACCTTAGAGATAAGAATAGGATTTCATTCGACTAAAAGGAGTTGTGTATAAACGATAGGTTAGATGTTAATGCTGCCGCAAAAAGGTATTGCCGAGACATATTCTATTAGCTGAGTCAATAGGATCACTTCTTGGGCTTACGCCAATCGGTTTTGCCAGGGCATCTTTAGTCTGTCGAGTCCCTTACTAGAGATAGCATAGGGCACATAAGTAGACTCTGTCGGGCAGGGTAAGCATAGAAGAAGCACCATTCAGAGAAATAAACTTAAGTTTTCCTTGTGTCTCCCATCACTCATTTCCATTGCTGCTTGTCTTGTGAGAAAGCTAAAGTCCTACATATATTAAATCTAGTATTTGCATTTTTATTTTGCCTTGACATTTCCATTTGTTTTCACGTATCACAATTTAATTTGCAATGACATATCCATCTGCTACTACACTATCACCACTCCATTTCCACTACGTCCATTCCATTTTTCCACTGCATTCTCATCTGTATATACCATAACTAACTTTACTTAGGTGACAAAGTAAAGTTCCTTGACAAACCTATTTGATTTCCCCAATTCCCTGTGGAGACGATACTCTACTTATCACTTTATTACTTGTTCGATTGTGTATACTTGCACACATATCCGCATCATTTTTTAGTACTCACAAACAGCGGACAAGTTTTTGGCGCCGTTGCCGGGGAATTGCAACTGGAAGTTAAATTGATTTGTCATAGCATTTTTATATTACTTGTGTAAAAATTTTTTCCTTTTAGTTATCTTTACTTTATATTTTCTTTAATTTTTCATATTTTTTCGACTTTATGACCAGAAGCAACCTTGAAGAGCCATTGGAACCTATTGATCCTAAAATTGAAAGGCTCTTTAGACAAAGAAGACGAGCACAACGTGTCAATATGTACCAACTCGGAAATCAGGGCATTGGCCATGAGGGTGATCAACATGCCGAGGCAAATCCAAATGCTGGGAATGCAGCTAGGCCTCGAGCTATTCGTGATCATTTAAATCCAATCTTAGAGGATCTCAACCCTGGAATTGTGGCACCTGATATTCAGGCAGCCCATTTTGAGCTGAAACATGTCATATTCAACATGTTAAACTCTATAGGGCAGTTTGGGGGCATGCCAAATGAAGATGCCAGGCAGCATATTCGTAACTTCTTGGAAGTGTGCGATTCTTTTCGCCAACAAGGGGTGCACGAAGATGTTTTGAAATTAAAGCTATTCCCATATTCCCTACGAGACAGAGCAAGGGCATGGTTGAGTGGAGTTTCAGCGGGTTCTATGGAGTCGTGGACAGATCTGTGCATATATTTTTTGCTGCGGTATAATCCTCCGAACATGAACACCCAACTTAGGAACGACATTGCCTCATTCCGTCAAGCTGATGACGAGTCGATGCATTAGTGCTGGGATAGATACAAAGCATTGCTTCGCAAGTGTTTAAACCATGGTTTTCAAGATTGGACACAAGTAGTGATGTTCTATAATGGAGTAAACGCACCCACGAGGATGATGCTAGATGCCTCGGCAAATGGGACGTTACTGGATAAATCACCAGCAGAGGCATTTGACATCTTAGATAGGATTGCTACCAATGATTATCAATTTCCCTCAACTAAGCATGGGTTTGGGCGTAAGACACATGGAGCTCTCGAGCTAGATTCTAATGATGCCGTGTCAGCCCAACTTGCTGCCATTACCAACATGCTAAAAATTTTACAAAGGCCAAGTGAGGTAAGGGAAGCGAAGGCAGCCTGTTCAGTTTGTTTATTATGCCAAGGCAATCACAATGAGAGTAATTGCCCAACCAATCAAGAATCCATCAACTTTGTTGGCAATTTTAATCGAGGCAATAACAACCCCTATTCAAACACCTATAATCCTGGATTGCGTCAGCATCCAAATTTTTCTTGGGGAAATCAAGGAAACAACACTGCTCAACAGCCAGCTCGTCAGCAGAATTTTAATGATTCCCAGGGCTATCAATCGAATATGCCATGGCATAATCAAAACAAGGGAGGGCCATCTTCATCAAATACTAGTTCTTTGGAGGCCACAATACAAGAATTCATTGCAACAACAAAAACAATGCTGCAAGATCACTCGACCTCTATAAAAAATCAAGGAGCTCTACTCCAGAGCCATAGTTCATCGTTAAGGGCACTAGAGAGTCAAGTAGGTCAGATTGCCGCGGCATTACAAGAACGCAAACACGGACATTTGCCAAGTGACACTGAAGTCACCAAACCTCATAGCAAAGAACAATGCAATGTGCTAACTCTCTGAAGCGGTACACAAATTAATATAGAAGATAAATCTGGGGGAAACCGAAGGAAGATTCACCCCCCACAACCAGTCAAACTGATAAAGAACTGCAGGAGGAAGCACCGAAGGAAGAAGATAAATCTGAGGGTTCATCAAGTAACAAAGCTGAGGGGGCAAATAAAAATGCCACGGTAACTTCTGTTCGCACCCCATCATTACAAGAAGCCAGACCCCCGCCTCCTTTTCCACAAAGACTGAAGAAACATAACGAGGATACTCAGTTTAAAAAATTTGTTGACATTCTGGGTCAACTGCAGATCAATGTTCCTTTTCTTGAAGCAATGGAACAAATGCCCACATATGCTAAATTTCTAAAAGAAATCGTCACCAAGAAGAGAAAGGTTGAGCAGTACGAAACAATTGCCACGGCAAAAGAATTTTACTCTTCCTTAAGCAAGCTACCACCAAAAAGACGTGATCCAGGCAGCTTTATCATTCCATGTTCAATTGGAAACAAATTTGTTGGAAAAGCACTGTGTGACCTTGGCTCAAGTGTAAACTTGATGCCTAAGTCGATTTTCGTAAAACTGGGGATAGGAGATGCGAGACCTACTTCAGTCATCTTGCAACTTGCCGATCGTTCACATGTGCATCCAGAAGGGTGAATTGAAGATGTCATCGTGAGGGTTGACAAGTTCGTTTTCCCTGTCGATTTTCTGATTCTGGACTGTGAGGTCGACGCCACAGCGCCCATTATATTGGGGAGACCTTTCCTAGCCACCGGTCGTATTCTCATCGATTGCGAGAAGGGCGAGCTAACCATGCGAGTGGCCGATCAACAGATCACTGTTAATTTTTTCCGATCTCTCAAACACATGGATGATTATGAAGAATGTCAGAGCATTTTTGAGGTAGACACTGAAATTACAAAAGAGGCAGATCAATTTTGCCACGACAATTTCATTCAGCTAGATATTGATGAGGGGCTCCTTGAAGAGCCGAATGACTTTTCATCCGAGGAACAGCAGGCTAGCTTCCTTAAAGCTAGCCCAGGTATGCGCTTTGAACCTTTGAATTTCGAAGAGTTTGTTCCTCCTAAGCCCTCATTACAGCATGCACCTACCCTTGAACTTAAAAATTTGCCACAACATCTTAAATATGCTTATCTGGGTAGTAATGACACTTTGCCTGTGATTATTTCCTCTGCCCTTACTCCTAACCAAGAATCTAGTTTGCTAAATGTTTTGTCACAGCATAAGAAAGCGTTAGGGTGGATGATGGCAGATCTCAAGGGAATAAGTACAACAATCTGCATGCACAAAATTTTGCTGGAAGAATGCCACGGCAAATCCATAGAGCCACAGAGAAGATTTAATCCAATCATGAAGCACGTTGTGATGAAAGATGTTCTCAAATGGCTCGATGCTGGAGTGATATACCCTATTTCGGATAGTTCGTGGGTCAGTCCCGTCCAATGCGTGCCTAAAAAGGGAGGCATGACCGTGGTAACGAGCGAAGGAAATGACTTAATACCTACTCGCACTGTCACTGGATGGCGCATCTGCATGTACTACCGCAGACTTAACAAGGCCACCAAGAATGATCATTTTCCTTTGCCATTCATCGATCAAATGCTGGATCGACTTGCGGGCAAGGCATACTATTGTTTCTTGGATGGTTATTCAGGGTATAATCAGATTGCCATACCACCAGAGGACCAAGAGAAGACGACATTCACGTGCTCGTATAGCACATACGCTTTGCGAAGAATGCCTTTTGGACTCTGTAATGCCCCGGCAACTTTTCAGCGTTGCATGCAAGCCATCTTTTCTGACATGGTGGAGGATTTTTTGGAAATTTTTATGGACGATTTTTCTGTTTCCGGAGACGATTTTCAAAAATGCCTCGGCAATTTGGCAAAGGTACTGAAGCGATGCAAGGAGGCTGATCTCGTACTAAACTGGGAAAAATGCCACTTCATGGTGACTGAAGGCATTGTTCTAGGACATAAAATTTCTGCATAGGGCATTGAGGTCGACAAGGCTAAGATCGAGGTGATCGAGAAGCTTCCCCCACCAAATTCTGTCAAGGGCATTCGGAGTTTCCTTGGCCATGCTGGTTTTTACAGACGATTCATCAAGGATTTTTCCACACTATCCAAGCCTTTGTGCACCTTGCTGCAACAGAACCAACCCTTTGTGTTCGATCAGAAATGCCATGGCGCATTCAAAGAGCTGAAGCAGAAACTTATCTCTGCACCAATTGTAGTTCCCCCAGATTGGACGGCCCCATTTGAATTAATGTGTGATGCAAGTGATTTTGCCGTGGGATCTGTGCTTGGGCAGCGTAAAGGTAAAATCTTTCATGTCATATATTATGCTAGCCGTACCTTAAATGATGCACAATTAAATTACACAACCACTGAGAAAGAATTATTTGTCGTGGTATTTTCATTTGACAAATTTAGGCCATACTTGATAGGCACCAAGGTTATAGTTCACACTGATCATTCATCTATAAAATATTTAGTGAACAAGAAAGATGCCAAGCCTAGACTGATCAGGTGGATATTACTTCTGCAAGAATTCGACTTAGAGGTAATGGATAGGAAATGTACTTAAAATCAGGTTACAGACCACTTATCTAGGCTAGAAAATATTTTAGAATGCCATGACATTTTTTATATTAAAGAAGAATTCCCTGACGAGAATTTTATATGCCGCGACAATTCCGTGGTACGCTGACCTGGTTAACTTTCTTGTTAGTGGTGTTTTTCCTTATGAACTGAATAGCCAGGGCAAAAAGAGGTTTCTTCATGATGCCAAGTTCTACTTTTGGGACGAGCCGTACTTATTCAAGCAATGTGCTGATCAAATGATTCGACAGTGTGTCCCCGAAGAAGAACAAAGCGATATCTTACACCATTGCCACACATCAACTTGTGGAGGGCATTTTGGAGGTTCGAGGACTGCTGCAAAGGTCCTCCAGTCAGGTTTTTATTGGCCATCATTATTTAAAGATGCCCACGCATTTTGCAAGGCGTGCGACAGATGCCAGCGCACTGGAAATATTTCCAGACGACACGAAATGCCGTTGCAAAATATTCTGGAGATTGAGCTCTTTGATGTTTGGGGCATCGATTTCATGGTACCATTCCCATCTTCCTTTGGAGATTTATACATCTTGCTAGCGGTGGATTACGTTTCAAAGTGGGTTGAAGCAATTGCTACGCTGAGAAACGACTCAAAGACTCTGCTCAAGTTCCTTCATAAGAACATCTTCACTCGTTTTGGAGTCCCAAGAGCTATTATCAGCGATGAGGGCACTCACTTTGACAACAAGTTGATTGCCAAGGCATTACAGAAATATGGAGTGCGACATAAGATTGCCACGGCATATCATCCGCAGACGAATGGACAGGCTAAAATATCCAATCGAGAAGTTAAGCAAATCCTGAAGAAGGTGGTTAACCCCCGAAGGAAAGACTGGTCCCCAAAGCTTGATGAAGCATTATGGGCATATAGGACAACATTCAAAACACCTTTAGGAATGTCGCCCTTTAAGATGGTATATGGAAAAGCCTGCCACCTCCCTGTTGAACTAGAGCACAAGGCGTACTAGGCAATCAAAAAGTTAAACTTTGACGAGCAAATTGCTGGGGAGAAACGATTACTTGATCTAAATGAAATAGAAGAGTTTCGAGTGCAAGCATATGAAAATGCCAAGCTCTACAAGGAAAAAACCAAAAAGTGGCACGACAGAATGCTTTTGCCACAGTAATTTCATATGGGTCAGAAAGTACTATTGTTCAATTCTAGGCTCAAGCTCTTCCCAGGCAAATTAAAGTCACGCTGGTCTGGGCCATTTGAAGTTCACCATGTTTACCCTTATGGTGATGTTGATATCAAGAACCTGGATGATGGATCCATCTTTAAAGTCAATGGCCAGCGCCTAAAGGCTTATCATGGAGTCCCACTTGCACGTGACAAGTCGGCGTTGCTCTTGCAAGACGTTGACACTGGTCCGGCATCTTAAGGATGCCGTGGCATTTTTAACTTACATCTGTACATAAATTAATTTTTTTTTGCCTTTATTTTAATATTTCTCATTATTCAGTAATTATTTTCATTTCATATTTTTGCCAGGGAATCCCACGCACTAAGCACGTGAGGCGTGTTGACGAAGTTGAGAACACTTTGGGCGGCAAAATGAAAAGGAAAAAGGAGGGAAATTTTATTTTGACTTAGGAATGATTTTTTTCATTTTGTTTTCTTTCCCGCCCTACCCCACCGCTTATCTATTTCCCCCCCCCCCCAAATATTTCCATTTAACTAGCCTACCCCACTTACTTTTCACTTTTCACTTTCTCTTTTTACTTTCACTTTCTAGTTTCCTCTTCTCCTTTCCAACTGCCGTCGACCACCATAACAACCACCTCAAAAAGCTCTCTTCCTTCATTTATTTTTGCAGTCTCACGATGGTGCGCTCATGACCAGCCCCACCACCCTCACCACCACGCTTTGTCGACAAGGCTGCCAAGGAACGCTATCAAACCATAAAGAACCGGCGAGTCTTTTTCGAGTTGGGCTTTGTCTTCTCCGAGGCGGAGAACGCCGATTTGGGCAGTGAAGTGCTGGACGTGGTCACTAAGCATAGGTGGCAGAAGTTTGCCAAACATCCTGCCCCTGTCAACGCCACAATAGTGAAGGAGTTTTATTCTAACATTACCAAGCCAAATCAACATGCCGTGATGGTTCACGGCATTTATATTCGTTTTACTCCTACCACTATTAACCGTTATTTTAAATTGCAGGTTGCTGATGACCACCATGCGAGCTTTGCCCAAGAGGCCGACCATGAAACTTACCAAGGCATCCTGGAAGACTTGTGTCTTCCCGATACTCAGTGGAATGGTCAGCAACTGAAATGAAAGACCGTGGATAGGGATCGACTGCTCCCCCATGTCAAACTGTGGAACCATTTCATGAAGCACAAGCTTATGCCAACCTCCCACAATACAACTGTATCATGCCAGCGGATGCTTTTGCTGTACTCTATCATCACCGGACGAACCATCGAAATAGGGAAGATTATCGTGGAACAGGCTCATCTATGCCTAAAGCGACAGGCAAGTGCCTTGGTATTCCCAAATCTCATCACTGCTTTATGCCGAAAAAAGAAAGTTCGAGAAGAAATGTTTGATGAGATTTTGTCGGGCATTGCTGGACTCAACAAAGAAAAAATACCTATGTTGTTGGGCTACAAAGAAGCCAAAGGAAATGAACACGAGGCAACCACATCTCGCATTGCATCATCACCACATGTCAGGGCATCTTCAACTGACCTAGAGCAGGCTGTCCAGCGCACTCACCAGCATGTTGGGCAGCTGTCCAAAAAACTGATGGTCTATTTTGCTTATGCCAAATGACGTGATGCCTTTCTCACCAGTGCCCTAATGGAGTTCCTCCCGCACACTAACTTTACCATTCCCCCTTTTCCTGATGAGCTCGGCCCATCGCATGGAAATGCCGAGGCATCTGCAGAAGTACCTCCACCCACCCTAGCTGTTGCTCAACATTCATCGAGTAAAGACAGTCCCCAGCGAGCTGAAGCAGAGGAGCCAGTGGACCCTGATCCGATCCACATAGTTTCGCCTGATGTAGACAGAGAAGCCAACCTCCAACTTGCTAATTTCCCGAAGCCTGCCCCATTTGTTGAACCGTTCGCAGAAGAACATCCAACAATGCCACCACCTGCTGTACCAATGGAAGCAGCCAACCCCGAAGTATCACAACCTACTGAGTCAGTCGAGGAGTCACAATCGGAGATGCCACGACAAGCTCCTTTGCGTAGGAACAGACGTCGCCTACGAAATGCATCTCAACATCAGGAGCCCCCGCTCCCAACTGTTCAAGAAGGCCCTCGCACTCCTCCAGCTGCACCAGCTTCTGACTCCGAGCATTCCAGCCCCGCTAAGCTCCGCAAGCGCACCCGTCGTGCAACTGCTATACCACCACCATGAAGCCAAGGTACCTAGTATTGCATTGCATTCATAATATGTAGTTTTCATTTTTCTTAGATTTAGTAAGCATTGGGGACAATGCTTCTCTCAAGTTTGGGGGAAGTAGGGTTCTCGCATCATTGTATGATAGTATTAGTAAAATGAATATGCCATGACATTAGTAAATATAGAATTAGTTTTCTGGAATTAATTGAGGATGCCCGATGATGAAGAATTCTTGATGGCTAGGATAGAATGTATATGACTGGTTGAGGATGATAGAACCAACTCTAGGACTTGCTTCTTTGAAACCCTTGAACACGAGTGTATGTTTTCCATGCTTGAGAAACTTAGAAATTTTTTATAAGAGAATTCTTAAATGTCGTGGCATAAAACTGTGAATGATGAAAACCCCGCATAAAAAAAAGAAAAAAAGAAATATAAATTATAAATAAATGCCTTGGCATATCTGTAGAGGAACACTCCGCTATGTCTTGGCATATGAGTGAATGAAAGTAGTCACAGGATGACTCTACCTGACTAGCTCGAGGGTGAAAGGTATGCTCCCTTTCATCTAGAGTGTGGGATGGTAGAGTGATGGGCTGACTCTTCTCGTAGCAGAAGTAATCAAAGAAAACAAAGGGGAGTAGTAATTTGAAAATGTCATGGTAAATTGAGAAAGCTTGAGTAGAAAATTTTTAGGTTTGTTAAGCATGGACTGGATACAAACACGCACACACCCACATAAAGAATCTTGCCCTAGGGGACGGTACTTGATTTCTCAAACTAGTCTAGCATGTTGAATCCATATGAGCTGAGGGATAAAATTTTATCCCATATAACTATTCTGCTTCTGAACTTGTCATGGTATTTTTGTTTTGCTTATCACTATCCATTGCTTGAGGACAAGCAATAGCTTAAGTTTGGGGGTGTGATAACTCCTTGAAAAGGTCATATTTTGGGACCTTTTCACTTAAGTTATTGAATGTCTAAGAGCCCATTTAGGACCATTTATATGCATTTAGGAGCATATAGTTGCATGTGGTGGATTTCAGTTTGCCGTGGCATTTTATTTTTTATAGCGGTGCTGCTTTATGGGAAAGATACTTGTCTGATGATGTGCAGGGTGTTGAAAGCAAGGAAAAGGAGGATTTAAAATACCGTGACATAAGGATATTGCTGAGCTAAATAAAAAGGCCAAGTTCAAATGGCATTTCAGGAGCGTACAAGGAGAGAGAAGATATTTTCTAGCCAGTTGTCCCGGATTTTACGCATGCTCTGCCCGAGATACCCACCGCAGCATTTTGGCGCTTCAACCACCGGTTCTGTTGATGATGTTGCCTAGTCTGACCCTGCATATCCTGTCGGTCCTAGGGCGCCTATAGCGGGATTATGCCGGTCTCTAGCCAGCTACCTAGGTTGTATCATTGCCTAGTCTGCTCGACTCCCAAGCAACTCAACCATGGTTTTGGGGTTTCCTAGGATGGTTAACACCAAACCTTAGGATTTCTTTTCCCCTATAAATAGAGGAGGAATCCATATTGAAGAGGACTTTAGTTCCAGCCACATTTGATCTTAAAAAGTTAGAGAGAGAAAGTCTCATCTTTCTCCGTCAATCCCAGTTGCCGTGGCATTTCTCCTTGACTAGCAGAAGGGAGTGGCGTTCTGAGCATCCGAGAGGAGCTAGTCCGCTGGGAGCAGTCCTTGGTGGCCGAGAAAGGCATTTGGCAGTGCACGTCGAAGGCTTTCTCTCCTCCCCTTAGTCCTTGCTTTTATATTTTGTTGTTAGGTTGTAAGGAACGAATGAATCTTGCTTTGTGCTTGTTGATTTCGAGCCCCACCATCAACTAATCCTATTTGGTGGGAGTTTGCATGGTTATTTAAGTTGTTATTTTAATGAATGGTTGTTGTTTCATGCTCTATTCTGTTTTGTTTATGATGCTTAAAATCTTGAGGTTGTAGGAGCTACGAGAGTAGACTTTCCTTAGGAGGGTTCATGAGGTTCGAGAGAATGCCTTGGCAATTTATCTTTAGTCTTCGAGAGAAGCTATGGAGGAACTACATAAACAACGGGTTCTAGATAGTAACTAGGCCTAATCCACCTTAGAGATAAGATTAGGATTTCATTCGACTAAAAGGAGTTGTGTATAAACGATAGGTTAGATGTTAATGCTGCCGCAAAAAGGTATTGCCGAGACATATTCTATTAGCCGAGTCAATAGGATCACTGCTTGGGCTTACGCCAATCGGTTTTGCCAGGGCATCTTTAGTCTGTCGAGTCCCTTACTAGAGATAGCATAGGGCACATTAGTAGACTCTGTCGGGCAGGGTAAGCATAGAAGAAGCACCATTCAGAGAAATAAACTTAAGTTTTCCTTGTGTCTCCCATCACTCATTTCCATTGCTGCTTCTCTTGTGAGAAAGCTAAAGTCCTACATATATTAAATCTAGTATTTGCATTTTTATTTTGCCTTAACATTTCCATTTGTTTTCACGTATCATAATTTAATTTGCCACGACATATCCATCTGCTACCACACTATCACCACTCCATTTCCACTACGTCCATTCCATTTTGCCACTGCATTCTCATTTGTATATACCATAACTAACTTTACTTAGGTGACAAAGTAAAGTGCCTTGACAAACCTATTTGATTTCCCTAATTCCCTGTGGAGACGATACTCTACTTATCACTTTATTACTTGTTCGATTGTGTATATTTGCACACATATCCGCATCATATGGCCACACTGTAACAGAGTATGAGAAATCAAGCATTAGTTTCTTAAGAAGAAGTGTTGGGTCAGATGACTGGAATATTGGCTACAATGGTCGTCAACAGAGAAAGAGTGTCCGCTGAAAGATGTCAATATCAACAAATTGTTACATCAACGTTGGTTGACCACCCTGAGGCATCCTATTTGGACAAGGGGAAGAATATTGTGGTTACCAAGTATTTCAAAGGAAAATTAAGCAGTTAGAGGGGTCGATTGAGGAAATAAAGATTGGTGAGGTATCCCATTAAAACTTAGATGCAAGGGAGCTAAGCTTAGTCCCTACCTTGGTCATTCCCCACGAGTTTAGGGTACCTAAGTTTGAAAAGTATAATGGTACCAATTTCCCTTTAATCCATTTGAAGATGTTCTACAGAAAGATGGAGAGGTACTTGAATGACAATGATTTATTGGTTTATTATTTCCACGACAGTCTTACTGGATCGGTTATGGTATGGTATAGCCGCTTGAGCAAAGAGAAAATTAATTCATGGATTGATTTGGCCAATGCATTTCTAGATCAATACAAATACGTCAAAGACTTGGCACCAAATGATAAAGATCTCTTGAAATTGAAGATGTAAGCTACTGAAAGCTTTAGAGAATACGATTTGAGATAAAGAGACATGACAGCTCAAGTTCAACCTTTGATGCTAAAAAAGAAAATGTCACGTATGTTTCATATCACTCATACGGGCCCTTTCTTCGAGTTGCTTCTTGCATATTCAACAAATGATTTTGAAGATCTTGTGTCAAGTGGGGAGCAAGTAAAATATGTAATCACCAAGGGGAATTTTGAGACTACCTCTAAAAAATCAACTATTCAAAAATCAAAAGATAATGAGGTGAATGAATGTCACATCCAAAGTCCCCACAGCAGCAAAAGATAAAGGGCAACTAGTCAATCGGATCGACCAAAGAAGATTCCTCAAGTTAGAAAAGCTTTAGAGGTGTTCTAAAAACCCATATCAAAATTGTTCCCCCATCTTATTAAAGGTCAACCTATTACTCCGAGACCAATAAAAGTAATGCCAATGCCTTCTAGTCATAGCTATGATAAAAACAATGTCTTTGATTTCCACATGTGAGCACCTGGGCATTCTATAGGGAGTTACGATCCATTAATTAAATAAATATTGATGGTCGTCAGTAATAGAATGTTAACTCAAGTGTTGGTTGAACAATGGATGGCAAACTCAAATGGGGCATCAAAGCGCAATATGTAGCATCCGTTTGAGCCAAGTGCCACTGCGTCAGATGAGTAATGGGGCATCCTAATTATGCAGATATCATTTCATTCATCATGAAGCTTTATTCCATTTGCAAGATCTTGTTTGAACTTGTTTTTGTCCTTTCTCAGCTTTTTTGTAAGGATATTTAAATGAACTTGTGTTGCTTTAAAGATGGTGAACATCGAATCAAATTTGCAATCTTGCAGTTCTTTGAATATCAACTGAATTAAAAAAATCTTTAAATAATTAAAGTTATGGATCTTTGACAACATGTCCAGACTGAACCCAAATAAAACAAGGACCCTTGACCTTACCCCAGAAGATACACTTAAATACCATACCCCTCTTTTGTAGAGACCGATACAACCTTCTCCTCTCATGAGGAAATGATTAAGAGGCTTGGTATTTAGGTATGCTTAGGAGCAGACAACATTGGGCATATCTTGTGTATGTCATTGCAAAACTGACTACACTACACTTCTATTGAGGATGTTCAGTGATGATCCTAATCTTTACAGATGGAATGGTGGAGTGGATGAATTTAGTATAGGTCATTTGTTTGGGAACTAAACTCTAAATATGGGATTTTCTGACCATCAAGAACACATAGACTATAACAGGTTCTTCTTGATGAGCTTAAGAAATTCTAAATCTGAATACTTAAAAGGTTAATAAATTATTATTATAGTTATACAATAGAGCTGAGCTATTCCACTAAAGTAATTGGTTATAGAGGAAACTCAAAAGCTTTGGATTTATAAATAGATTGCAATCAAACCATGACATTGCTCGGGTACTCGATAGTTCAGTGGTTGCTCTACTGCTATTGTCAAGTCGAAGACTTTGTGATGAGATGAACTCTTCATCTAGGCAAACGAAGGCAATTATAATATATATACAATAAAGCTGAATTCAGCTAGCTAAACAATAGCAAATTAAATCAAATTTATCTAATAACAAGTTTTAGTAAAACTAAGGGAGTTGAGGAACACCAAGCACACAGGAATTTTATATTTAGACTGATGTCCCTGCACTGCCTCTGCTAAGAAATTTTATGAAGCTTGAACAAATGGAAGATTTTAGAGAACCGAAATAGAAGTGATTTAGAAAGTCTAGTAATTGATTATGCTAGTTGCGTCATTTTGTCCGCATCCTATTAAAATATCAAGCCAAGAAAGAGGGGCAGATTATAATGTTCATAAGAATCAAGAAAGAAAAATACGTATTTGATTATGGAAACCTCAAAAAATAGGAGGCCAACCTAAAGCCAACCCATCAATTTTGACACTTGTCAAAGAGCTATAACTTTGAATATATTAAAAGGGTTGTTGATTCTTTTGATATTATGTGAACTCATGTTTATGATTTTCTTCCATTATGAGCCTGAATTAAGGGGTAATACTTTACAAAATTCTTTCATTCTTTGATGTAAAAAAAAAAGAAATGAGAAAAATGTTTTCAAACAAGACGATCCCTCAAGAAAAAGGTCATTGAACTTGATGAGGCTCACAAACAAAAACCAAAACAAAAAGATGAGCGATAAGGAAGCAATGAGACAACATACTGAACAAGAATGGATACGACTTACCTCGAGATTTCCTAGTATCTTAATTAATATCAAGGAAAAAATTTGGTCACTTCAAATTTCCCTTTGTTTTTGAAACCTCATAGAAAAAGAAGGCCCCTAAACTTTGACAAGAACAAGGGAGACACGTGATAGCTCTTCTGTTTGCCCAAGATGACGGCTTGTGGTCGTTAACGAATGGTACGAGGATCAAATCTTTCAAAATCAACTATCAACTTTTGATGGTCCCGCATTGGGGCTTTCCCAAAAAATATCGATCATGTGGAGATAACAAGATTGAAATCAAGAAGACCCTGAAGGAGAGTATCACTACTTGGAGTGTCAATGCCAAAAGATGAAACAAAAAGAGCTCACCTTGAAATGGACCATTCATGCTTCAGTTAGCAAAGGACTCTTGAGAAACAATTTTGATTGAAATTTGAGTTAGGGAAAAGTAAGGTGTCCAATCATCTACCTAATTGCAACAATAATCCAATAGAGGAAACACTTATTCTAGAATTATGTTGAAGAAACAAGACGAAATATAGAAGATAAGAAGGACATGATTGTATAAGATGATTAGTTTGATCATATAGATATTGGGGAAAACTCCATACAAGAGGGATCAAGTGAAGGAGGACTAAAATCTCCACTTTGAAATCAAAAGAGGAATATTGATAACATTTCTATATACAAGAAAGTCATGCATTACATTTAGATACATTTAAGCGTATTCATACATACATACATACATACATAATTCTTACAGATTTTCCAAGGAAATAAGAGAAAGAGAAGAAAAGAATAATTTAAGCCTCAAATAGAGGGAATTACAATAAGAGTGGCAGAACCTAAATAATCGAGAAACTCAATACACATAACAATCAGCATTTTTGAAGTGCGGCATGTTACCCGATTAACGCGATTTTTAGAAACTAAGCCTAATTTTCAGAAGTTTCTTGACGATTTTCAAATGAGTTTTAAAGAAATTAAGTCTGATTTTCAGAAGTTTCTTGACGATTTTTATATGAGCTTTCAAAGAATCTAAGTCTGATTATCAGGGGTTTCTTGATTATTTCCAATGAATTTTAAATAAGCTAAGCCTGATTTTCAGGGGTTTCTTCATGATTATTTCCCTTGAATTTTAAATAACCTAAGCCTAATTTTCAAGGGTTTCTTGATAATTATTTCTAAAATTTTTAAAGAATCTAAGCCTAATTTTTAGGGTTTTATTGATGATAATTATAAACGAAAGTTTTTAAGAAACTAAGCTTGATTTTCAAGGATTTCTTGATTAGTAAGTCATTCGGGCCATCAGTAAGTCTTTCGAGCACGATGTTAAATCCATCGGATTATCTATTAGTCTTTCGAAGAATATGATAAGTTCTTCGGGCCGTCCATAAGACCTTCGGGTTAGATGTTTTCATATGATTTTTGAAAAATGCGAAAGCGATTTCCAAAGTTTCTCATTAAAATTTTTTCTGAAAACTGACTTTTCTTAAAAGTAAGAAAACAATTTCCAAAGTTTGTTACTTAGTAAGTTCTTCGAGCCATCAGTAAGTCGTTCGAGCATGATGTTTAAATCCTTCGGGTCATCTATAAGTCTTTTGAGCAAGATGATAAGTCCTTCGGGCCATCCATAAGATCTTCGGGCAGGATGTTTTCACATGATTTTCAAAAAATGAGAAAGCGATTTCCAAAGTTTCTCATTTAAATCTTTTCTGAAAATTGATTTTTCTTGAAAAGTAAGAAATCAATTTCCAAATTTTCTTACTCAGTAAGTCTTTTGAGCACGTTGTTTAAATCCTTCGGGTCATCTACAAATCTTTCTAGCAAGGTGATAAGTCCTTCGGGCCACCCATAAGACCTTCGGGGTAAGATGTTTTCACATGATTTTCGAAAATGAGAAAGCGATTTCCAAAGTTTCTCATTTAAATATTTTCTGAAAACTGATTTTTCTTAAGAGTAAGAAAACGGTTTCCAAAGTTTCTTACTTAGTTCGTCATTTGTGAGGCTGGAGCAAGCCAAGATTAGAAGATCTTCAAACACTCATAGAGGTGATCCAGTAAATAATAAGATGATAGGACGATTCGATGGAGGGTAAAGGAAGAAGCTAGAGTTAGATCAAGCTTGAAGAACTGGACATGGAGAATCAGCCAAGAAAATAAAGCAAAGATGACATCATTTACAGCTAGGACTCAAGGATTCCATAAGGAGGTGGATTGACATTCCCAGCGAAGAGTTCGCAGCTTGATAAGCAAAGACCACGTAGAAAAATGGTGCTTCGTGTCTTTGGTCTACTCCTGTTTCACTGCAATCAGAAAAGAGGGACATCTATAATCACCATTTTTCTACCAAGGCCCCAAACCTAAACCCAACAAGCCCAAAACAAATCAGGCCCCCTTACCTGGACCCTTTACAAAATAAAACCCATACTAAAACCAACTAAGACCTAACCCGAGACCCAACTTAAATACCCGTCCCAAAACCCAAACTAGACCTAACCCGAGTCTAACCCTAACCCTAGGGTAGCCACCCAATCCCCCCAACCAGCAGCCACCATTCTCTGCCCCAATACCAGCAGAATGCCCCACGCATGTCGGCTGCCCTAACACTCCATGCAACCCCTACATCAGAAACAACTAGCAATCAAACAAGATAGTTATCATTTCAATTTTCTTTGTAAATGGTATAAAACCTGAGAAAAAATCATGTAAAACTCTCAGCTTTTATAGACACGGAAGCAATAAACAAAGTTTAAAGGTTATTCCCCCTTTTTGTTTCCAGCAGTAAATTCTTTTTTTTTTGTTAAGTTTCGAATATCAGCAGAGAAGAAAAATCTTTTTTCAGTTTTCGAATAATAAAAAAAAGAGTGTTTTAGTCTTCAAAAAATAACAAATACACACAAAAATTCTTATTTAGTTTTGGAACAAGTAAAAAAATTTCCTTTTTTTCGAGTAACATTAAAAACACAAAAAATATATCTTTTATCAGTTTCGAAATAATAGTAATAACCTAGGCTTTTTCATAGTAAAAACACAAAAAAATAAAAAAAATTGATAGATCTAGGTTTACCTGAGTCGGAGGTCGCCGAAGTCCAGGGAAGCCGAGTGGTTTCGGGTAGTTTAGGGGTATTTTTCGGTGATTTTAGCCCTAAGCAAGGTCCTAGGTTGATAGATCTGTTTTTTTTTAATTTTTGGGCTATTGGCGACCGGGATGGCGGTCGACAATTGGTTAGTAGATGAGAGAGAGGGAGAGCTTTTAGCTTTTTCTTAACTCTCGGTTTAAATGAAATAAAAAAAAAGTTTGTATTTATAGAAATAATTTAGGGTAAAATCACATTTAGGTCCCCTAGGTTTAGCGTGTTTTTGTAGTTTCTGTAGGGATCAAAACTGTTACTTTCCCTGTTCCTTGCGTGCCTTTTATTTTTTGGGTTATTCTTGTTTTAGTCCCTATAACTTTAGCATACATTTTCATTCTGGTCACCTATAGGGTTTAAAATTGCAATTTTTCCTTTTCTTGCATGCTTTTTATTTTTGTTTGGGTTATTCTCTGTTTGGTCCCTTTAAGTTATGCATGTTTTTAAACTTTAGTCATGTGTAGTGACTTTTTTAATTTTTGTTTTAATTCGTGTGGACTTATTTTGTATTTTTTCCATTTTTAGTTTAATAGGTTATTTTATGCTTAAATAAAATGGAAAATTATCTTTTAGTTCCTTTAACTTCCGCGTGTTTTTGAATTTTAGTCCCTAAACTATTTTTTATTTTATTTAGATTTAGTCATTAAATTTCAATTTGTTTTAATTTAACCCAAATTATATGTCTAATTAATTTTTTAGCATGGTAATTTGATATTCATGTGATTTGGTCCTTGTATTTATGTTTATTTTATTTTTATTTTTTATGTTGTGTTTTATGTTTTTTATTTTAATTAGGTTTATTAAATGATTCAATATTTCATAGTTTAGAACTTTAGATTTCGTTCTTAGATTAGGTTAATAAATCAAATCGAACTTAGAAATTAGGATGACACCCTAGTTATTAATTAGGGAGCAATTCAAGTTGAATTTTCGCATAAAATGTCCGATTACTCAAATTGATTGCTCGACCTTTCAAAATTTGTTAATCATTGATATTTTCCAAAAAAAAAACAATTTAGATTTTATTCTTTTTAATAGGTTAATTTAGATAACACTTAGGATTTTGGTTTATTAATTAGTCCGCAAACTTTAGAATTTTTTTATTTAGGTCCTTAAGTTCTTTGTCTTTTAGAACTCGGTTTTTAGATCTTTGACCATTTAGTCCCTGAACTTCGATTAGACCTTTAAGATTGAAATAATCAAATAGGTTAAATAGAGCCTCAACTTTTAGCTAGATTTCAATATAATCCTCATAATTTAAGGAGTAATTCGAGTCGACCCTTGCTTAAATGCTCAAGGGACCATCTCGATTATTTGATTCAATAATTGATTAAAAATCAAATAGGGTTAATATTAAAGCCCACATTTCTAAGTTTGTGCCTTTAGGTTCTTTAATTTTCATAATTCAACACTTTAAGTTAGAAAAAGCGTTAAATTACCCTTAGCTTAATTAAGATGAATAAAAAAAATTTTGATTGCATTTTATTTTTAAACCAAAGGCAATGTTCACTTATTAAGGAATTAATGGTATATCTCCCGCAAGTATGTCCAGTTATTAGGCACAATAGATGATCTCCCGCATTTATGTTGGGGGCGAATGCTATTGGCATTAATAAATGAATATTCTTTTCAACTTTACATCCATAATGATTTTTAAATTAGATAAAGTTTGAACTCAAAATTTTTTATTCTAAATATAGGGTAATCAACTAGGTACCAATTTTTAGGCGCTTGTGCGGGTGCTAATCCTTCCCCACGCGTAACCGACTTCTGAACCTGATTTCTAGATTTTCGCATACCCTAAAACTTGGTATTTTGATAAAAAAATAAAGTGTTTTATTAAAATCACTCAGTTTTATTGTGTCCCAATCACACCTTAAATTATTGTTGGCGACTCCTCACATTTCAAAATTCTTTTGAAAGAAAAACCTCTAAGTCGGTACTGATTTTCCCCACCCAGGCGAAAAACGGTGTCGACATCCTAATTGCCTGAACAATTGAAACACTCATGTTATCTCTATGTCTTCAAAAAAATTTGATGTAAAGGTTAATGAGTATCTTTTTAATGCACTTGAATCTTAAATGTATTTGGAAACATCAATTTCGGAAGGTTGATTAGATATGTTAATAAACGAACCCTTTTTATAGGGACCTCGATTCTAAATTCCGTCCAATCTATAGAAGTTATTCGTTTTGCTTTCTTGATAATGACCAATTACCTCTGAAATATATCTAAATACTATATGATCTTGATAAATCACTTCTCGAATAACGGATGAATCTGTCAGCTATCAAACTCCCTTTTATAGGGATCTCGTTTCTGAATTTAATCACTTTGTAGAAGTTTTGGGGTTCCCCCACTTGATAATTGGTAAGTATCTCTGGAAAATAATTGGATTCTCTAGTGTGTTCCCTATGTATTACATGTTGTTTTATCTGTTTTGAAATGTGTTTCACTGAAATTTATGATTTACTGATTTACTAATTTACTGCCTTATAAACCATGGCTACAAGATATGTGTTCTCTGATTATCGTTTTCACTGGAAAATATAATCGTTCCTGGTTCATGGATCATGGGATCTACTGGATACTACTTGAACTATTTTATTGGGACATTATATGGATAGGCTGGATTATGGAGGTTCAACTCTGATCAAGCTGGTAATTCCTTACAGACCTAAGATGATCCTTGGGTAGGCTCCAATACCCCGAGAAACTTTCTTGGGTATGCTCTCAGGGCCCAATGCACACCCTTGGGTAAATCATGAGACTACATATGGTGTACGGGTGAAGGGCAGTTATGTGGATTATTTCATTGTCACTCTTACGTGATTTTACTGGATCATGATCCTGATATTACAATTTACTATTAAATTTGATTTCTACTAGATAATGTATGGGTAGGATCTGGAGTATCAAGGTTCAGCTTGATCAAGCGGGTAATACCTTACGGACCTAAGCAGATCCTTAGGTAGACCCATAGACCCAAGGTACTCCCTTAGAGTGGCTCTTTTGTTGTGTTCTTAGGGCCACAAAATTATTATGTTTGACTTATAATTTTATGACAACGAAATTATCATAAGTTACTTGAATTTAGTTCAATAATGAATTTTATAACTACTTTACTTATAGGTATGTGGGAATCATCAAAAATTTTGATCATTATTTTCAACTCTAAAATATATTTTTTAAATAAATTAAATAATTATTTTTAATCATTAAAAATCAACTTAAAGTCATATTATATATTATAATAAAAGTAAGTACAAGATATTTACTTATATAAATTTATTTTTTAAAATATTAGTAAAAATACTCATTATATTAGTAATATGTTAAGTATAAAATTTTTATAAACATTAAATAGTGTAACAAAAATAATTTAATATTTCTTTTTGTAAATATATCCAATCTTATATTAAAAACTTTAACTTGTTAAAAATATACCGCAATAATAATTTGATAAAATTTAGTTTTAGATAATCTTCTATTTCTCTAATTAAATTGTATACACTCATTTTCCTCCGGAGTTTTTTAAATATATAATAATATAGTATATAGTTTTTTAAAATACTTTTTTATTATATATTATATTAATTATTTTTATTTATTATTAATTAATATTTTTCCTGGTTCTTGTTTTTTGGATTTAATAAGTCCAAAGTCCAAAATTAGTCCAACGAAGGTAAATGTCCAAGTCAGGGCCTGCCTGACCCAGCAAGCCAAGATCGGGTAAAGCCCGAATACACAACAGGTCACTAAACCGGGAAAACAAGAGATCCGAGGTATGTCAGGGTTTTATCATCAAGAGCAGAGCCGTCGGCCACAACAGAAACGGTCGAAATGTCCGACCGACGAACCCGGGACTGCACCATCCCGGGGTTTTCGGTCAACCCACAACCACATGAACCATAAACAGCCTAGAAAATCGTGCAACTGTGGCAACAACCCACGTGAATCCCGAAAATAGCCTTCGGCGGTGGGGTATACATACCCCCACCGAAGCTGTTGATAACACGAACATACCAGCGAAAACCCAGACAAACAAACTCACAACAACAACACAACATTCCATAACCAGAGCAAGCAAACACAGAGGAAACCAAACCAAAAATCCAAGCAACAAAAAATCATAGAAAAAACCATTCGAAACCACAAAAATGCAAAGCATAAAAATCATATAAAAACATAACATCATTTTGTTCGTCGGAACCAAGAGGAGCCAAGTACCTTAGAAAACCAAAGAGTCTTCGGAAAATGTAAGAGAACCGAGGGGTTTTTTCCCAGATATAGGGCGTTTGGCTTATTGCATGACATTTTTGTGACCGAATTCGGGTTGAGGGTGTTGAGGAGAGCAGTTTTTAGAGTTTAGATTTTTCCCGGCAGAGGTCCACGTCGGAGTGGGATCGGCCATTGGCCGGAGAGGGATTGGTTGAGAGGTTTTTTTGGGTGGGGAAGATGAAGTTTTGGGAAAAATGTTTAAAATGAGATGGAAATTGGGTTTTTGGGTATTTATATACCATGGACCTCTGCATAATTAAAGGATTTTTAAATCCTTTCTGTCGTCCTTGCTATTTTGATATGTAAATCATTTTGTTCACTGCTTTCAATTTGGTCCATGAATTTCATCTTTTTTTCAATTTAATCTGCTTTATTATTTCTTTGTTTATTTTAAATTGATACCCTAACTTTTATTTTTCTCCTTGCAGTTTTCAATTAACTTCAATTTGATCATTAATCTCTTTAATATTTTTTATTTAATATTTTTTTATTTTTCATTTTTTTCTTCATTTTTTTTATTTTATTCTATTACTTAACATGAATTTGATTTTTTTAGGACAATTTTAATCGATCAAGGTAAGTAATTCGAATTGAGTTTCAAATTTTAATTTTAATTTAGATTTTCGTAATTAAGACAACTGATAAATTAAAATGGTACCGAAAGGGCAGTTCAATGGTGCTAATCCTTCCTTGACTGTGACCGACTCCCGAATCCGATATATTTCTGGTAAAACGCAGATCAGGCAAGATAGTGTCCGATCAACCTATATATTTTTTAAATGATCGATGGTGACTCTAACGTGTTTTTATTTAAGTTGAACCTTAATTTCGGGCCCACCCGAAAGACGTTTGCAACAGTTTGGCGACTCTGCCAGGGACATGTAAGTGAGTCAGGCCAGAAATAATTTTTGGTTGTCTTTTTAAGCGAAAATAACATATTTAAATTTTAATTTATTTTTTCGATTCTAATTATTTATCTTTGATTATTTTTCGAATAAATAGTTGTACTGACGTTTTTTCAATGATTTCAGATTTTTAAATTTTTTATCTCAGGCTCTGAACCCTTTTAAGTGGAGGTAAAAGCGACACCTTCGTGAGAATTTATTCTCCGTATAGGCCTAGCAAATAACCTTCGTGATTCATATACCTTATGTCTTCGTGTGAATTTATTCTCCGTATAGACATAAGGGAATGTATCCTCTCGAGTTTAACTTGGTCCACATAAGCTTGTAATGGGCTTAGGACTGAGGGTCTAGCAAGCCCAAGGGGCACCGACAAGGAGAACTCTGGTACCTTCTTTAGAACCTAAATCGGGAGACTACAGGGAATTAAGAGCCCACCCCAAAACCCTATTTCAAAACCTAGGCTGTCTTGAATTCTTTCATGTTTTACTTTCTGTTCAAAGCATGTGAACTAGAAAGATATGTGGTTAGGACTTGTTCAAAATTAACATGCGGGATAAAGACCATGTCCGGGTAGGAATAATAAGCATGTGGGGTATATATCATGTGGGGTAGGACTTTTTTCATCATTATTTTGATTATTATCTTTATCTCAATAACTTTTTCTTTTCATTTTTTCCTTTTATTTTCTTTTATTTTTTTTATCATTTACATCATTCAAAAGAGGTGTTGATCCACAAAAACGTGTTAGTTAAATGTAAATAGTTTGCATTAATGGACAAATGGGTTGTAATACAAGAGGTGAAAAATGCAAAGGTCCGGCTATGGTCAGAAAAGACTCAGAAGGAAAAGGGAGGCAGTCTGCAAGGCAACTATGTATCACATTTAGCCAAGAATACATGGTCCCCACAATTGAAGAATATGCCACTTTGTTGCATTGCGAAGGGATCGGAATGGACCGGGTTTACACCAAGCACATCAAAAGTCAACATTTCAAAAAAGGTTGGCAAAGGTTGCAGGGGCAGATGAGAAAAAGGTTACTGACCTGGAGAGGTCCCTTCAAAGACAACAAGAACATGACGGAAAAACGATAGCCGAATTGGACGCTATTGTTGATAAATTCAAGAAACAAGCAAATAAACTTCAGATAGCTCTCGTCGATGGAGGGCTCCAATGGCATTTTCATTGGGAACAAGCTCAGTAAAGAGTAAAAGCCAGAGACATGGTTATTCGAGACTTCTGGGAACAAGTAACAAAAGCAGCACATCACCTACATGACTTAGCGAGAGAAGCTGGAGTGGTTCAACAGGGTATTCAACCAATGACAGAAAAAGGCAGAAGACTAGTCAACCTATTAAAAGTTGTTTGGGGTCTAAAAGACTTAGTCAGAATATACCTTTAAGATGTTTTTGTCTCTTAAGAAATAACACTTTTGTCCCAATAAAGATTATTTATAATAACATACACGTTTTTGGATCAGTGTTTTGTCTCTTAAGAAATAACACTTTTGTCTCGATAAAGATTATTTATAATAACAGACACATTTTTGGATGAGCTCCTTGAAACTTCATTCATCATGCATTCTTGCATATTTCACATTATTTTCTTTTTTTCATTTCATTCACATTAACTAACAAGAGATGTCTCATAAAACAGGATGAAAGCAAGGATACTCCCAAAGTAGAAATTTGTGCATCTGAGGGTACATCAAAATGAGCCATGGCAAATGAAATGATCGAGAAATGGGGAGTAAATATGGATGAAGGCCCTAATCCAATTAGACACTCAACATTCTAGGAATAATGGGGCATCCTAATGAGGCTTTATTCCATTTTGCAGCATCCTGTTTGAACTTGTTTTTGAACTTTCTCATATTTCTATTTGTAAGGATATTTAAATGAATTTATGCTACTTTAAAGATGGTGAGCATTAAATCAAATTTACAACTTGAAATTTTTTCAGATCTTTGACAAAGTGACAATGGTAAAACAAGGATCCTGAACCTTACCCCCAAAAGATACGCTCGAATACCATACCCTTCTCTTACACAGACCAATATAGCCTTTTCCTCTCATAAGGGAATGAATAAGAGGCTAGGTATTCAGGTATGCATAGGAGCGGACAACATGTGGCATCTTTTGTGTGTGACATTACGAAACTAACTAGACACACTTTTGTTGAGGACGTTCAATGATGATCATGATCCTTACAGATGGAATCGTTGAGTAGGTGAATCTATTTTAGGCCAGTTGCCTGTAAATTAAACTCTAAAGATGAGATTTTTTACTTTCAACAACACTTAGGCTATAACAGGTTATTCTTGATAAGCTTAATAAATTGAATTCGTATACCAGAATGTAATTATATATGTATACAATAAAGCTGAGCTATTCCACTAAGGCAATTGGTTATAGAGGAAACTCAAAAGCCTTGGCTTTATGAATAGATTGCTTTCAAACCATGACATTGCTCGAGTACTTGGCAATTCGGTGTTTGCTCCATTACAATTGTCAAGTTGAAGACTTTGTGATGAGATGAACCTTTCAGCTAGCCTGATAAAGGAAAATTGCAATAAAGTTGAATTCAGATAGCCAGACAATGGCAAATTAAACCACATTTATCTAAATAAAGAGTTTCGGTAAAGATGGACTAAGGGAGTTAAGGAACACCTGTTATAGTCAATTTCACAGGAGCACTCAGGAATTTCATTTTTAGATCGATATTTCGACACTATATTTGTTAGAGGAGTCTACGAAGCTTGAACAAATGGAAGATTTCAGAGAACCGAAATAGAAGTGTTCTAGAAAGTCTAGTAATTGATCATGCTAGTTGCGTCATTTTGTCCGCATCCAATTAAAATACCAAGCCAAGTAAGAGGGGTATGTTGCGATGTTTAAAAGGACCGAGAAAGAAATGACATTTTTATGGCTGAAACCTTTGAAAATAGGAAGCCAACCTGAAGCCAACTCATCAATTTGGATACTTGTCAAAGAACTATAACTCTGAAAGCATTAAAGAGCTATTGATTCTTTTGATTTTCTGTGAACTCATGTTTATAATGTGATTTGATTGTGAGCCTGAATTAAGGGGCAATACTTTATAAAATCTTTCTTCCCTAAAATAAAAGAAAGAAGAAAAACATTTTCAATCATGACAGTCTCAAATGTGAAAGGTCCTTGAAGCTGGTGAGGCTCATCTTGCCCCTATTGAAGAAAGAATAAACAATGCCAGAATAATAGAACATTTCACATTCTTGAAAGCATATAGTCCGATAGACTAGATAGAACTTGTAACACTCCCTTGTGACATTGTCAGCAACCCGAGAAGAAAATGTGGCAGGATCGATTCCAAGGACAAGACCAGCATACAAAGAATGAAATTTTATTTAAGAAATAAGACAATAACTAATTCATTTTACATACATCTTAGATATACTTAAGAGCATCACATTTATCATTTTTCGCATACATAATTTTTGCATCTTTAGAGTCAAGTTTCAACTTCAAGATGAAAGATACTCGATTCAAGAGAACCTTTAAAAAAGATCGATGGTGGTTGCTTAACTCAATGGCATGGAGCTACACCTAAACCAACTTGACCTATTGAAAGATCGACAAATATTAGAATCAACTTCAGACGGGTTCAAGAGCCAATTCAGAACTGATTCAGTTCAGCTTAACTCAACGATGAGTGGCTAGTTTCCAGTTAACGTTTTCAATCCAGATTTCAACTCCACGACAGATGATATCCGGCTGACAGAATATACCACTTGGCTTTCCTGTGAAGGGGATCATCTAAAGAATTATGATTGGCTTAGACCCGCGAAGGGGGGCCATCATTCATTTAGAGGAAATTTACAACATAGCTTAAGTCGAGAAAAGCTGTCTGTCAACAAACAACTTTCCAATTCAGATTCCGAGCTAGATTTCAGCTTCACAGCGAAAGATATTGAACTCGAAATGAAGCAACTTATTCAAGATTGGATTTCAACTTCACAACGAAGGATATCCAACCCAAAGCCAATTTGGCGAAGCACTACAACTCGAGATTGGATTTCAATTTCACAATGGAGGATATCTAACTCAAAGCTCAACTTCACAGCGAATGAGCCATCCACGATTTCAACTTCACGACGAAAGATATCGTACCCAAAAGATTGACCTAACTTCACGACGAATGAGTCATTTGCTACACAAAAATGAAAAACCAATTTTATTCAGAGTCAATTTCAACTTCACAGCGAAAGATATTGAACTCAAAAGTGATGCAATTTACAAGAGTGGATTTCAACTTCACAACGAAGGACATCCAATTCAAAGCTCAACTTCACAGTGAATAATCCATCCACGATTTCAACTTCACGATGAAGGATATCGTACCCAAAAGATTGACCCAACTTCACGAAGAATGAGCCATCTGTGACACAACAATGAAAAACCAGTTTCATTCAGGTCAAATTTCAGCTTCACAACGAAGTATATTGGGCTAGAAGAAAATCCATGAACTACTTTCCGGTTGAATTTAAACTGAGGTCTTTAAGTCAAGAAGAAAACCTGGGTTGGTTGGGATTTAGCAACAAGGAACTATATCCCAGTCAAATTTACAGCATAGCTCAAGGCGAGAAGGGATATCAGTCAACAAAAACCTTCGAGTTCGATTCCATTCAGCTCGAAGGCATATCAACCGCTTAGTAGCAGTGAGGAACTACTTTCTGGCCGAATTTTCAAACCAAGGTCTTTAAACCGAGAAGAAGACCAAGGTTGACTACGATTTGCCAACAAGAAGCCACCTTCTGATTCAAATTTTGAACTACAATTCCAATTTCATTTAGAAGAATATCATTTCAAGACTGACTCAACTTCGCGACAATGAGTCATCCGCAACCCAATTTAACAGGGAGTTATCCCTAATTGCAATATCAGAGTCAATTTTCAACTCCACAAGGGAGGATATTAGACTCAGAGACCCCTTCATACCGAACGAAAATTTGTGTCCTTTTATCTTAATCTATTTTTTGTTACACGAAAAAAGACAAAGAGGAGCAACTGTAGACATTCATTTTCATCCGGAGTTTTTTTTAAAATATATGATAATATAGTATAGTTTTTGAAAATATTTTTTACTATATCTTATATTAATTACTTTTGTTTAATATTAATTAATATTTTCCCCGGTTCTTTTTTTTTCAGGTCCAATAAGTCCAAAGTCCAAAATGAGTCCAACAAAGGTAAGGGTCCAAGTCAGGGCCTGCCTGACCTAGCAGGCCAATATAGGGTAAAGCCTGAATACCCAGCAGGTTACTAAACCAGGCAAACAAGAGACCCGAGGTATGTTAGGGTTTTATCATCAAGAGCAACGCCGCCGGCCACAACAGAAATCGGCTGAAACATCCAGCCGAAGAACCTGGGACTACATCATCCCGAGGTTTTCGGTCAACCCACAACCACACGAACCATAAACGACCCAAAAAATTGCGTAACCATAGCAACAACCCACGTGAATCCCAGAAATAGCCTCCGACGATGGGGTATAAATACCCCCAATGAAGTTGTTGATAAAACGAAACAAACTAGTGAAAAACCCAGACAAACAAACTCACAACATTCCATAACCAGAGCAAGCAAACACGGAGGAAACCAAACCAAAAATCCAATCATCAACAAATCATAGAAAAAATCATTTGAAACCCACAAAAATACAAAGCAGAAAAATCATATAAAAACAGGGCATCGTTTTCGGAACCAAAAGGAACCAAGCACCTTCAAAAACCGAAGAGTCGTAGGAAAAGTTAAAAGAACCGAGGGGTTTTTTCCCAGATATAGGGCGTTTGGCTTATTGCATGGCATTTTTGTGATCGGATTCGGGTTGAGGGTGTTGAGGAGAGCATTTTTGGGAGTTTGGATTTTTTCGGCCACCGAAGGCGGTGGCCAGAGCGACGACCGGTACGACGGAGGGCCCCGTTAGAGTGGGATCTGTTATTGGCTGGATAGGGATTGGTTGAGAGGTTTTTCTGGGTGGGGAAGAAGAAGATTTGAGGGAAATATTTAAAATGAGATGGAAATTGGGTTTTTGGGTATTTATATACCAGGGACCTCTGTGTAATTAAAGGATTTTTAAACCCTTTCCGTCGTCCCTTTTATTTTGATATGTAAATCATTTTGGTCACTGCTTTTCAATTTGTCATCTTTATTTCAATTTAATCTGCATTATTATTTCTTTGTTTATTTTAAATTGGTACCCTAACTTTTATTTTTCTCCTTGCAACTTTTAATTAACTTCAATTTGATCGTTAATATCTTCAATATTTTTTATTTAATTTTTTTATTTTTTCATTTTTTTTCATTTTTTTTTCATTTTTTCTATTATTTAACATGAATTTGATTTTTTTAGGACAATTTTAATCAATCAAAGGTAAGTAATTCGAATCGAGTTTCAAATTTTAATTTTAATTTAGATTTTCACAATTAGGACAACCGATAAATTAAAATGGTACTGAAAGGGCAGTTCAAGGGTGTTAATCCTTCCTTGACTGTAACCGGCTTCCGAATCTGACATAGTTCTGGTAAAACACAAATCAAGTAAGATGGTGTCCGATCAACCTAAATATTTTTAAATGATCGGTGGCGACTCTAACGTGTTTTTATTTAAGTCGAAGCCCAATTCTGGACTAACCCGAAAGACGGCTGCGACATAAATATTACAATAAATCATTCTTATCAAAATCAAACAAAGCAATATAATATTCAAGTAATGTGTCAAATAATGCTACATTTCTTGAATCCTATTTGTAATCTGATATTTCATGAATCAAAGACACAAATAGTTATTATATTAATGAATGAAACTCTGCTTTATATGGTGTAAAGAAAATGGAAAGGATTAAAAATGAAAAGGCTTAAATTGATTTTATCTTCTCATTAGTGTGATTGATAAAAAAAATGTGAGAAAAAAATATAATTTACTTTTCAAGAAAAATTAAGTTTTAAAATATATATATATATATATATTAAACTAAATTACATTTTTTTACCTTTTCCTTCTAAATTAGAATAATTTGTTTCATATATGAAGATAAAAAATGACCATGCTTTATTAATTGGGGTTGGTTCAAGTGGTAAGCAACTTGATATTGTTTAAGTATGATCTTGAGTTCGAGTCCTTATGTGTGCAGAATATTATTGCTGTGAGACTCACCCACCAAAATCAAGTGTTCCGACACGAGTCAAGGACAACAAAAAAAAATAATTGTTAATTCATTTTCTTTTATCTCACTTTTTTCTATATTAAACACATTTAATTGTTTGTTTGTTTATTTGTACTTTTTCACTTACTCACCCACCATATTTTCCTGTCCAATCAAACAAAACCTAGATCTTGGGGCGTCAAAAGTAAAATAAACCTAGAATGTAAACTTTTAAGGATAGTTTTATTGTGCAATAGTGTAATTTGAGGTTAATTTAATATGATTTTCAACTTAAATTGTTTTCTTGTTAAACTTAAGAAGTTATATAATTTATAAAACTTTCGGTTACAATTGAAAAAAATTACATTACAATAGGTTTAGGTTTACAACCTAAAAAGTTATACAATTTATAATAATATCAATTACAAAATGTTACAAAAAAAGATAATATTTTTTATTCTAACCTAAAATGTTACCATATCTAACTTAAAAAGTTATGCTCTTAATAAAATTCCCGATTATAATTTTCTAATCTTATATTAACAAGTATTTTAGACTCGTCCTTCTTTAAATGTTATTATATTAATTAACTTAACCCAATCTCAAGTTTGTTTAACATTTTGATGGCAAAAGATTCCCAAGCAATGAAAATGCACAATAAAATAGCCAAAAGGGTATGTGTATAGAATCCAATGGAAGAACAAACATGAAAACAAAGTTTAGGTTATAAGCTCATGCATTAAAGATGAAAACTAAAAATTCAAAATTTATAATACTATTCCAAATTCTAGAGTCACTTTGAAAGTACCCAAAATTCCTTAATAACTATTTCAGTTAAGAAAACTCTGTAATCTGCTCTTTATATTTCATAAATTCCTTCATAAAAATAGGGTCGATTCATTCACTCACAGTCCGACCGGCAACAGGTGTTCAACGATCGGACCAGCATACTGACAAACCTAATCTGCGTTTGCCGATTGTTTATTTTCAGAGATTTTGAGAATACCACCGTCAATCAAGGATTTCAACTCTTCTTCTGCCATTTTACGGACCTCGGAGTCCAAGGATTCCCGATATGCAGACAGTACCTTTGAACTGCAAATAGAGCAATAGGGACGATATCAAAATATGTAATGTCGGAGATCACGTGGATGTTTATGCTTTGAATGTGAAAGAAACAATACAAAGTTAAACAAAGCAGCTAACCTGTGACCTTGGGCCCATAATTGACACTTTCCTTCCAGAGATTTCTTCCATAATGTGGAAGCAAATGCAGGGCAGTCTAAGATTAGTTTCCGTATGGTGCGATTGGAATGGAAGTTTTCGAGCACATGTTCTTCCTCCGATTCTTCACGTTCTTCAGATTTACGTTTCGCTGCAAGTGCAGCTATAGCTTCATGCAACTTATTCAATTTTTCATCCAGTGTTGGGCGGAGAATTCCATCAGAACCACCCATTGCAACCTGTGCATTGTTTCCAACATTCACCAATGTTGATTAAATCAAGAGATTGAGGATTGAAAATAGTTCAATAAAAGAAGACACAATAAGAAAAACTCAAATTTCGATGGAGCACGTCCTAATGTCCAAGAGAAAATATTTTGTTATATAGTTAACACGTTATAAGAAATAAATAACTGTTTGGTTATCGACAAAGTTCCAGGTTTCTAACTTAACCTACTTCTGGATTTTATAAAAATATTACAAACTACATTAAGAACAAAGTTGATTACCTCAAAAATTACTTCTTTGCCAAAATTTGAAGTAAGCAGTTCTCCTGCGTCCTCAATGCAAACATCAACAAGATTCTGTAAAACCAAGCATCGCAAAAGTTAACCAAAAAGATTTTGATGTCTTCAGTCAAAGGACCAACAAAAGATTTTCCTTTAGAAACACAAATATGGACTTATCACCCCTAATGGGCAAGAGGGGCCAACAAACCTCAGCGAGCCCACTCTTGACTAGCAACTCTCTCCTCCTTAATGAAGGATCCTTCTTCCCACCTTCAGCTGAGCAGAGGCTCTCTTCGGGAATATCACTTTTACCAGACTCAGTTTCTGTCATATCAGGATCACTTGTAGCTGTCTCCTTTGTAGGTTCATAGAGGTTCTCTTCAGGAATATCACTCTTAGCTGCCTTCTTATTAGATTCTTTATCCCTTGAAATTTTCTCAGATCCGACTTCGGAATCATTCTGAGAAAGTGAAAACCCATTGTAAGTTCCAGGAAAGGTTGCTTGCAGTCTATGATAGCTCAACAAAAGATCACATCTATTAAACTACCTTAGCAGTGAGCGACGGAACAGATAAATTCAGAAAGGCTAGACCATCGGAAATTAAATAGCGTGAACAATTTGGATGAAGCAAATGCAACAACAAGCGCCTTCCACTCTGAAATTCACAAAACGCAAGCAGAAACCCATAAGAAACACAGTACTAAAATCTGAATTAATGTCAGATGCAACAAATGACACAACTGTAAGGATACAAACCATTCTATGGGCATTCTAAAATAACTGTAAAAATATGAACATTTACATGGCCCAAGCTGAGTGGACAACTCCTGAATTTATCAGTTTGGATTTTAAGGATTCTCCGGCTAGTTCAGATAATGAGGGTACAAATATATATAATTATCTTATTTGTTTTAAAGGTCATGAACCCATCATTATTTCCTGACCAAGTTATCTTCTTAAAAATCTGTTGTTAAGAAAACAGGTTTGGAAGAGTAGAAACCTTGTCCAAAGCAAGCTCTTTCAATGTTGCTTTGAGCTCACGGATGATGAACTGTACACAGAATATTAAAGTCGGGCACAACAAGAAATCAATATTACATAACATAAAGACGTAGTAATGAAAGATTAAATAGCAGAAGCTAACCTTTGTTAGAAGCTGTGTCATCAACCATTGAAACAATGCCAACGAGTACCTAATAAAATGGAAATCAGAGACAAAAGCCTTAAGCTTTTTAAATCTTAAAGAAGCGCCTCATGACACACACTCATAATGTTACTAGTAGTACCATAGTTGAATTTATCAAGAGTAAATTACAATTAAGACATAGGACTGTGCAAAGCTCGTGAAAATCAAGTCAGCCGAATTAACCTATGCAATTTGATTAATTTGGTTTGGTTAATTCAGTTTTGATTTAGGTCAGTTGAAGGAGTCGGTTTAAATATGTTAATTTGGTCCGTTATCAGTTTATATAATTGATAGCAAAACTGACTGAATTAACAGCTTAATAAAGAATATTATACCAGTATATATTTTTAAATATATTTACAATAGTATAGATATGTAGGAAAGCATTACAATAATAAATTGATTACATTTCTCCAATGATTATAACTTTTTTAATGAAATATAAATAAAATATGTCTAAAATATATATTAATTACAAAAAGAGTAGCTTAGCTCATTTATTTTCAGTTAATTCGATTAACCAATCAAACCGATTAACTTAAGTCAGTTCAGCTATTTCGGTTTTTCCTTAAGCCAGACCGGTGTTCAGTTATTGTATGTGGGAAGTAGGTTAATTTGATTTTTAGTTTTTTTCAACCCAACCAACCGTATATACATTCCTATTTGTATAAGTTAAAAAGGTTAAAATAAGCAGTACACAAAGACTTCCTATTTAGCATTTCTAACAAAAGAAAATCAAGTGGAAAGAATTCCATAAACAACCCTTACCATGCACCCACATTGATCACGTGTTATCTTGCTTATATGGCCTTTCATTCCTTTGATGATTTTCTTTCTTTCCTAAAATGAAAAAAAGGATGATACTTCATCAGCTAACACAAACTAGGAATTCCACCCAGAAATAGTAACATCTTGAGTTTTTCTAGAGAAGGGTATCCTTATGAATTAGGTTTTGTGGAACTCATACAACCGACTGCAACAAACCTTAGCACTTGCATGCTTAACACAGAGCATCCCAATCTTAGATCCATCCCGGGTATGGATCATACGAACTAGGAGTGGACCAGACAGTTGTTGAATTATATCCGCAGCAGAGGACTATTGACAAACTAAATTTAGTAAGATAAATCACACGGAAAAAGCGGCGCTAAGGAGAAATTTCTTTAGAGAATGTTCCAATAATGCGTGTTAAGATCTTAAATACCTGATCAGCTATGTTCAAATACTCTACTAATACCCTGTGTATAATCGAGTGATCCACTATTCCTTTTTCAATGATTGGTTGAATCACCGAACTCATGTGTCGCAAAACAGAAGATTTCTGCAGGCCCAACTTCGATATTACATCTATTAACCTGACAAGAAGATCAGAATTTTGTCAAAATATGTTCCCGACTTGCTGTAGAAGTAGGATACCACTGTAGAATCATATATGTCTGACAAGCTACCAACAAAGGTGTGAAAGGAATAACATCACAAAATTTAATGACAGCCCATCAGCCTCAGTCACAAGTTATCAGATCTTTAGAACTTTTTAGAGCACGACAATCATGGCTAAAAAGTACAAATTTGTATAAGTTTACCTGCTTTCTTTGATGGATGCAAGGCCTTTAAACAGATGAAGCTCAGTAGAATATAATTCCATCAGAAGCTCTTGTTTTTGAGAGGCATTTCCAAGTTGATATGCATGCTCAACAACTGCAGAAGGACAAGGGAGGATATTGGATGTTAGCAAGGCTTGAGAACAGATTTACTTCTCAAAACCTACAGTGAAATCCACCTAACAAAAATTAAACCAGTTTTATCACTCACTTTAATACACATCACACACACATAAAATAATTAAGGAAACTTAGGATCTACATTACACGGACTCAGGTAAGAGTGCCGGATACAGGTATGTTTCTAGTACAGGTTTTTTTCCCCAAGTTTTTCCGCATCTGGAGGATCATTACAAAGTCACCCCAGACTCATGTTGATATACGCATCAGACCTATGCTACTCAAAATAAGGTGTGAGTGTCGGATCAAAGTTATGTTTCCTACACGGGTAGTTCAATCTTTTATAAGTTTTTCGATATATTTAGAGGATCACCAGAGAGCCATATCCTCATACCCATAGTGGCATACAAGACAGGTACTTCAAGAAAAATAAATTTGGAGCAACTTAGCTTTGACACATGTTTAAAGCATATGAAACATTAAATTGACAAATTTATGTGAGAAAAATAAGCTCTAGCATACCTACAGATCCAACCATGTGACGAAGAAGTGAAGCAACGTGCCCACGGAGAGTTGAGATAACCCCCGCCAGCTGCTTTTTAGATGCTGTATGCATTTAATTGTAATGTAAGGCTATGATAAGAATAGGATGAGCATCACCTAGAAGATAATTATACAAAATAGTTCTAGAAGCAACATAAGTATACCCGCATCTAACATTTTCTTCACAAGATGCACTGCATAGGCATTGCACGAAAGGGTGAGAAGGTGTGGCTGAAGCTCAGAAAATACAGCATCCCTTTCTGTTTGCGAGACGAAACATGAGAACCAGCAATTTCTGGAATCTTTCCCTTCATCTTTTGCAAAGCTTCAGTTATCAGCCTAAGAACAATTCAAATAAAATTTTAGGCAAAGAAAAGCCATGTTGAATGACAAAGCATTATATTTTCTCTCAAATACATACTTTGATCTGTCTTCTTTAGCAATATTCCGACGTCTCATCTTTTCCCATAGAGATGCAAGCTCCTAATACAATGTAAAAGATCAAAATTTGCATTAGACAAAAAATTGTTAATTGCCAAAACTTCAGAGTCAGACATCATGTAAGTTCTAATCAAATCATAAATAGTTCAATTAAAAAATCTTTGTATTAAATGGGGGTGTAAAAGAGATGCTCGTGATCATTCGCTGTTTGGGTATTTATTTCGACTCAGTCATTCTAAAGTTGAATGCGCTAAGCAGTTTGAGTATCTAAATAATCTAATCCAAGTGTCATAACACTTGATTCAAGCACAGGAGCAATATGTTTTTTTTTTCTTTTTAATTAGTATTGAAAATTTTTAATTCGAACTTAAACTCACTCATGTGCTTGAGTTGAGTGCGAATGAACAAGATTGAAATCAAGCATGAGAATTGAGCTCGTCTTTTACCAAGTAAAAGAAGCTAAACGAGTCAGCACAAGCAATTCAACATTTTCTCCAATGGAGTTTGAGCTTTACAAATGCAACTCAGCTCCAGTCTCGAATTCAAGTCGAGCTATATAAGCTTAAACTCAGCTCGGCTCGATTAAACCTAAATAAAAAGAAAAGACATAGTACTCACTTGTTCAAGAGTATAATGCGGTTTCCTCTTCTTCTTTCTAGCTTCTGCCAAATCCTATCAAAACCAATAAAACAACAAACCTTAAATAACAAAAAAATAGGTTACCTTCTTCGATTTCCAACGAAAAACAAGGTTAGAAAAAGTCGAATGACCTTTGCTTGGATTCGACGCTCTCTCTTAGAAAGCTCTTTATTTTCACTACCATAATCCTGTTTCCTAAACTTTGAATGACTTGGGTGTTCGTATTTTTGTTTGGATGGGTTGAAAGGTTTTTTTAACGGCTTGTGTGAAGGGTTTTTTGATTGGATTGAAGCAAGTAGCCTCGGCTTCTTCGATTTCGAACTATCTCGGTCAGTGTTTGAGCTTGAAATTTGCTTTCTCTTCTTGGGTTTTTGCGTTTGTTGATTCTTGGCCGCCATTGAAGCTTTTAGCTCTAGAGCTCTATCTCCTTTGGAATGAGAGTGTGGGATTTTAGCCTTTCTTTCCGAGGGTTTTGCGTGTAGTTTAGAGGGGAAGGGTTGGCCTGCTTGTCGTCGAACCCATGGATGCCAATAAGGGCAGCGCTTTGCACGGATACATTTTTTTATTTTTTCAATTAATATAATAATATATATTTCAATAATTTTACAGATCAAACACATATCAAGAGTAATCTATCCATTATGGTTTAGAGGGGAAGGGTTGGCCTGCTTGTCGTCGAACCCATGGATGCCAATAAGGGCAGCGCTTTGCACGGATACATTTTTTTTTATTTTTTCTAAATTCAAATTATATATAATAATTTTATAGTTTTTAACATAATTTACAGATCAAGAATATGATTTCAATAAAACCACAATCTCAAGAGTAATCTATCCATTTATGGAATAAAAATTATTTTTAGTAAAATTACCACATATATCTTTGAACTTTTCCTAATTTTGTACTTTGGCTATTAAATTTTCAAAACTTATATTTTAGTCACTAACTAAAATTTGGGTATTACAACTCTCTCCCTTAAGAAAAATTCATCCTCACTTTATGATTCCATCAAAGCACTTTGACCAAAGGAATCGTCTTGTTCTATAGTTCTTTGACTTCTCAAACCAAAATATCAATGATTCATCTTCAAATATCAAATTTGATCGAATCTCTATTTCCTCTGGGGTGATAATATGCGATAGATTTGATCGATACTTACTGAGCATTGAAAAAAGAAAAACATTATGGATCTTGTCCATTTCGGAAGCAATACTAACTGATAAGACACTGGTTCTACTCTTTTTAAAATCTCATAAGTTCCAATAAATCTCGGACTCAGCTTTCCTTTGCTTCCAAACCGTAATACTTTTTCCAAGGTTCTACCTTGAGAAATACCTTATCACCCACTTGATATTCAATCTATTTTCTTTTTAGGTCTGTATAAGACTCTTTTCGATCGAAAACTATATTTAGATTATCTTAAACGAATTACACTTTATCTTTTATTTCTTTATCAAATCAGGGCTAACTAGATCTCTAACCTTAAGGGCTTTAAACGGAGCCATCTTGATACTCGAATGATAGTTGTTGTTATAAGCAAATTCTACTAAAGGCAAAGGCTTTTCTAATGATCAAGGCAAATGCTTTGTAATGATCCCTTGAATTCGATCACACACGCCCTTAGCATATCCTCCAATATCTGAATGGTCTGCTCCTACTAAGCCATACTGAAATTCAATCAAGTACCCAAGGCCTCGTGCAAGGAATTCCAGAATCTTGAAGTAAACCTTGGATCTCTACTTGATACAATCGAAACAAGTACTCTATGTATTTGATCTATCTCTTTTATGTACAACTCAACATATTTATCTATCGAATAATCTCTTTGTACTAAAATGAAGTGAGTCGTCTTAGTTAATTTATCAATAAGCACCCAAATTGAGTCTTTCTTGTTGGGTGTCAAAGGTAGTCATGCAACAAAGTCCATAGTGACTCCTTCCCACTTCTATTTAGGAATGGATATCGTTTGTAGAAATCCAGAAGGCACTTGATGTTCAGTTTTCACCTATTGGCATATTAGGCACTATGCTAAAATTTTCGTGATAACACTTTTCATACAAGGCCACCTATATCGACTCTTTATGTCTTGATACATCTTGTTTCCACTAGATGCATAGTCAACAGACTATAATGCTTCAACAAGTATATATTTCTTTAGTTCTTCACAGTCGGGAATACAAAGTATCCCATGATAGTACAACATCCGTCTGACCTAACCTCAAAGTTCTTAATCTCACCATGTTCTTTTACTTGCGCAATTCTTAACAAACAAATTTATTATTTCTTTTGTAATTCTCTTATCCGATCGAAAAGTACCATATTTAACTTTAACTCCACAATCAAGGCACCATCTTCCTTTAAATACAAACGCACATCCAAAGCTCTCAAGGCTATAAAATACTTCCGGTTAAGTGTATCAGCCACCATATTAACCTTTCTTGAATGATAGTCAAAGATCACATCATAATCCTTTAAAAGCTCTATCCATATTCTCTGTCTCAAGTTCAACTCTTTTTGAGTCAACAAGTATTTTAGGCTTTTGTGATCCATATAAATATAGCACCACTCACCATACAAATATTTAAAGCAAACATAACCGCTGCCAACTCTAAATCATGCATCGGGTAATTCCTCTTATGAGTCTTCGACTAACTCGAGGCCTAAGCCACAACTTTACCTTCTTGCATAAGCACACATCTCAAGTTGTTATTAGATGCATCATTAAAAACCACATAATCTTTACCCGACTCAGGTTATACAAGCATTGGTGCCTCTGTTAAAACCTTCTTTAGCGTTTCAAAACTCTCTTGGCACTTCTCCATTGAAACAAAAGGCATATTTTTCCTTAAAAGCTTGGTTAGCGATAACGCTATAATTGAAAAGTTCTTCAAGAACCTTCGATAGTAATCAACAATCCGCAAGGAACTCCAAACTTCTGAGACGTTCTTTGGGGCCACTATAGTATAAATGTTCTTGGGGTCTACCCTTATGCCATCTGCTGAAACAACTTGGACAAGAAAAACAACTTTTTTCAACCAAAATTCACATTTCAATAGCTTGGTGTACTACATTTTCGCTCAAAATATCACCAAAATTTGATTCAAATAAAGCTCGAACACTCGATTAATCAAATCCATAAATACTGCAAGAACATTAGTCAAATCGAATGGCATCACCACAACTCATAGTTTCCATACCGCGTCTAAAAAGTTGTCTTAGGAACATCCTCCTCTTAATCTTCAATTGATGGTATCCAAACCGAAGATCAATCTTAGAGAACACTGTGCACATTCCAATTGATCATACATATCATCAATCCTCAGAAGTGGATACTTATTCTTATTGTCACTTTATTCAATTTTCGATAATCTATGCATAACTATATGGATTCATCTTTCTTTTCAGAAACAGTACATGTACTCCCCAAGGTGAAACACTCGGTCTAATGAAACCTTGATCAAGCAAATCTTGTAATTGAGCATTTAGTTCTCTTAGCTCGGTTGGAGCCATTCGATACGAAACCATTGAAACAAGCTTATTAACTGATAACCATCAATCTTGAATTCCATCTATTGATTCGGAGGTAACCTAGGTATTTCATCTGAAAAAGATATATGGGAAATTCCTAAAATGTGTGAATATCATACAATCTTACTTCAGATACTTGAGTATCTATCACATTAGCTAGAAAAACTATATATCCTTATGACATCATTTTCTTCACAATCATTGCCGATATCACATTAGGCGATGATTTTGCTTTTTCACCAATCGCTATAATTTCCAAATCCTCCGCATCTTTCTGAAATAACCACTTCTTACGATAATCAACCCACGCCCAATATGATCTTAAGCTCGTCAACTGATAATTCTACCAGATTCATCGGGAACATAACCCCTTGAATCTTTATCGAATATTTACTACATGTTTGAATCACACTTGTACCATGACCCATAGAGTTTACCGCTATCATATCACTTGAGATCAAGTCGAATAGAATTCCTTATTTTAAAATTCCTTATTTCATTCTTCAGGTAATCCATATAAGTTTTCCGGATCCATTGAAAATATTCGCGAGCAGTTGAAACATTTTCCATCTTAACTATGAAGTCTAAATGTCCACATCATTTAATATGAAGGCTGTACAACTTTGTAGCAATAACTTTATAGCAATTAATGCTAAAATCACACTAGTAAACAAATTTACTCTTTTTCCTACCACTACGAATTCGATACTTTTTAAGTTCTTGTAAATCAACCGCAATATAAGTGATAATTCATTGTAGCATGGAAGGGTTAGACAATTCATTCCACAAATTTACCTTCGCAAGCTAACTCTATCATGTCCATAAAACTTAACATCTACTCTCATTCAAACTCATTTTAAAACCTTTAGAATGATAACATAATTATCATCTGATTCTTTAATAACTCATCTCTCTTTAAACTATTAGCGAACAACTTACTTACCGCTTACTTATTTCCTCTTTCTCAAATCAACATTTCTTTAAACAACTTAATGTTTAACTTAAATATTCTTAAATTATTTAAGCTTACCTGTAAAATCCTCAGAGTCAGCAATAGATTTAATAATCTCCTCTGGATCCTCATTAGATTCAACTTTTCTTTTAATCCATTTAAACTTTTTAATGGATACTTATAATATAGTAACATCATTAAATGCTAGGGCATTTCTTCCACAGAATGGAGGAAAATCCTTTACAACTCCATCTCTTATAAGGCGTGACATTAAAGTCATGTCAGATCTTTTTGGGACGATTTCAATATTGAATTTCCTTTTAATATTATCAACTTTCTTACCTTTATCCTTAGTTCCCAACATCTAACACAACACACATAATAACAACTTAAATTAGTGAGGAGTAAAATCAATCATATCACATTGACACCATATTAGTAACTTTGACATCCTAGTGGCATGTACACACTTTTTACATAAAATAAAGTCCTTTTCGGCCATGAATCAGCTAAACATGTAGATCTGATACCAATAAATAAAACACTCATTTTCCGTATATGTCCCCGTACACGAGTCACAAACGTCACATGACTTAAAACATTTTTCGTACTTGAAAACCCGTAAAATTTTGTTTCTTTAAATAAATAGTTTAATAATATAGTTTATAAAACGTTATTCAACTACTAATATATAAAATAAAATTTAAAAATCCATAAAACAGTAGTTTAATTCAAACGTAATAAGGCTTACCCTTGCACACAGCAAAGGGACCTGGGAAACTGTAAGGCTTACCTTCGCACACAGCAAAGGGACCTGATAATACTTTCTTCAATCATACCCCCAATGACAAAAAAAATAACATGTATGCATTGGAGTAAAAACGATAATTAATCCATTAAATATGGAAATGTTCCATATTTAGAAATCATGTATAAAAATACTATAACTATAAACCATATAAAAATATACGGTAAATCAGACATTAAATAAACATTATTCAAAACACCGGATATTTTCTCATAAAATATATTATATTCCCATAATATAAATCAGTTCATATATATAGTTTTAAAACTGTAAGATAACACTGTCAGGAAACACACCTGTAACAGTCTGAGAAATCAGATAGAGAAGCCTATTACTGGGTTTGTCGATCACGCTCTGCTGCAGCGCTAGATCCTACGAATTGGAAAAATCCATATTGAAATCCTAATATAAATAATCTTAATCTTTATTTAAATAATATACGGAAACCTACGGGTAATTCTTGTAGTACGCGGTTCGGGCTGATCTAACGAAAGAACAACTCCGGACCTAACTGATCCTCGCTAAGGTGAAACACGAGTACCTTCATAAAATATCTTATTAAATTAATTCCATAACTATATCTCAAATAAATAATCAAAATATTAAAATACTAAGCCTTTTGGTTTCACATGCTCGATTCGGGGATTTTGGGTCAGAATTTTGGGAATGGTTTTCTGTTTTGAAATAGAAAACCACTTATATAACATGGTTTTCAGACACTTCTAAGGTAAATTCAAGGCTTGGTCTCTGAATTTCCCTCATCTTGAAAACAGGCTACAAGTTTTGAGAACTTTTAATTTAGTCCCCAATTTCACCTAATTACTTAATTAAATCCTCAAATTCCAATTAAATATATTTTTTTTTCAAAATTTCGGGTTGTTACAATTGATATAGCACTCTATGCAATCTGATTATTTCTTTTATATACAACTCCGCATATTTATCCATTGAGTAATCCACTCGAACTGGAATAAAATGAGTTGTCTTGGTCAATCGATCTACAATTCCCATATGGAGTCCTTTTTACCTGGTGATAAAGGTAGCCCTGAAACAAAATCCATGGTAACCCACTCTCACTTCCACTTAGGAATAGATATCGGTTGAAGCAATCCAGAGAGTTCTTGATGTTCAACTTTTACTTCCACAAACTTCGATATAACTCCTTTCATTCCAGACCACCAATAATGACTTTTTAAATCCTGATACAACTTATTCTTACCTGGATGCATCGTCAAAGGGCTATAATGTTCCTTATAAAAAATATCTTTATTCAATTCATCATTATTGGGAATACAAAGTCTTCCCCGATAATATAAACATCCATCGACTCTTATTTCGAAGTCTTTGGTGTCTTTCTTTTCAACTTGTGCCATTCTTGCCAAGCATTTCTCATATTGACCTTGTAGATCTCTTATACGATCCAAAAAAATCGACTTTAACTTAAGCTCAGCAATCAAGGCACCACCTTCCTATAATGATATATGCGCATCCAAAGCCAGTAAGGAGGCAAATATCTTTCGGCTCATTGCATTCGCTACCACATTCGCCTTTTCGAGATGATAATCGATAATTATATCATAATCATTTAAGTGCCGGATCCATATTCTTTGCCTCAAGTTTAGTTCTTTTTTAGTTAACAAGTACTTTAGCTCTTGTGATCCGTATAAATATGGCGCCGCTCACCATACAGATAACGAAGCCAGATTTTCAATACAAACACAACTACTGCCAATTCTAAATCATGTGTCGGATAATTTTTCTCATGATTCTTCAACTGTCTTGAGGCATAAGCCACAATGTTTCCATCTTACATCAGCAGACACCCCAGTCCATTATGGGATGCATCACTGAAAATGACATAGTCTTTACCTGACTCAGGTTGTACCAGCACTGGGGCCTCTGTTACTATTCTCTTGAGCCTTTCAAAACTTTCTTGACATTTCTCCTTCCAAATAAATGACATCCTTTCGTAATAACTTTGTTAGCGGCAACGCTAACATTTAGAAGTTCTCCACAAACCGTCTATAATAACCAGCAAGTCCCAAGAAACTCCGAACTTCAAAAACATTCTTTGGGGGTTGCCAATCCACTATAGCTTGGATCTTTATATGATCTACTTTTATGCCTTTTATGGAGACTATATGACAAAGAAAACCAATTTCGGCTAACAAAAATTCGCACTTTGACAATTTGGCATACAACTTTTTTCTCGCGAAGTGTCTGAAGAATTACTCGAAGATGAGCATCATGTTCCTCTCTTGACTTGGAATATACCAAAATATCATCTATAAATACAACAACAAATTGATCCAAGTAAGGTCGAACACTCAGTTCCTTAAGTCCATAAATGTTGCAGGAGCATTAGTTAAACCAAATGGCTTCACCACATATTCATAGTGCCCATACTGAGTCTTAAAAGTTATCTTTGAAATATCAACCTCTTTAATATTTAGCTGATGGTACCCCGACCTTATATCTATCTTAGAAAACACCACTGCTCCTTTCAATTGATCAAACTGATCATCAATCCTCAAAAGCGGATACTTGTTCTTTATTGTTACTTTATTTAACTGGCGGTAATCGATACATAATCGCATAGACCAGTCCTTCTTTTTCAAAAACAGCACAGGTGCTCCCCAAGGAGAAACACTAGGTCTTACAAATCCCTTATCAAGTAACTCTTGCAATTGGGCTTTTAATTCTCTCAATTCAGTAGGAGTCATCCTATATAGAGCCATAGAAATAGGTTCGGTACCCGGGTAAACGTCAATCTTGAATTCTACCTCACGACCAGGAGGTAATCCCGGTAACTCATTGGGAAAAACATCAGGAAATTCTGTAACTCATTGGGATATCATTTACTCTAACTTTCGGTATTCGAGTATCTATCACATTGTTTAGAAAAACTATACATCATTTTCCTTGTAGTCATGGCTAATATCACATTTGATGGTGATTTCGCTTTTTCGCTGATCACTACGATTTATGAACCTTTTGCATCTTTTAGAAACAAACGTTTCTTACGACAATTGACCCATCCATAATGTGGAGATAACCAATCCATGCCCAAAATGATTTCAAATTCATCGAAGAGAAACTCCATCAAGTTTGTCGGAAACACAATCCCTTGGATCTTTATAGGACATTTTCTACATACTCGAGTTACTCTCGCACTATGACCCATAAGGTTTATCTCTATCATTTCACTAACAATTGGTTCTAAAAAAATTCCACTAGCTCTAACCAATTTTGTACTAATGTATGAGTGTGTAGAACCATGGTCAAATAAAACAAATACAAGCTCAACAAAAAGATGGAAAATACCTGTTATGATTTTAGGGTCATCCTTATCCTCATTAGTCTTAATGTTGTAAATTCTAGCGACTCCCCGAGTCTCTTGTCTCTACATTGAATCTGATTGTCCTCTGGATCTACCTCTTCCTCAGCTTCTATTTGAGACTGCAACCGATCTTTCAGATTACTTCGAATTGTCCCCAGATTTCTTAGGACAGTTTCAAGCAAAGTGACCAGTCTCGCCACATTGGAAACAAGCTCCACTGAGAAGTATGCATGCTCTACGGTGCAATTTACCACATGTTTGACATGGATTTTTTCCTCAGATGCTCTACCCGAGCTAGCAGCAAAAGACTGAGATTGTCTATTTTTCTGTGAAGTTGCTGTAGAACCATCTCTATCAATATATCTAGAACTCGAGCCCTTGCCTCTTTTAACATGATGGGGAGTTGAAGGCATTCCCACTCTTTTCACCGTCTGTAAACTCTGCTTCGCAGCTAACGTCTCTTCCTAAGCTCTTTCAATAGCTTTGGCTCGGTTTATGACTTCTTGTAAGCTAGGCAAGTTCAAAGCCAACAATATCTCTTTCAACTTTGGCCTCAAACCCTCTATAAACCAATAACGTCTTACTTTATCATTTGGAACTACTTCAGTAGCAAAACAACTCAAATTATTGTACTCAGCCAAACTCATGTACGGCTCAATCACCTTGCTTCAGATTAAGGAACTTTAACAACATTGCCCGTCTGAACTGTTCACCCGCATACTTGTTCTTGAATTCTTCTAGGAAGAATTGCTAGGACACTTACTCCGGTGGTGTATACATCGTAGTATCTGACCACCGTACTCGAGCTGATCCTCTAAGTAAAGATACAGCTCCACCCAACTTTTAAAGATCCGAACAGTGAAGACTTTTGAGCATTATTATAACATCATTTAGCCATAAGTCGACCTCCATAGACCCTCACCCTCTTCTCCCATGAACTCTAGAGCTTCCAAGCTCTTTAGCTCTTTTGGGATCAATATTCTCGGTGGTAGAGGAGCAGAGGGAGGTTGAAATCGAGTCAGCATGGCATCAATAGCTTGCATGAAAGTTCCAAACTCAGGCACCAGAATCCCTTGATGTGCAGGTGCACTAGCATTTTCAAAGGGGATAGGTTGTTCACTATTAGCCTCATAACTTTCACTACCAGTTCCTTCTCACATCTCTTGTTCCCCATCTCTTCGTGAATTCAAAGATTCCAACATCTATTATGACATACATAATAATAACATTACAATTAGTAAGGAGTGTCATCAATCACACTAATGACACCATACCAGTAAAATTTTTATGGTATGTAATCCCTTTTCTATTTTAAAATAAAACCGGTTTCGACCGAGAATCGACTAAACCTGTAGCTCTGATACCAATAAATGTAACACCCATCTCTCGTATACCTTTCGTATATTAGATACAAATGTCACATCACCTTTTAAAGTATTTTCTTAAACTTGTAAAAATTTTGTTTTCGGATTTCTTAAAATATAACATTTAAATATAAAGCAAAACATTAATTGTAATCTAATACGAACTTTTACTTAATTACAATTCAGAGCATTTTTTAATACTTTAATTACTTGTCAACTAAGTTTTTCAAAATAAATCGGATTATCCTATTGTTACTGACTAGTCAACCTTAATTAATTATAGTCGCTGCTACTGTTGCACTCCTGACTCGACTAATCTCTACATTTACCTATGCGTGAAATCCACACACATTAAATATGTACTTAGTGAGACATAATATTGTAAAGAAACATTAATATATATTTAAGTATAGCATGGTTATTTGATTTCAAACTAATTCATATCATCCATAAGGATTTAATAAGTCCTTATTATTGAAACCAAACTTCTTTCATACTATCATCATAAACATTCTTAGTATGTCCAACATACCTGTCTTTCTTTACATTTTCCCATTTTCCTATAGTAATTATTCATTATTTTCATTTGTGGCGTCCTTTCATAATTTTAATGCACCATTATGCATTTCATTTATGGCATCCTTTCATGCCTTTAATGCACCGTTATGTATTTCATTTATGGCATCCTTTTATACCTTAATGCACCGTTATGCATTTCATTTATGGCATCCTTTCATGCCTTAATGCACTGTTATGCATTTCATTTATAGCATCGTTTCATGCCTTAATGCACCGTTATACATTTCATTTATGGCATCTTTTCTTGCGTTAATGCACCGTTATGCATTTCATTTATGACATCCTTTCATGCCTTAATGCACCGTTATGCATTTCATTTATGGCATCCTTTCATGCCTTAATGCATCGTTATGTGTTTCATTTATGGCATCATTTCATGCCTTAATGCACCGTTATGCATTTCATTTATGAATTCGTTTTAGAGCAGTTCATACTCTAAAAATCATTCATCATATCATTTCCATACATATAATGATAACATATTAATACTATAAAATATACATTAAATTAAAACATTCTAATGTGAATCATTGCGAATCTTCTTTATCTCAAATAATTACAATAAATGTACTCACCTGGTAATCCCTGTTAATAAGATGTAGAGATGTCTGGCTAATCAACAACTTTGTCTTTTCCCATTTTCTTGCTAGATTCAGGAGCTTGGTTATGATCTACACAAGCATCCATTAAAGACATATATCACTCTAAATGTTAGTATATTCCCTAACATTTATACTTTAATAATACTCAAAAGTACCATTATTTCAATTTCTATAACAATTTCAATCTATCTTATAGTTCCAGACTCAATAGTATCGATAACCCTACCATGGTATCGATACTTCTATACTATGGTACCGATATCTTTCTCTCAGTATCGATACTACTACACTATGGTATTGATACTCCCCTTCAGTATCGATACCATTTTGGCATTCTGTTATCCATGGTATCGATACTTCCCCTTGTTAGTATCGATACCCATCAGTATCGATACTACTTGCATAGTTACCGATATTGTTCATCACATTTTTACCCATTTACACCTACAGTATCGATATTGTTTTATCAGTACCGATACCATTACCCAGACTTACCATTTTTCAGCTCGATTTCACTTAATTTTCCCCTCTAATCTTTTAGTTTTACCTCCAACAATACTATTACACTCTTATTTACTTAACCCAACTAACTTTACTTCATTTAGCCTCTTATAACATCTAAAATCTCCATAGAACTCAACCCAAGAATCATATCACCTTTTCTAACAAGTTTTTAATCATATCCAATCTTTCTAATCTCTTATTCACTCCTTTAACAACTCAATTCTACTAATAAACCTCCATAAAAACTCATATATCAACATATCATTCAAAAACCCATTTCCTTAAATCTCATATAAAACATCCACCTCTTTATTTTAATCTTCTTTAACCCTTCCTTAAGCTTTTACATCACTTAAAGTTACAAGAACAAACCAAAATTGTAATGAATAACTAGCTAATTGAAGTTTAGCTTATGCTATGGAGGAGAGCACTACCCACGTGAAGAAGAAGAATAAGAAGAGTAACATAAATTAACTTTCCTCTTTTCCCTATTTAAAATCCCTAATAAATAATGTATTTTAAATCTATTTCCCCTTAAAAGACCAAAATGTCCTCTCAATTCATCTATTGTTAAACACTATTCCAAATCATTTTCTCATCTTTTACCATTTATTCAAATAAATCTTCAAATTTCAAATCTTTTTAATAAAGTCCCTGACTTGATATTTGGGGTATTACAGCCAGGGAAAAAAAATTTACACTCCTGGATCTGGGCAATGTTATCTTTGCACATAGTATTATATTCGTCTAGATGTAAAATTTTGCCTTGACCAAAAATTTATGTCCCATCTTCTTCATGGGGTTCCATGTCTCCAATGAAATGGCATTCTTCAGAATCATCAACATACTTAAGTATGTTGAAGACATTGATAGTGACGCTTTGATCGGCCACCCCCATCGTAAACTCTCCCTTCTCACAATCTATTAGGATGCGCCTTGTGGCTAAGAAGGGACGTCCAAGTATAATGGGTGTGTTTTCGTTGCTCTCATAGTCTAAAATAAGGAAATATGTTGGAAATACGAACTTGTCCACTTTAACTATCACATCTTCATTTTTTCTATCGGGTCAAATATTTAATCGGTCCGCCAGTTGTAATATTATGGTGGTTGGTCGAGCATTACCCATTCCAAGTTTCAAAAATATGGACTTGGGCATCATGTTTATGCTAGACCCCAGGTCACAAAGGTCTCTCCCAACATACTTATCACCTATGGAGCAAGGTATAATAAAACTTCCAGGATCTTTTTGCTTCGACAAAAGTTTACTTTATGTTGAACAATATTTTGTTTTCGTGGTAGCATTTTCGATTCTTTCCACTTTCCTCTTCTTTGTTACAATATCTTTCAAGAAATTGGCGTAAGAAGGCATATGATCAATAGCTTCGAGTAGTGGGACATTGATGTGCAACTTATCAAGGACATCAAAAAACCTTTTAAATTAGATCTCATCATTATGCTTCTTCAACCATTGAGGGAAATAAAGTGAAGGTCTAATTTCATCTACTGTAGATGGGGGTAAATCTTTTGCCTTGACAATACATTTTCCACCATCTTTTAGTTTGCTTGTGAACCCCTCGTCTTTTTCCTTCTCCTCAAGCAAGTCTTCTTGTACAACCTGTTCAATTTGACCTTCTAGTTCTTCCTTTTTAATGCCTTGGAAAAAATTTCTTGCTTATTTCCCCCAAACTTATCATCAAGATTAATTTGGTACAACTCCTAAGTGTAAGCGCACTACATCGCTCCTTTCATGAGACTTAGTGACATGAGTATCACTAGGGAGGGTTCCTTGTGGCCGAAATGTATTGTTGTGGCTATTTGGCCCACTTGATTATCTAACGCTCTCAATGATGAGCTATGGCTTTGTAATAGAGCTGCTTGGCTATGTAATAAAGCACCTTAATTCTTGATTGTCGATGAGTACTCGTGTATCAAGGTATTTGTTGAATCTATGAAATCTTTTGTCAAGGCCATAAATTCCTGCAGTGAAGCTTCAAGGGAGGTAAAATTTGACGAAGATGCATTATTTTTATTGTTACCTTGCCAGGGCACCTATTGATGTTGCGAACTTAAGTGTTCAGAAATGTTTTTCTATGACCTATTAAAATTGCCTGCATAATTGTTATTGTTGTTCCTTGATTACCCCCATAAAAAATTTGGATGTTGTCGTCATCTAGGATTGTATGTATTAGAGTAAGGGTTGTTATTGCTTCTGTAGAAATTGCCCACAAAATTGATGGACTCCTGGTTTTCTGGGCATTCACTCTCTTGATGGTTGCCATGAAAAAAAATGCATGCTGAGTTAGTTGCCTTGACTTCTTTCACCACACTGTAACACTGTAAATTTTTCAGCATGTTGGTTATAGCAGAAAGTTTGGCAAAAACTGAATCCTTACCGTCAAGTTCATACGCCCCAAATATTTTCCTATTGGTTCCAAGCCTTACAGAATGGAATTGATAGTCATTATTGGATATCTGATTGAGGATATCAAAGGCTTCCTCGGGTGTTTTGTCAAGGAATGTGTCATTCGCCGATGCATCCAACATCATATGAGTAGGTGCATTGACACCATTATAAAACATGACGACTTGAGTCTAGTCGTGGAATCCATGGTTAGTGCATTTTCGAAACAAAATTTTGTATCTATCCCAACACTCATACATAGATTCATCATCCCTTTGGCAAAAACTTGCAATGTCATTGTGGAGCTGGGTGTGCATATTGGGCGGGTTGTATCTAAGCAAAAATAATTTGCTTAAGTCATCCCAAGATTCTATTGAACCAGATAGGACTCCACTCAACCACGCTCTTGCTCGGTTGTGCCAATAGTATGGGAATAATTTTAGTTTCAGCATATCCTAGTGCACACCTTGTTGTCTAAATGAGACGCACACCTCAAGGAAAGTACGCACATGTTGTCTAGCATCTTCATTAGACAAGCCACCAAACTGATTAATAGAATTGAGCATGTTAAACATCACTGGCTAGAGTTTGAAGTGAGCTTCATGTATTTTCGATGGCACGATTCCAAGGTTGAGATCATCGAGAATAAGATTTAAGTGATCTAGTATAGCTCGTGGTCTTGCAGTATTTTGGTGAATATTATTTGTTGCGACGTCGGGATCTGCATGGTCTTCCATAGTGTTATCAGCTTGATACTACAGTCGATTCATATAGTCTCTGGCATGCTGAGCGCGTCACCTTTGTCTGAATGACTGCTCGATCTCAGGGCCGAATGGTATTAATAGTTCGTCAGCAGATCTCTTGGTCATGCAACGACAAAAACCTACAAAAAAATAAGAAAACAAACAAGTAAAATAAATAAAGAAATTGTGATAAGAAAATAAAAATTGCTATGGAAAATATGATCAAAATTTCTCCATTTGCCAATCCCCGGCAACAGTGCCAAAAACTTGATCTCTTGGTAATGTATATGCTAAGGCAAACAAATATGTGCAAGTGTACACAATCGATGCAAGTAATATAGTAGTAAGTTGAGTATCATCTCTACAGGGATTGGTAGGAATTTTTTTGATATTTTGCTACAGGTAGAACTAGGTGTCACTAGTTAGTCCTAAGGTTCTTGTCAAAAAAGAAAAACAAACAGTATCGAATAGTATAAACAGATGGAAAACTATTATCGATGCAGGAAATATTGTAAAGTATGGTGTGCAGAAAAGTATGGTGTGCAGAAAAGTTTGGTCGATGCAATAAAAATATGCAAATGTAAACAAATAAAAGTTGTCTAAGCAAATAAAAATGTTGAGTTTGATATATTTAGAAAAAACCTCGCACAATCAGACTTCTAACGGAGCACTTAGGTTGGGTTTTCTATGGTGAGAAGTTATTTTATGCTAAGAATGATTTGGTGCGCTATGCTTAGGCTAAGAACGATTTGGTGCGCTATGCTTAGGCTGTCCGGCATGATTACTAAAGTATTCAGGGACCGTTGCTACGGTAATACTACTCGGCATGATCTACAACCCTTGGTTTGTCAAACTGTTGTTGTGGTAATACCCCTCAGTGTAAATTGTAGCCTTTGCCTATCTTACTCAAGTATTTACCCCTTTTAGTCGAATGAAACCCTCTCTTTATCTATGAGACAGATTAGAACCTCACCATCCCGGATTAGTTTCGTTGTTCACATAAATCTATCCTAACTCTCGTAATATCAGGCATCTATTTCTAGAAAAATGGTAATCTCTCAAAAACTCTTACAAAGACCATGAATGTTTTGCCGAGGCACCAGGCAATCTCTCAAAAGCTCTTACATTGTCATGGCAAAATATTAAAACAATGAACAAAACAACACTTAGCATAAATAAACTTCATCGTTCATTAAAAAAATATCGTTTCAACCAAGCAACATCCAACACCAAGTAAAACAGTTCATAGTGCGATAAATATCATCCCAAAAATCATTCTTTAAGTACAACCCTTTAAACGATATGGAAATAAAAACAAAGGAAGAAAAACTCCCAAAATCATAGCTCTGTTGTGACATTCGGACCACCACCATGCCTGCTCTAGCAACTAGCCTCTCTAGAGGCCTGGTTGCCGCTCTAATGAAGTCCAGCTATGGAGGGCACCCAAGAACGGTCAAGTGGGGAATGGTGTAAAAGTGAGCGCTGCAGCCACCTACTCCAAGCCTCGGGTATATTCTTCTCTCTTCTTCTCTTTGGTTATCCTCATTCACCTACCCTTTTTGAAGAGTTATAACAGTGTATTTATATTGGGATTTTCTAGGGTTTAGTGCCCTTGGAAATTATATAAATACCCTCAATACTATACCCAGTTTGTGAATTATAAAGCATCTGGAAGTGGTCCCTATTAACTTAATAAGGGCATGAGTGCAAGTGAGGTTGAAGCTGGTCAAGTGATGTCAGCAGTGTTGTCAGGCTGCATCAGACTTGCATGATATCTCTCTCCTAGGTAAGAAAATGTGTTCCTCACTATCGCCTTTTCCTGCGCCACTAACCCTAGAAAATTGATTTGTCTCGGCAAATAAATTACTCCTTCGTAATTTCATGCATCAACACAACCAACAAACAACCTTCCTCTTCAGTAGCATCAGTTAAACCAAATAAAGTTTGCCTCGACAAATCTTATCTACCACATGTAAATGTATACTACGTGCAACTATATGCAACTAAAATGCTATGTCAAATGGCTTTTAGACAAACAATAACCTAAGTAAAAATACCCAGAACACTATCTTTTACGGAGTTATCAGAGCCCCTCTGATGCCTTTTCTAGAAGAACTCTCAGTTTTCTAAACATCGACCCCGGCTTAATTTTCACCTTAAAGGATCTCCCATATGATCCTAATGTGATCGTACTCAGAATGTCGAAAGGGCTTGCCACTCTCACCAGTAACCTTGTCGCCGACAAATCCTCTATATTCTTCATCAACTTCTGAATGCAGACCATCATCCCCCATCGCCCAACAAACCTCTCCAGGAAAGAAACATGCCAGTATAATAGTGGCACACCATACAATTCAATCGAGCAGTACGCCATTGGGATTCCATCTTTACTCAGAATGGGATCAAGCCAGTCAAATCAGAAAAATAGATCCTATTTCTTCTTCATCCACATCTCTGATAGCTCTTCAACCGACCTAAAATTAATAATGCAGGAGTTCCATGCATAACCCCAGCTGGCGACCTTTACCTGAAAACCATCACTGGACAAACCCTTCTGTACCAGTTGCAAATCAAAAGATGATTTGATGATCTTTGTTAAAGAGCCATCCAACTCGATTCGTCTAAAGGGATGTTCATCTCCCAATCATAAGGAATTTGGAACATATGTCTGATAAAACCAAACCTTGGGAACTAACTGAAATTGTTGACCCCACACATTGTCGAACAGTCACCATTCCAGACAACTTGGATACTGCTAGCAAGGTTTTACTTTAATATTTTTTTATCTTTCTATTTTTTAACATTATCTTTTAGGCATATCTTGTTCATTTTATCAATATAAACATTGTCTATATATCAAGGTTGCTAGACTTCTGTACACAAATTATGTTGTCGGGGTTTTTACCCTTGGAACAAATGGGGTCTAAAAGCTATGAAAATGGAATCGCAGCAATCAAAATCCTAATGGCAAGGTGATCTATTCTCTGGAGGAATCAATATATTATATATTGAAATATACATGAAAATTTACGTATGAAGGTTCATATGCATGTTTTGTACTTATGATATTGGTAGAAAGTTTCTATGCATAATCGTTCATTTATCTTCTGTGGTTTATAGGCTACTGCTAGCGTTGTTCCATAACTTTCGCAACCAAACAGTGGATTTCTTATGACTAATGATGTCCCTAAAAATTTTGAAGATACAGTGCCATGCATAGGACTGTCAAAGAATGACTCCTATGTAATGTCTGCATGTGGTGGAAAGGTTTCATTGTTTAATATGATGACATTCAAGGTAAACTAATGTGTATTCTGAAAATTTTCTATTGTGGCTACAAATTTTGAGCTTAGCCAAGAGGTTGAATTGTTTGGCTCTTTGGTTCATGGTTCAACCTTATTGAAAAATGAAAAAAAATAGCAATGAATGTTTTTTCATATAAAATAAGAAAAATATTAAAATCAGAACAAATTAAGAAAAAGTATATCCACAAAATTCCATGCCCAAAACATAATGAAAAAAGCCACTTGTTAAATTAAAATCTTTATCCATTTTTTTGGTGTTATAGTTCTGATTTTCTTTGCTGTCAATTCTTGTCGTGTGCTAGTTTCTGTGTTCAATCTGTATGGTTGAACTGCTAACAATTTGAATCAGCCGATCTGATCCATATTTTTTAATTACTATAGCTAGCATAGAGTTTGTTGTCAACCTTAATTGCATCTTCAACTATCTTTTAGTTGGTGTGAAATTGCATTGATCCGCAGGTAATGACAACTTTTATGGCACCTCCTCCAGATTCAACATTCTTGGCATTTCATCCGCAAGATAGTAATATCATAGCGATTGGAATGGATGACTCTGCCATCCATATTTACAATGTCATGGTAGACGAGGTAGATTATTTTAGTATATCTGTGTCTTTCATTAGTAGTAGTACCTTTAGATATTTAACACAAAAAGAGGTGCATTTTTTTATTTTAGGTCAAAACAAAATTGAAGGGTCACCAAAAACGCATCAGCGGTTTAGCATTTTCCACCAATCTTAACGTCCTAGTTTCTTCTGCTGCTGATGCTCATGTATGCTTCATCATCTAACCTTATGTGTCTGGTTTGTTTATGGTTTTATCTTTCATTATTAATAACAAAAATATGGTTTAACTTTAAAAAGAGTTCAGATGGTACTTCCATAGTATAAAATAGCGGTTGCGGCATCTGTCGCGGTTGTGGTGTTGCAGTTGTGAATGCTGCGGACGTTACGTAATGTGTTACGGCTGTTGCGGGCTTGATTTCTTCCTTAAAAATCATAATACTTTTAAAATATTTATTTATACATTTTACAACTACATTTTTATATAGTGCTATCATTTGACTCTCCTGCATGGTAGATAATAACAATAGGTATGAGACATATAAATAATCTCATTAAAAACATATCAAAGTTATCATATTTTAACATAAGAGAATTCATTTTACATAACTTAAAAAGAAAATAAATAAATAAATACAAAGATTTATTTCTTCACCACCAAAATGAATGGCGTGGTGGATCTAAACCATTTTAATCTTTATCATTGTCTTGGTTTTGATTCATTCCTATTCCATGTAAAGACATCACATTGTGTGCATCATAAGATGCATCGTTGGTAGGAAAAATGTTGTATAATAAATGATGATTAAAATATCCATAACTTGGATTTTGTTCAAGGTAAGGTGTATAATATGCATTTGGTTGGTTGGAATGAGAACCCTGAGATGATTCACTAATTTCATTATCATTTGTAGCTAAACTATATGATGATGAACCTGCAAATGAATCATAAAATTGTTCACTCATCCTCCTATGAGTTCTATCATCCTCATCTCTTCTATTTTTCAAACCAATAGATGTATTTGTTCCATACAAACCTGAATCATCAGCATAAGGATATCTGGACGTACCTTGATCTCCATAAAAAGTATTGGAATAAGTGTGCACATATTTTGGTTGGTACATACCTACATTATCACCACCATGATCATCACCACCACCACCATCACCGTCACCATCATCACCACCACTTGACGTCGATAGTTGAACACTTTCATCATTAGATGGAGTAGGTGAAATGTCATGCATATCTTCACCTTGAGTTTCTTCATCTATTTCATTAAGTAACTATTCAGGCAACCATGAGAAATTTTGTTCACTATCGAGCATAGCATCTTCTCTTTCTTCAACCCATGCTTTTAGTGGATCATCTTCAAAAATATTTTCAAGATTGATTAGATTAAACGCATTTCTAGCTCTTGTGCACTTTTTCTTTTCATGTGTCTTAGCTTCAACCTCATATTATAATGGACATAAACCAATTTTTGAAGCTTTTTATGATTGTGCCTATTTCTCTTCTTTGTATGGATAATACTAAATGTACTCCAATTGCACTCACAATTTGAAGAAGAGGTTATTTGACTCAAAACTCTGACATCAATGCGCTGAAGTTGAGGTGCACAATATCCATGATTGATCCTCCATTCAGCTAAAAAAACACAAATATTAAGATATAATTCATAAAGTATTTATAAATATATCATCATTATCTACAAAACTATAAATATTGAATTCTTTTTATTTACCAGGGTTAGTCTTCAAAATTACAGCTTGAGTTAATGGTATTCCAAAAGAATCTATTTTATCTATATATAACAATAACTATAAATAAATGAATTAGTAGTTAAAACATGATAATATATAAATTCAAAACAATTTAAAGTATATAAAATACATACCTGGTTCATTGCCAAAATTTGATCATTCAAGTTGGGCTTTATCCTTTGTATGACATTTTTCACCCCATTCATGGTTTCATAAATCACATAACTTGTGGAATTGTCTCCATATAGAAATTATGGATTTAAGAAATATCCTATATAAAAATAATATAATAAATATTTAAACAACATATCATAATTTAAATTTAAAAGTTTTATAAAAGACCAGCATAATGCAAATCATTGTGAAGTTGATTGCTCAATCGCCTATAAATTACTTCCCAATATTTCTGGTAATATCGACAATCTCTTCGAATCGCCAATTTTTCTCTATCCATAGCTTCATAAATAAAACTCATAGTCGGTTTTTCATCACCATCACACATTCTTAATACTTTAACCAATGGTTCTTGGATCTTTAAGACATCACCCTCCTTTTTTCCAAAACTGAGTGGAGTTAATAACTTCCATCATCTCTAATCCAACTGTTTTTCTTGCATACATGGACCTTTTCCATTCTGCAGAAGTCACCATTTCTTTGAGTGCTTGTTTGCTTCTAACAATTCTCACCAAATTAATGAAATTGGTAGCAAATCTAGTAATCTCTGGTCGTAAGAGTTCTATACCGTTGGTATACCTCTTCACAATCAATTATCACACATGATGGTCACACCTATTTCTTCCCAGATAGGATTAAACTCTTTCACCCATTCTTGTATTTCTCTGAACTCTTCTTCTAAATACACTCTGTCACCTCATAAGCTGAAGGACCCTTAACTGATTTTCCAACTTCAACTGTAACTTGAAGTAAGGGTTGTAGAAATGGTGACTCTGCAATTCTTGCCGGTAAAGCTTCATGCAATATTAATTTTGAAATTGCTTTTCCTAACTTTGCTTTTGCATTTTTCATAAAGCTTGCAGCGAGTTTTGGTTGCTTCGAACTCTTTGATTTTTCAAGAATGGGATCCATATTTGCCAATATAGCTCTAGGAGAGTCAGAATTACTCCACTGATGTTCCCTCCCACTTCTTTTAGAATCAATGGTACTGAATGATCTTTTGAATTCTCGAGATCGAGAAGTACTACCTCCCCCAGGTTCATTAACTGAATCTTCACCAGTTCTTGCTCGACGTTGTCTTTCTTCCCATTCTATTTTGGATTTTATAATTTTTTTGTCTTGTTATAGTCAACTCTTCATCCTCAGAAACACTGTTATCATAATTTTCATGATCTCCTAATCTTATTATTTCCTCTAATTCTTCTTTCGTCTTTTGCTTCAAAGCTTTTTCAACGTGAAATTCCTGTATTTGTTGAGCTATGTTTTCTCTAACTTCGTCCGAGACATCTGAACAAGGTGCTACATTCCCTTTTTTTTGCAGCCAACTACTCTTTCAATCTCGTTATTCCTCATTTAATAACTTTATCACAAAATTTGCATCTAACATTATTACGATGACCTTCAACAGGTTCTCCCCACCTCCAACCACAATCATCACTAGGAGCTTCACCTTCTTTACTTTTTGAACGTGGCATGTTTTCTTATATCTGATGTTCGCGTATTTTGATGGTATATATGGTAACAAAAATATGTGCAAGTATACATAATCGAACAAGTAATACAGTGATGAGTGAGTATTGTATCCATGAGGATTGGAGGAAATGCAAAAGTTTAATCACAATAATTTACTATTTCACCTAAGTAAAGTTAGTGATGGTATATACAAATGATAATGTTGTGGAAAAATGAAATGGATGTTGAGGAAATGGAATGATGGTAATATGATGTGGAAGCAAATGGATATATCGTGGTAAATTAAATTGTGATCGGGGCAAACAAATGAAAATGTAAAAGCAAAATAAAAATGTAAAGGTTGATTTGATTATCAGGACTTTAAACTTCTCACACGACAAGCTACTATGGGAATGAATAACAGGAGTCACTTGGGAAATTTAAGTCTACTTCTCAGAATGGTCTTACTTCTATGCATTATCTACCGACAGAGTTTACTAAGAGTGCCTATGCTATCTCTAGTTAAGGGACTTGACAGGTTAAAGATGCCTTGGCAAACCGATTGTCGTTAGCTACTGTAGGGATCTTATTGGTCCAGATAACATGATATGTCATGGTAATACCTTTTTACAGCAGCATTAACATCTAACCTCTCGATCACACACTCTCCTTTTAGTCGACTGAAATCCTAGTCTTATCTCTAAGGTGGATTAGGCCTAGTTAATACCTAGAACCCCTTGCTTATGTGGTTCCTCCTTAGTTTCTCTCGAACACTAAGGATGTGCTACTTAGTCATTCTCTTGAACACTAACTAATCTCCTAAGGAATGACTACTCTCATAGCTCCTACAACCTTAAGGTATTAAACTTCATAAACAAAATATATAACAACATACAAAAACAACCATTTATTAAAGTTAAACTTAAATATCCAAAATGAACTCCCACCAAATAAGACTAGTTCATGGTGGGATCCGAATGTTTCAAACACAAAACAAGAAGTTAATCCGTTCCTTACAACCCAAATGATAAAAATGAAAGCAAAGAGCAAAGGGAAAGAGGAAAAGCCTTTGACGTGGACTGTCGGAGCTTCCCTCAACCACCACGAAATGTCCCAGTGAGCTAACTCCTCTCAGACGCCTAGTTTGCCACTCCTTATAGCTTGACAACAGATGAATGCCACGACAAATATGATAGGTGAAGAAATGAGAGACATTTTTTCCACTAAATTTTCTAGTTTAAGGCGATGTGTGTAAAAGTCTCTTTGCAAGGTGGTTTCATCTTCTATTTATAGGGGGAGAATAAACCTAGGAATTTGTGTTAAAATTCCTAGGATACCCCAAATCATGCTTCATTCACGTGAGGGTGAGCAAAGGTGGCAGTGGTCCCCTTGGGCAGCTGGCAGTGGTCTAGCCCAGGAGGCTGGCTGAATACCCGACAAGATCAGGCTGCTGCAGGTTGAGGTCTAGTAGAATCAGCTACAACAGGGCGTGGTCCAGCAGGATCAGCTGCAGCAGCGCATGGTCCCCTCTAGGTAGGTGTCTCCTATCGGATAGATATCACATGGAGATAGGGACAACTGGCTCTGAAAAATATCTTCTTTCGTTTTGTTCGCTCTCGAAATGCCAACCGAAACGGGATTTGCATTCTGCTCAGCAGTCTCATCATGTTATGGCACTTTCTTTTTTGTTTTCCTTTCTCACAAATCTTGCACATCACCAAATAAAAACCTTCCCTATAAAGTAGCACCGTTTACAAAATAAAATGCCACGACAAACATAATTCCACCACATGTAACTATATGCTCCTAAGTGTATCTATATGATCCTAAATGGGCTCTTAGACAGTCAATAACCTAAGTGAAAAGGTCCAAAATATGACCTTTTTTCGTAGTTATCACACCCCCAAACTTAAGCTATTACTTGTCCTCAAGCAATGGATAGTATTAAGCAAAATAAAAATACTATGGCAAATTCAGAAGCAGAATAGTTATATGGGATAAAATTTCAGCCCTCAGAACATTTAGCTTGAACATGCTAGACTAGTTTGAGAAATCAAGTATTGTCCCTTAGGGCAAGATCCTTTGTATGGGTGTGTGCGTGTTTGTATCAAGTCCATGCTTAACAAACCTAAAAATTTTCTAAGCAAACTTTCTTGTTTTGCCACGACATTTACAAGTTTTACTCCCACATTGTTTTCTTTTCTTTCATTAACTCAGGTACGAGGGGAGTCAGCCCATCACACCTACCATCCAACACTCTAGATGAAAGCAAGCATACCTTCCACCCCCTTTTAGTCCGGTAGAGTCTTCCCGTGACTACTTTCATTCACTCATATGACATAGCTGCCATTTATTTATATGCAGTTTCCAGGTAATACTATGGTATAGCGGAGTATCCCGCTATAGATATACCGAAGCATTTATTACCAATTTCATTTATTTTGTGGGGTTTTTCATAATTCATTATCAAAGTTTTATGCCACGGTATTCAAGAATTCTCTTATAAAAAATTTTCTAAGTTACTTAAGCATGGAAAACATACAATCGTATATTCAAAGGTTTCAAAGAAGTATGTCCTAGAGTTGGTTCTATCATCCTCAATAGTCATGTACATTAAATTCTACCCATAAAGTGTTCATCATCATCGAGCATCCTTAATTTATTCTAGAAAACTAATTCTAACACTTACTAATGTCATGGCATATTTAATTATACTAATACTATCATGCAATGACTTGGGAACCCTACCTCCCCCAAACTTGAGATAAAAATTGTCCTCAATGCTAAATAAAAACTAATGTAAACTAGACTACCTGCTACGACGGTCATGGGACATATACACTTTCGCAATTGTGCGGGGCTGGAGTGTTCAGAGTATGATATTGAAGCAGCAAGGGGAGTACTTGGGCCTTCTGGGACTGTGGAAAGATGGGGCTCCTTACGCCTAGACACCTTCTTCAGTCGGTGTCTACTCATTCATAAATGAATTTGCTGCGGCATTTTGGATTATTCATCCTCTAGTGGCTTAACAGGCTGCAGGGGTTCTGGCACAGTGGAAAGCAGAAGCTCGTCTTCTCAACATTCAGTTGGTGACACAGTGTGGAATGGATCAGGATCAGCTGGTTCTTGCTCATTGGCGGGCTGGTGAGCATCTTTATATGCTTTGGCATTTTCGGATGGTTGTAAGAGCGTAGCAGGGAATACGGGGATATCAAAATTCATGTATGGGAGAATCTCCATGAAAGCATTGGCAATAAACTCATATCGGCATTGTACATATGCAAAAAATGTCATCATGTTTCTGGTTACCTTCTCGACATGTTCTTCAATGCGCTTAGTGACCTCCTCTAGGGCATCTGGTTTTGCCTTGGCATTTGGAGTTGCAGCAACACGATAATTGTTCTCCTATTTCTCTTTTCCCTTGATTTCCTTGAATATAAGTAACATAGGAATCTTGGTCATTGTAATACCAGCCAGACCAGATAATATCTCATCAAATTGTTCCTCAGGCACCTTGTTCTTATGACAGAGAGCCATAATGAGGTTCGAAAATACCAGGGCACTGGAATGTCTCTTCAAACATGTATGAACTTATTCAACAATGATTTTGCCTATGTAAATGGAATGCCTTACTAAAATAGAGTGCAAAAAAAAAACATCCTCTATAATGCAATAGTGGTGTTGTGGGCAATAGGGAGAAACTTGTGTTTCATGAAGTGATTCCACAACTTGGCCCTCGGTTGTAGCCGCTCTCAATCCACCGTTCGTCGGCTTACTTTCTGGTCATTCCACTCTGTGTTTGAAAAACTGACGTCTTCTAAAATGACATGATAAGTTTCATTGTTTGCCTCTTTCGTGAAAGCGGTGTGGTTATCTATAACATCCTGCAAATGAAAATAGCGATTAATAGATGAAGAGGTAAAGCGAATAGAAATACCACGAACCACCACGACATGTGATTTGGATAAGTGATGTTGGCATATAACTCCTTCACCAACGACGTATTTACATTCTCTGGATGCTTGGTAAATTCTTTCCACTTGTGCTGGTGTACAATGTCCAGTACATCACTGTCAAGGTCGACATCTTCCTCGTTAGAGAAAACAAAACCCAACTCAAAGAACACGATGATTTTTAAGGTTTTGAAATCTTTCTTGCGTTGCTTCATCCACGAAATGTGATGGAGATGTTGGAACCGAGCTAGAGGGACGTGATCTCACCATGGTTAGTTAACAAGATAAAGAAAAAAATGAAAAAGCTTAATGATATTTTTGGCTATGGCTTTTTGGTGCTAAGGAGGAAAGAAGAAGAAGAGATGAAAACTAAGTGAAAAGTGAAAAAGATAAGAACAAGAGAAAAAGTAAAAATAATGGGGGTTATTTAATGTATAGACGGGGTATGAGCAGGAAAAATGACAAAAAACAATAAAGTAGCCCTAAAGAAAAACTAAAGAAATTAAAAAAAATGAAAAAGTTAAAAAATTTCCCTCATCTTTTTGTCTTGTTACTGCCCATACTCTTTTGCTTCAACCGTACAGTCATCACGTGCCGGCTGTGTGGACCTTAACCTTGCATAGAAAAAATAAAATAATCACTTAAAAGAAGTTGAATAAAACAGTAGCAAAGTAAATTGTTATTTATGCACAAAAGTAAATCTAAAATGTAACGGCATCGTAAAGATGCTTAGCAAGTTTTGACATCGTGCAAGAGGAGTGCAGATTTGTTACGCATGGGTGGAACTCCTTGATAAGCCTTCAGACGCTGGCCATTGAATTTGAAAATGGATTCATCATCCATATTCTTGATATCCACAGCGCCATGAGAGTAAACATGATGTACTTGAAATGGTCCTGACCATCGTGACTTCAGTTTTCCAGGGAAGAGCTTAAGCCTCGAGTTAAACAAGAGCACATGCTGGCCAATTTGAAAATGTCGTGGTAAAAGCATTTAATCATGCCACTTCTTGGTTTTTTCTTTGTAAAGCTTGGCATTTTCATATGCTTGTGCTTAAAACTCTTCTATTTCATTCAGATCGAGTAAACTTTGCTCCCCAGCTAATTGTGCATCGAAGTTCAGCTTCTTGATCACCCAATATGTCTTATATTTCTAATTCCATAGGTAGGTGACAGGCTTTCCCATATACCATCTTGAAAGGTGACATTCCCAAAGGTGTTTTGAATGTCATCCGATAAGTCCATAACGCTTTGTCTAGCTTCGGGGACCAATCCTTTCTTCTAGGGTTCACCACCTTCTCTAGGATTTGCTTGATTTCCCAATTGGACACTTCAGCTTGCCCATTGGTTTGTGGGTGATATGCTGTGGCAATTTTATGTCGTACTCCATATTTTTGTAATGACTTGGCAATTAGCTTGTTATCAAAACGAGTTCCCTCATCACTGATGATGGCTCTTGGTGCTCCAAATCGGGTAAATATGTTCTTGTGAAGAAATTTGAGTACAATTTTAGAGTCATTCCTCGGTTTGGTAATCACTTCAAACCACTTGGATATGTAGTCCACGGTAAGCAAAATATACAAGTCTCCAAAAGAATATTGGAACAATCCCATGAAATAAATGCCCCAAACGTCAAAGAGCTCGATCTCCAAAATAGTTTTCAATGGCATTTCGTGTCGTCTGGAAATTTTTCCAGTACATTGGCATCTATCACATGCTTTGTAAAACTCGTGAGCTTCCTTAAACAGTGATGCCTAGTAAAATCCTGATTGGAGGACCTTAGCAGCAGTCATTGCTCCTCCTAAATGCCCTCAATAGGGAGTTGTGTGGCAATGGTGTAGAATGTCTTGTTGCTTCTCTTCAGGGACACATCGTCAAATTATTTGATCGGAGCATTATTTAAACAAATACAGTTTGTCCCAAAAATAGAACTTGGCATTATGCTGAAACTTCTTCTTACCCTGGTTGTTTAATTCATAAGGAAAAATACCACTAACAAGAAAATTAAAAATGTCAGCATACCACATGATGGCCGTGGCATATAAAATTTTCTCATCAGGGAATTCTTCTTGAATATCTAACATGTTATCGCATTCTGAAATGTTCTCTAGCCTGGATAAATTATTTGCAACCTGATTCTTAGTACCTTTCCTAAATATTACCTCTAAGTTAAATTCATGCAGTAGTAATATCCATCTAATAAGTCTAGGCTTGGCATCTTTCTTGTTCACTAAGTATTTTATAGCTGAGTGATCAGTGTGAACAATAACTTTGGTGCCTATCAAGTATGGCCTAAACTTGTCAAATTCAAATACCATGGCAAGTAATTCTTTCTCAGTGGTAGTATAGTTCGATTATGCCTCATTCAAGGTACGACTAGCATAATATATAACATGAAAATTCTACCTCTACGTTGCCTAAGCACAACTCCTACGGTAAAATTGCTTGCATCACACATTAACTCTAATGGTGACGTCCAATATGGGAGAACCACGATAGATATAGAGATAAGTCTTTGTTTCAGCTAAGTGAATGTGCTATGGCAATTTTGATCGAACACAAATGGCTAATTTTGTTGAAGTAGGGTACATAAGGGTTGGATATCGTGGAGAAGTCCTTGATGAATCTTCTATAAAACCCAGCATGTCCAAGGAAACTCTTAATGCCCTTAACAGAAGTTGGTGGGGGTAGCTTCTCGATCACCTCGATTTTGGCTTTGTCCACTTCAATGCCCTTTTTAGAGATCTTATGGACTAGAACAATGCATTCGGTCACCATGAAGTGAGACTTTTCCCAATTCAGTACGAGATCGACCTCTTCACATCGTTTGAGTAGTTTTACCAGATTGTCGAGGCATTTTTCGTAGTCATCTTCAGAAACGGAGAATTCATCCATAAAGATTTCTAGAAAACCCTCAACCATGTTAGAAAATATGGCTTGCATGCAACGCTAAAAGGTTGACGGAGCATTACAGAGTCCAAAAGGCATTCTTCGGAAAGCATAAGTGCCATAGGGACATGTGAATGTTGTCTTCTCTTGGTCCTCTGGTGCGATGGTAATTTGATTATACCCTGAGTATCTGTCCAAGAAACAGTAAAATGCCTTGCCAGCTAGTCGATCCAGCATTTGATTGATGAACGACAAAGGGAAGTGATCCTTCTTGGTGGCCTTGTTGAGTTTGCGATAGTCCATATATATTCTCCACCCGATGATAGTGCATGTTGGTAACAGCTCATTGTCTTCACTTGTCACCATAGTCATGTCTCCCTTCTTTCGCACACATTGGATAGGACTTACCCAATAACAATTAGAGATATGGTAAATCACTCTAACATCAAGCCACTTGAGAATTTCTTTCATCACAACTTGCTTCATGATTAGGTTTAATCTTCGCTACGGTTTTATGGATTTATCATGCATTCTTCCAACAGGATTTTGTGCATGAAAATGGTTGGACTTATTCCCTTCAGATCCGCCATCGTTTATCCTAACGATCTCTTATGCTGTGACAAAACACTTGGCAGACTACATTCCTGGCTAGGAGTAAAGGCAAAGGAAATAATCACAGGTGAAGTTTCATTACTAACCAGATAATCATATTTAAGATGATGTGACAAATTCTTTAACTCTAGGGTAAGTGCATGCTATAATGAGGGCTTAGGAGTAACAAACTCTTCAAAATTCAGAGGTTCAAAATGCATACCTGGGCTAGCTATGAGAAAGCTAGCCTGCTGCTCCTCGAAAGATAAATCATTAGGCTCTTCGGCCTTTATGTCTTCAAATAGCACCCCATTAGTTTCCAGCTGAATGTAAATGTCATGGTAAAATTGATCTTCTTCTCTTGCTATCAATGTATACACTTCTAAAATGCATCGGCATTCTTCAGAATCAACCATGTATTTGAGAGAACGGAAGACATTCACAGTGGCACATTGGTCAACCACTCTCATGGTCAGTTCACCCTTCTCGCCGATAAGAATGCGACCAGTAGCTAGGAAGGGTCTCCCCAAAATTATGGGTGTTGTGGCAACGACTTCACATTCTATAATAAGAAAGTCTACTGGAAATACGAACCTGTCAACCCGTACATGACATCCTCGATTTGCCCTTCGGGATGAACATGTGAACGATCAGCTAATTGCAAGATAACAGAGATGGGATTCGCATTTCCTATTCCAAGCTTCACGAAAATCAACTTAGGCTTAAGTTCACGCTTGATCCAAGGTCACATAGTGCCTTTCTAACATATTTGTCTTCTATCGAACATGGAATGATAAAACTGCCTGGATCTTATCCTTTTGGTGGCAGCTTGCTTAAGGCAAAGCAATATTCTTTTGTTGTGGCAATTATCTCGTACTGCTCAACCTTTATTTTCTTGGTAACAATCTCCTTGAGGAATTTAACATATGTTTGCATTTGTTTCATAACTTCCAGAAAATGAACATTGATTTGAAGTTAACTCAGAATGTCAATAAACTTTTTTGAATTGAATATAATCGTTATGCTTCTTCAGTCTCTGTAGGAAAAGAGGTGGGGGTCTGACTTCCTCTAATGACGGGGCGGGAATAGTATTTGCCTTGGCATTTTTGTTTTCTCCCTCAGTCGCTTTACTTGATGAACCCACATCCTTATCCTCTTCCACTGATGTTTCTTCTAGCAATTCTTGATCAGCTTGCACGGTTACAGGGGGTAAATCATTCTTCGATCTTCCCCAAACTTATCTTCTACATTGATTTGAGTACCTCTCCGTAGAGTTAGTACACTGTATTGTTCTTTTCCATGAGGTTTGGTGGCTTCAATGTCACTCGGTAGATGTTCTGGTCGTCGTTCTTGTAATGTCGCAACAATTTGACCAACCTGACCCTCTAATGCCCTCAGAGATGAACAATGGCTCTCATTGGTTTTTTATGGAGGTCACATGGTCTTCGTAGTTGCTATGAACTCTTGCATTGTGGCCTCCAAAAAACTTGTGTTAGATGAAGATGACCCTCCCTTGTGAGAATTATGCCATGGCATATTCGTTTGAAAACCTTGGGAGTCATTGAAATTCTACTGCCAAACTGGTTGATTAGCATTGTTGGTTCTTTGATTTCCCCATGAAAAGTTTGGATGTTAACGCTATCCAGGATTATATGTGTTAGAATATGGGTTTTTGTTGCCTCGATTATTGTTTCACACATAGTTGATGGATTCTTTATTAGTCTGGCACTCACTCTCATAGTGATTGTCGTGGCATAATAAACATGCTGAATTGGCTGCCTTTACTTCTCTCACCTCACTTGGTCTTTGCAAATTCTTCAACATATTGGTAATAGCAGTAAGTTGGGCAAACATCGAATCTTTAGTGTCTAGTTTGAATGCTCAATGTAATTTTTGCCCAAGTCAAGCCTTGTAGATGGAAATTGATAATCGTTGTTGGCAATCCTATCTAGTATGCCAAATGCCTCTACATGTGATTTGTCAAGTAATGTCACATTTACCGAGGCATCTGGCATTATCCTCATGGGTGCATTAACTCCATTATAGAACATCACCACTTGAGTCCAATCTTGAAAACCATGATTTGAACATTTGAGAAGCAATTCTCTATACCAATCCCAACATTCATACATTGATTCGTCATCAGGTCATCAGCTTGATGAAAAGAAGTGATATCATTCCTCAGTTGGGTGTTCATGTTCGGAGGATTATACCGTAGAAATTGTTTTTGCACAGATCAGTCCAGGACTCTATTGAACCCGTTGGAACGCCACTCAACCAAGCCCTTGCTCGATCACGCAGAGAATATGGAAATAGATTTAACTTCAATACATCTTCATGCACTCCTTGTTGATGAAATGAATCGCACATCTCAAAGAAGTTACGAATATGTTGTCTGGCATCCTTATTTGACGTGCCCCCAAATTGCCCATTGGAATTTAGTATATTGAACATGACAAGTTTGAGCTTGAAATGGGATGTCTGAATCTCTGGTGCCATAATTCTAGAATTTAAGTCATCTAAGATAGGGTTTAAGTTATCACGAATGGCACGAGGTATGGCTGCATTCCCAGCGTTTGGAATTGAATCAGCATTCAGATCTTCCTCATGACCAATGCTTTGATTTCCGAGTTGATACATATTTGCACGTTGAGCACGTCTTTTTTGCCTAAGAATCCTCTCGATCTCAGGTTCAATTGGTTCTAATGGCTCATTAAAGTGTCTTCTGGTCATATACCGCTAAAAACCTAAAAATGATAAGGAAAATAAAAAGTAAAACTATATATAAAAAATAAACAAGTAAAATAAAAATGTTATGACAAAACTAATTAACTTCTTGTTGCCAATCCCGATAACAGCGCCAAAAACTTGTCCGTGTGTTGTGATTACTATATTTCGTCACGAAAATATGTGCAAGTGTACACAATCGAACAAGTAATATAGTGATGAGTGAGTATCTTATCCACAGGGATTGAAGGAAATGCAAAAGTTTAATCACATCAATTTACTATATCACCTAAGTAAAGTTAGTGATGGTATATATAAATGATAATGTTATGGAAAAATGAAATGGATGTTGAGGAAATAGAATGATGGTATTATGATGTGGAAGTAAATGGATATGCTATGGTAAATTATATTGTGTTCGATGCAAACAAATGAAAATGTAAAAGCAAAATAAAATGTAAAGGTTGGATTTGATTATCAGGACTTTAAACTCCTCTCACGACAAGTTACTATGGGAATGAATGACAACAGTCACTTGGGAAATTTAAGTCTACTTCTCAGAATGGTCTTACTTCTATGGATTATCTGCCCAAAAGAGTGTACTAAGAGTGTCATATGCTATCTTTAGTTAAGGGACTCGACAGGTTAAAGATGCCTTGGCAAATCGATTAGTGTTAGCTACTGCAGGGATCCTATTGGTCCAGATAACATGATATGTCACAACAATACCCTTTTGCGACATCATTAACATCTAACCTCTTGATCACGCACAACTCCTTATAGTCGACTAAAACCCTAGCCTTATCTCTAAGGTGGATTAGGCCTAGTTACTACCTAGAACGCATTGCTTATGTGGTTCCTCCCTAGTTTTTCTTGAACACTAAGGATGTGCTACTTAGTCATTCTTTCGAACACTAAGTAATCTCCTAAGGAATGGCTACTCTCATAGCTCCTACAACCTGAAGGCATTAAACTTCATAAACAAAACAGATAACAACATACAAAAACAACCATTCATTAAAGTTAAACTTAAATATCCAAAATAAACTCACACCAAATAAGACTAGTTCATGGTGGGTTTGAATGTTTCAAACACAAAACAAGAAGTTAATTCGTTCCATACAACCCAAATGATAAAAATGAAAGCAAAGAGCGAAGGGAATGAGGAAAAGCCTTCGACGTGCTCTGTCAGAGCTTCCCTCGGCCACCACGAACTGTCCAAACGAGCTAGCTCCTCTCGGACGCCTAGTTCGCCTCTCCCTCTGGCTTGTCAACGGAGGAATGCCACGTCAAATAGGATAGGTAAAGAAAGGAGAGACTTTTTCCTCTGAATTTTCTGGCTTAAGGCGACGTGTGGATAAGTCTCTTTGCAATTTGGATTCATCTCCTATTTATAGGGGAGAATAAACCTAAGAATTTGTGTTGAAATTCCTAGGATATCCCAAATCATGCTTCATTCACGTGAGGGTGAGCAGAGGTGGCAGTGGTCCCCTTGGGCAGCTGGTAGTGGTCCAGCCTGGGAGGCTGGCTGAGTAGCGGACAAGATCAGGCTGCTGTAGGTTGAGGTCCAACAGAATCAGCTACAGCAGGGTGTGGTCTAGTAGGAATAGTTGCAGTAGCACGTGGTCCCCTCCAGGCAGGTGTCTCCTCTCGGGTAGATATCACATAGAGATAGGGACAGTTGGCTCTGAAAAATATCTTCTTTCGTTTTGTTTGCTCTTGAAATGCCAACCGAATCGGCATTTGCATTCTGCTCAGCAGTCTCATCATGTCACGGCACTTCCCTTTTTCTTTTCCTTGCTCCCAAATCTTGCACATAACCAAACAAACACATTCCCCATAAGGCAGCACCTTTTACAAAATAAAATGTCGCGACAAACATAATACCACCACATGCAACTATATGCTCCTAAATGCATCTATATGATCCTAAATGGGCTCTTAGACAGTCAATAACTTAAGTGCAAAGGTCTCAAATATGACTTTTTTACGGAGTTATCACCTGCACATAAACCAATTTGATAGAAAGGCTTAATGACCAATTGGATCTTCTTTATATATTTTTTAAAAAATAAAATAAATTTATAACTAACACCAAAAGATATAATATTTTCATAAGAATCCTATAATAATCCTAAATTCAACTAATAAGATAAATTTAATTTTTAAACTAAATAATAAAGAAAATAATGATAATATAACTTACTTATTTCACTTCAATGTTGAGTTAAGATGAACCACGAACAAGACTTGAAGTTGGAATGAAAGGGGGAAATTGATCTCTTAAAATGGTGGAGAAAAAAATAATTTTTTTGAAGAACTTATCTCTTGAAAATGTGGAGAAGATGAAGATGAAAGATTTACACTTTGAAACTAAAGTTTCTCTGCTTCCTCCCGTTGCCTTCTTTACTTCTTACTTTGGTTGTGAATTTTTTTAATATTTTGATTTTTAAATTCATTTTTTTCAATTATTTGTAACACTTCCAAACAAATTCTCTGCTATTTGCTTTAGTACTTTCTTACACACCTACATCATCTACTACATGCTTTAGTATTTTTACTTACACCTTTTTTTTGGTCAAATTCATTTGTCCAAGAATCATATTTTTTATTTTATTTATAATATTATTTTTTATTTACATGTATTTTTTATTTTATATTATTTTGTATTATGAATAGGTACATCAATCCAACCCAACGTTCTAGTTTTTTATGGCTAAGCAATCCATTTTATAATATAGAATAAGAAGAAAATATTTTTGTTACTTCTTTAAATTCAATTTAAAAATATAATATCATAAAATGAAATTTTCTTTTATGTAAAATTTTTATAATAATAAATAAATATAAAATTATGATACTTAATGTTAATTTAAGAATTTAATTTAAAATTAATTCAATCAATTTTAACTATGAGAAATGATTCAATTTAAAGTAAAATTGGTTTAATTTTAAAATAACGTGAATAAATAATTTAAATAATTCATATTTAAGTTACTAGTTTAAACATAACTATTACAATATTACTAATGATATATATTTATAATCCATTTTTAAGGATTAAATGAAAATATTTCATCTGTGTAATTTTATATTTCAGATAATTTAAAAGTTTGTTGCAGTATTGCGGCGTTGCTGCACAATTTATAACTTTTTGGGGTGTTACGTAACGGTTTTAGACCGCAACAGTCGTTATGCAGTTTTTTTATCGCGTTGCGCTAATATTGTGTCGCGGTGACCTTCAAAACCGTTACAATGCGGCTGTTACACTGCGTTGCGGCCGCAATTTAATGCCATGGGTACTTCTTTCTGCATTGTTTTATTTTGTTTTGATACTTGGGTTCAGGAGTCAGGGGTGAGTGTCCAGTTATGGTTACGTGTTCAACACAAGCATAGTTAATTTTTTATGAAGTTTTTGCACACAATTGGAGAACACTGCATCCGTACATGTCCCGATTATGTATAGCGTACAAGAGTTGGACATGGATAGTTAAAGGAAGATGAAATAGCAAGAACCAAAAAGAATTTGATTTCAGTTGACTGAAAATAAACTTTTTTCTCTCACGTTATGCCTAGTCATATTTAATGCCTATTGATTGTTATTGTAGTTGTACTGCTGATCCTACTCGGTTCTTTCTTTTTGCATCTTTTCTTTTGGAAAGTCGATAACTGGGAAAAGATAAAATCGGTTACACTTCCACTGCCCGCTGGAAAGTCCCCTCAGGGTGACACTCGAGTTCAATTTCACTCTGATCAAGTTCGATTGTTAGTTTGCCATGAAACTCAACTTGCAATATATGATGCTAGCAAGATGGAATGCATTCGGCAGGTAAAAAGCTATAACACTTAAGGTAATGAATTTATACTGTTTTACATTGCAGTGGACAAATTTTTACTGTTCTATGTTATGTTTGCAGTGGATGCCACAAGAAGTACTTTCTTCATCTATATCGTGTGCTGTATATTCCTGCAATAGCCAGCTAGTATATGCTACTTTTACTGATGGTAACATTGGAGCATTTGATGCTGATAGTTTAAGACTCAGATGTCGTATTGCACCATCCGCGTACATCTCTTCTGCATCCTCAAACAGGTTACAGCTTATATCACCATGTCATTTGCTTCGGTTTATTTGCTTATTCTCTATGGGTTGAAAGTTTTATCAACTGTGATGCGTAGAGGTGTGCAAAACTCAGTTAAACTGTGTTAAACCATATTGATCTATCCAATTGGGTTGATTTGGTTTCAGTTTTAGTCAGTCTAAGGAGTCTGTTGTTGGTTTATATAATTGATAACTGGACTAACTGAATAAACAGAGTTTAATACAAACATATTAGTTCTAGGTTTTCTTTAATCAGCTTTGCATGGAACATGCAAGTGAGATCTTACATCTGATTTTGATGTTTTACTACGACAGCCAAACCGTGCACCCAGTTGTAGTGGTGGCACACCAGCAGGAAGCCAATCAGAAAGTTGTGGGATTGACGAATGGTGCTGTTAAAGTTATAGAACTCTCGGAACCGGAGAGGAAGGGGGTACCTGTGGATAACGGAACAGAGAATGTCAGGACGGCAACATCAGCCACCACTAACACTTCTGAAAACTTACAGCGATGAGCTTCCGACAAGGCATCGATGTATAATATGTAGTTGGTTGTTCATTTTGTATGTGCAACTGTAAGTTGTTTGAACATAGGGGAAAACATGTTTAGATCAACTGAAGAAAGAAATATAGTCTTTATGCATGTAAATCGAGCACCAATCTCTTTGATAAATGTGACATGTAAATTAATGTTGCATATTACTCGGATTCGGATATAGATGTATTTAATACAAATATATTCAATTGTTTTATTTATTTATTTATTTATTTATTTATTTGGAGTTCCTTAGAAAATTATATTATCTTACCAATGTTTGGAAACAATAGAAAAGAGAAAAACAAACAGAAAAAGGAAAAAGAAAAATTATATCGACAAGAAGCCATTGATAAAGAAGACAGTAAATTATGCAAAAAAAGAACGTAATACCACTAAACAAATTTGGGTTATGGTTAGTAAAAAGTCAATCTCCTCTTATTGATTTTTGTTTTTTTTTCTTTGATAGATCTCTCATAATTTACTTTATGTATTTTTTTCACATACAATATACATATTTCAATTTTTACTTGTAAAATATTGACAAAATAATTGTACAAACATCGTTATTTTTCTTCAAATAAAAAAAATTATACGAAAACATAAAAAGTTTAATAATTATTTAAAAATAATTAATATAAAAAATTATATAATGAACACTTAAGGCTAAAAATATAATAATTATTCAATTCAATAATAAACAAATAAAATTAAATTAAAAATTATAAAAACTTACAAACCAAACGACCTTGTGGTAAAAAAATTGTTGTTATTCCTTGAGGCCTCGGGTGTGAGAGTTCAACGTCAAATGATTGAAAGTTATATATACATTATACTTACTTTATATTAATAAAAGAATATTATAAAAACTTACCCAAAATGGAATTGTAGGTTGTTTTTTTACATAATAAAATAAGTATTTTTAAAGGAAAAAAAAACTTAATTTAATGAGTGTTTTATAAGATGGAGAGTTAATTTTTATAGGGGATGAAATCAGACGGGAAAAAGATAAATAGGAGCGTTTTCACCTTCCAATCATTTCAAAAATTTTAAATTGAATTGTTAATTGGACTACCACATAAAACAAAAACATGTCCTCTAAAATATATTTTTATTAAATTATAATAATTATAAAGAAATATTTATTTTAAAAATTCTCATTGTGAAAATTCAAACATTCTTATAATTTCTAATACTCAAATTTAAAATTTTTAGGGATAACAACCATTATTTTAACTTTTGAGATGACTTAATTCATGCCATATAAAATATATCTTTTAAAGACATGACATGAAAAAAAAACGTAGATTTGGATATTAATATAAAATGAGTGTTAATTTGATAATTAATATTTTTAGGGTGATATGCAAGCAAAAATGTGATTTTTTGGGCTTTGGTTAGAGCATCGTCATTTTGCGAATTGGGTAAAATCCCCGATCTTCTGTTTCTCCCTTATTCTTTGGGGATGTCTCAGGAAAGGCAGGTTAATATACGGCTAATATATGGCGTTATTGGATACATTAAAATATATTTAACAAATTCGGTTTAGCGCTACCGGAAATGTTGAGTAATAATAATGAAGTAGATCTAAATCATGAAGAAATATTAAAAAATTTGGCAACCAACAAACTTAGCTTGTCGGTTTATGTCGATACTTTATAAAAATGTATCGATCCACATCAATATAATAGGAAAAAATATGACAAAACCGGTCACGAAAAGACAAAATCGGTAAAGCGCTGCCGGGTATATTGAAAGTGTCGATACTTTAATATAAGTATCGACACATTGTGAATTTAAAAGAGAATCAGTTTTAGCACCTATAAAGTGTCGATACTTTATAAATATGTATCGATCCACAACGATATAACAGGTAAAAATATGATAAAACCGATCTCTAAAGGACAAATCCGGTATAGAGCGACCGGATATATTGAAAGTGTCGATACTTTAATATAAGTATCGACACTTTGTGAATTTAAAAGAGAAGCAGTTTTAGCGCCTATAAAGTGTCGATACTTTATAAAAATGTATCGATCCATAATGATATAACAGGTAAAAATATGACAAAATCGGTCTCTAAATGACAAAACCAGTAAAGCGCTACCAGATATATTGAAAGTGTCGATACTTTAATAAGTATGCGTAATAAATTATCGATACTTTCAAAGAAATAGGTAATTATACTATCGAAAGTATCAACACATGACATAAAAGTATCGACACTTTTGTAGTTGTATCGATTAAATATAAATAACATATCCGGTGAAAATATAAAGGGCATAGTTAAATATCCTCTGAAAAATAGATAAAACGGACGAGTTTTTGAAATCGAAGCGTAATTGTTGTTACATATCAGAAGGCGTTTCTAAAGCGAAGTTTGTTTGTTTGTTTATGCAGTCGAATCGAAAAGTACGTTATCGAAACCCTAGTTTTTTATTATTACAATAATCGAAAATAGTGTTTTTATGTATTGTTTGGGGTTTTGGAGTAAATAAGCATTTGAGACCGATTACAGGTAGAAAGTGATATTCTAGGTAAAATATAACTATTGATACTTTTATTAAATATTATAGGTAGAAAATGATATTATAGGTTGAATAAATGTGCCGATACTTGGAGTATTGAGTGTACCCATTCGTTTGAAGGAAATAGGGATTAGGGTTTTTGGGTTTGGTTTGAGGATTTTGAATTGAAGCTAATAAGGATTTGGGACCGATTATATAATATTATAGGTAGAAAATGATATTTTAGGTTGTATAAATGTGCCGACACATTTTGTAGTGGCCGTTCAAATTCTTTTGAAGAAAACTGTTTTACCACAAGAGTAGTTATCTATATTTGTATATTGAATAAAGTGTATGTAACAAGTATTTGATTTTATTTGCGTAAACTAATAAATGAAGGAAAAATTGAGTCAATGGGTGGAAATATTGTTGGTGGCGCAGATGACTTTGAAATTGAGGCCGAGACTCGAAAGCAACCAATGGGTGAATATATGTACTTCTAGTAAGTATCAATGTCTTTTTGTTATTATTGTTGAAATGGTAATTGGATTAAAGTATTTAAGAAATTTAAATTGATGACAAATTTTAAATGTTGACAGTATGATTGAATGCAAAAGGATGAAGGAATGTGGCGAACGCATCGGTTCGGTATGTAAATTGAAATTGACATTGAGTATTATTTAGCGTTAATGTATTGATTAAAAAACGTTTATGCTTAATATTTGGTGAGAAATGATGTGTTGGAGAAATGGAATTTGATGAGTGATGCTGAGAATGAACTTTACATCGCACAGTCAAAGATGGATAGTGAAGAATACAAAGAATGGAGGAAAGCACATGAAAAAAAAGGTATTCATTAAACTTGTAAATACGTTGAAACAAAATATATAAGAACTATAACATTATATATTGTTAAAAAATATAGGAAGTGTCGATAAGGTGCAGCATTAAAAGGGTGAATTCATTAATTAAACACCTTAAGGAGAAGGATCAGTTGAATGTGCTGGGAGAAATGAGGTTTGGATAGTTGGTAGGAGTAAGGGATCGACCTATTCGGAGGGAATTGTATCGATTCTTGATGGCGCAATTTGATGTCAAACAATTTATTGCTAAATATGGTGATTTTTCATTTCCTCTCGGATCCCATGTACTGCAGTCGTCTTGGGGGTAGGAAATGAAAGCAAAAGTGTTGTAGAAGTCTCTAAGAGTAAGAACAGGAAAGCACTTGCCTCCAAATATGGTTTGAAGCAGAAGGTGACATATGCTGAACTTGAAGAGGAAATCAAAAGTGGATCTTACGGGGGGATGAATTGAAGGCTCGAGTTCTATTGTAACTTATCGGGATCTTTCTTTGTCCAACGGGTGATACGTCAATGAACAAGGACTATATGAAGCTCATTTGCAATGAAGGCTTGAAGGATGAATTCAATTGGGTTGAATATGTCCATTCTAGATTGATTGAATCAATAATCACCTTTAAAAAGGGCAGCTAGAGATACCTCAAAGGGTGCATAGTAATCTTAGAGGTAAATGAGTTGAAGAACGTTTTTGTTTTTTATATAAAATGATAGTATAGTTATTATATAAAATTATAAATTTTATTATAAATGCAGGTTGCACTATTCGATTTTTGGTCGGGTTGTGAGGCAGTGCCAGCTTATGAAAGAACCGGAGTGGCACGCATCCGTGCATAAGGGAATGAAGAGGTGGTTAGAGTGATGACGAAGTTGAAGTTGGATAGATCGAGGAAGCAAGAAAGGGTAATAAATGTAATTAAAAATATTAAGAATATAATCAATGTCTTAATATTGTAATTTAATTTTGAAGGTTATTGGTAAGGAGATAGTGGAGGCAGAGGAGAAGGAAGAAGAGATGGTTGTATTGGGAGATGACGGTGAGGGGGATGATGATGAGGAAAAATAGAGTAAATTCGACATTTTGATATCTAAATTGGCTGATATAAAAAAAATCCAATTTGATATCACGCAAAGACAATCAAGAGTCGAAGAGAAACTTGATAGAGTCGAAGAGACACTTGAGAGGCATAAGGGGGAAGTGGAAGGAAAAATAGATGGAGTGATGAAAGAAGTTGAGGTGTTGAGGGGTGAACTTAAGATGGCGACGGGTGAAAAAATTGATGGAGTGGTGAAGGAGATTGTGGAATTGAGGAGTGAACTTATGAGGGTGAAGGGGGTGGTTGATGAATACTTGGATGAAGGGGAAAATTGAAGGGTGAAATAAAAGAAATGAAGAGCTGTGTAGAGCAAAAATACGATGAACTGAAAAAATATGAAGAAGAAAAGAGGGAGGAAGAAGAAAAGATTGAGGAAATGAGGAGGAAGGATGTCGATGTGATCTATACACCGGAGAGTGTTATAGATGCAGATTTGGATTCGGAATGTCCTACACCCAGAAGAAGAGGCAGAAGGTAAGTTGAATAAAAGAAAATTTAACTTGATCTCTATCATGTTGTTGTGACAAAAATTTGTATGCAAAATTGTAGGTTGAAAAAGCGGATATTCCAAGCGGAATTGATGACATCGAAGCTGTAATTTGTGATTATTTATGGAATAGTGGGTTAGAATCGGGGTAAGTGAAATATATTACTTTGTGATTGATATTTAAATATTTTATAACAAGATATTAATCCTAATGATTTATACAGATATTCTGTAATCTCAATGGGAAATCAATTTGCTAATGTATCCTACGTAGCAACGTTGAAGCCTACGGAATGGGTTAGCGGTGTGGTAAGTAGAAAGTACAAAATGTTAAAACCTATTGAATATGTTCTGATTGTGTAATTAATTTTGTTAGGTTATTGATTTGCTCCCCTGATAGTATGCTACGATTCGAAACTCCGGAGGATTGGCTACCTTCCATACCACTTAACGGTGAGTTAAATTAATAAATGTTGAAAAGTAGTGTTATAGACGGTAAATTAATAATGATTATCCCGTAATTGCAGCAATAGGCGTTGGATGCCAACAACAAAGTAAGTGTTGAGTGTATTGCTACCTTTTGGGGTCCCATATTGAGTAACTATGTGAAATTCACCGACTGTGAGAAGTAAGACACCATACGAATTGCAAATGATGTTTTCGGATATAGAATGTTGAATTTTGTCAAATTGGGTGTGAAATTTGTTGCATATCATGATCACAATAAATTACCTTAATTCATATTGGTATCTGTTGGTGTTGGATATGGTAGATCATGTTGCAACAATATATGATAGTCTGTTTACATCTGAAGCAGCTAAACAGAGAGTGAATGATACTAAGAGATTGGTATGTATGAAAGGACATTATGTAAATTATAATGAATAATTTGTTTGATCATAACTTCATATTTTTTAATGCAGATGAAAATATTAGATAGTTATAATAAGAAACACAATTGGGTAGAAGAATGTGTATCTCTAGGAAAGTTCCCCTTGAAAAATTTCAAATTTGTGGAGAATAAGAAGAATGGGCAATTGAATGGGTATTAGATGTTATCATAAATAGAAAGCTTAATTTATGCAGGTTTCATAATTGACATGTGTGGTTTTCAAATTTTGTTACAGATATGATTGTGGCATGTATGTGATGATGTTGATAGAATCGATCGGTTCTACAGGGGCAACTGGTGATTTTGTAAGTGATATTAAAAATTTGTTTGTGTTTAAATTGTTAAAAGTCGTAGATTGAATGTTGTGGTTTATAATTCCTTAACGTACTGACAATTTGAATATAGGTTGTTGGAGAGTGGGATCGATCGTGAATATTAAACGATCTCATAAGCCACAATCAAAATCAATGAAAATAGGAGATAACAAAAGCTGCCATGAGACACAAGAATAACAAAAGGAAGCGATGATGTAAATGTAGGGTTAATTTTGTATAAGATTTATAATTTTGTATACGATTTATAATTTTGTATGTGGATGTAATTATGTATGAGATAAGAAAAGTTAGTAGTAGGTTGTTGTACATGTTTCTTATACACAGTAAGAGTCATGTTGATACTTACGATATATGGAGAACGTTGTCTGCATTATTCCAAATGTCATCATAATTGTCATCATGTGCGGGACTGAATGGCCATTCCATCTTGAGTGTATGTACACTAACTACAAAATTCAATAACTTTAAAGTAAAAGGTAAATTTACATTGTAGTTGGTAAAAAATAGAATTTTTAATAAAAAATTAATAAATACAAAGATTTGTTTCCAACATTTTGTCCAGTATGGTTCCCAAATGTTAAGTTTCCAAAAAATAGGTAAGCATATGTGTCGATACATTTATAAAAAGTGTCGATCCCAAAAACATCAAAACACATAATTATAATGTAATAGGTAATTTTGTAATATAACCAGTATAAATATACCGGTTTTATGTGAGAATAGGTCTACATAATGTATCAACACTTTTTCATAATGTGTCGATACTTTTTGTCTAGAATTAATGCCCAAAATTATGAACGCATAAAGTGTCCATACATTTATTGAAAGTGTCGATCCCAGAAACATCGAAACCCATAAATATAATGTAATAGGTAAATTTACAATGTAACCGGTATAACTAAACCGGTTTTATGAGAGAATAGGTCTACATAATGTATCGACATTTTTGGAATTTGTGTCGATATTGTTTTTCCAGAAGGAATGCCCAAAAAGGGTGCACGCAAAAAGTGTCGATACATTTATAAACAAGTTTCGATCCTAGAAACATCGAAACCCATAAATATAATGTAATATGTAAATTTACAATGTAACCGATATAACTAAACCGGTTTTATGAGAGAATAGGTCTACATAATATATCGACACTTCTGGAATTTGTGTCGATACTGTTTGTCCAGAAGGAATGCCCAAAAAGGGTGCACGCAAAAAGTGTTGATACATTTATAAACAAGTATCGATCCCAGAAACATCGAAACCCATAATTATAATGTAATAGGTAATTTTTCAATGTAACCGGTATACATATACCGGTTTTATGAGAAAATAGGTCTACAATATGTATCGACACTTGTGTAATTTGTGTCAATACTTTTGGTCCAGAAGGAATGCCCAAAAAGGGCGAACCATTAAGTGTCGATACATTTATAAAAAGTGTCGATCCCAAAAACATCGAAACTCATAATTATAATGTAATAGGTAATTTTTTAATATAACCGGTATAAATATACCGATTTTATGTGAGAATAGGTCTACATAATGTATCGATACCAGAAACATCGAAACCCATAAATATAATGTAATAGGTAAATTTACAATATAACTGGTATAACTATACCGGTTTTATGAGAGAAAAGGTCTACAACATGTATCGACACTTGTGGAATTTGTGTCGATACTTTTTGTCCAGAAGGAATGCCAAAAGGGTTGCACGCATAAAGTGTCGATACATTTTTAAAATGTGTCAATCCCAAAAACATCGAAACCGATAATTATAATGTAATAGGTAAATTTCCAATGTAACTGGTATAAATATATCGATTTTATGAGAAAATAGGTCATCATATAGTATCGACAATTGTTAAATTTGTGTCGATACCATTTTAAATATCGCGTGTTTTCCCCTTTCATTATTTATAGATTATAATTGATACAAACTCTAACTCAACAAACCCTAAACCTAAAAGCAGAAGAAAACTCTTCCTCTCCGATGAATACTAGCGTTATCATAACAGTGATGATCAGATATTCAGGTAAATTTATCGATATTTTATGGGTTTGATTAATTTCAACATTGGTGTTTTTTTCCTGAATGTGTTTGTGTTCCAATGTAATAGCATCCACACCCAAAATAGCTCTAAAATGTCAGCGTCAGAAGTGCGGTCTTTCTCAAAGCTCTTCTCAACCCAGGTCTTCTCAACCGCAACCTCTTTCTCAAACAATCGCTTCTTTTGAGGAAATCAGGTCGTTCGAAACTCTGAACTTTAGATCTGATACAGAGAAAGAAAGATGGCAGACGAGTTTTAAAGTAAGGAAGATTCGTCCCGAACGTGTCATTGACCTGAGTTTCTTGTTTGATGATAAATATGTATTTAGTTTTAAATCCACATTTACATATTGGGGTTGGCTTGAATTCCCTTGTGTAGAACTAAAATATTACCCCAACCTAGTTAGAATCTTCGACAACAATGCTTCCTTACAGCACGAGCCTAATAAGACTAATATAATAGGAATTAATACTCATGTCATGGGGAAGGATATATATATCTCCGAAAACTATTGTGGAGGGTCTAGGTGTCGAGAATAAAGGGGATTCAGATGAAAATAATTTAGATACTACAATACAATGGGTTGCTAGAAATAGCCCAATTCACTTAGATGTATAGTCGAGAGTATTTCACAAAATGCTCACTTGGTATATCCGGCCTACTAGGGAAAACATTCAACGCTTCGAGGCAATGATTATTGGTGGATAGCAAAGTATAAATCCAAAAGGGCTCCAAACATTGCTAAACTGATATTTAATACAATTATATATATGGTCACAAAGGGAGCAACAATTTCAACTTCACTACCTTATGTTGAATAAGAAAGAAGTTGATTTTTTGCATGACGTCCTTGTTCTATTAACCCGCAAGATTGACATGTTATTTATTAAAAAAGCGGGAAATGATTTTGTTGAAAAAGTCGGTTGGAAGCATTTTAAGGAGGTCGGATTAGATCAAGAAAGGGAGGAAATGGACCCTATTAGCAATAAAGACGACCAACCAATTGGAGATGCAATGATGGAAGAAGCTCCAGTTGGAGAGGATGTCACAATTAAGACGGGTATGGAATACATGGTTAATTTTCGGGAGCATAATGATTCCCTTGTGAGTGGAATGCGAGCCGATATTTCATCATTGCGTGATGAAGTCTCCATGTTACGTGACGAATTACGTCAACGAAATCAAACGAGTTAGGTAATTTAAAACATTTACACGTTCTGAAATGTATTTTATTTTCTTTTAACAGATGTGGACAACCAAGAGGTCAATGAATATGAAGATGACGATGAAGATAATGATGATGATGATGATGATCCAAACAAGTATATCGTGTCTGCAACGCCGCCTGCAAGAAAACTTATAATTTTTGATGTCAATAGTGTCCTTGCCTACATCCCACGATAGCCAAAAGGTTTTAATTTTGTTCTTTTGTATCCATTATTTTAACATATAAGCGTAGAACTTTAATATCATTTTCTTCATGTTGTAGATGTTGTCCTCAGAAGATGATTATATGAATTTATGCATTTTTGTGTAGACAATTTTGTTGTTGCCATTTGGTCTTCCAAGATAAGGTTAGAACTGTTGAGCAATTGAATTACTGTAGCCAAAATTGTTAATATACAATTAAATTTTAACATTCAAACTTGATTACAATATCAGACATAACATCAACCCTTTACTTGAGAAACTACCTCTGTTGTCTAACCATTTTCTATTCACTTGGGTAAGATGAATCTCATTACAGTTTGTTGACTTTTATTTGTCTATGATTCCTACATATTTATGTTAGACTGTTTGTGAATAGGATCAAGCAAATTGCAAAACATACGATAATGTTACCTACTGTAAAGATCTCAATGATGTTTGGAACGCGTTTCCTTATTTTAACGACCTAAATACACTGGTGGTCGATGATTCACCGGAAAAAATGATTTATAATCCGGTAAGTTACATTTATGCAATATGTTTTTCCAGTTAAACAGGTACTCATACATTGATTGATTAACAATTTATGTGTTTATATAGAAATACAATTACATATGTCCATATTCCTTTGACGATGTTTCCCATTCGGGCGACAATGCTCTAGGTATGACACAAATTTATTCATGTTTATGCTAATTTAGTAGTAAAATTGCACCTCATTAGTTTGATAATTGAAATTATTTATATATGTCCTCAAAAAAAGGCGGTAACATACGAGAGTATTTGGAAAATTTGTTGAAGGCGCCTAATGTTCTGGACTTCGTTAGAATAACCCTTTTTCATCAGATTAATTTCATTGTGGGTACATTATTTGAACATTGTTATGTATAAATTTCTTGTGTATGTATGTTTTGGTTTGATTATATTATGTGTATATCTTCATTCGGATGGGATGGGCTGTGCATAACAAAACAATCTATCTATCTCTTCCATATGACAAGTGTGACAACCCCATCAACTCATAACTCAGCTTTGAACTCAATCAATATTGTCTTTTACCCGCTTGATGGTTTATAACGTATGTTACTTGAACAGTATGAATCAATTATGCAATCTCATTTATAAGGTAACAACTTACCTTTTTCAAAACATAATAACTTAGCTAATATGCATTTTATCATTGATTTTTTCATATTTGCTTCTCTGTATACAGATATATTTGAGGGTTGTTGAAATATCAATACTAGTTATTAATGTATTTTACATCTGCGTGCAAATGTATCAAAACACATTATTAAAGAATTGTTTTCTATAATCTCCACAACAAAGTTTTCATACTTAGAAATATCAGTAACTTACAAACATGTATCGACACATAAAGTTTCCAAACTTAAAGTTTCCTATAAAGTGTCAATACATTTTTAAAAACGTATTGATCCCTAAAACATCATAATCCATAAATATAATGTAATAGGTAAATTTACAATGTAACCGGTATAACTAAACCGATTTTATGAGAGAATAGGTCTACATAATATATCGACACTTCTGGAATTTGTGCTGATACTATTTGTCCAGAAGGAATGCCCAAAAAGGTGCACCCATAAAGTGTCGATACATGTTTAAAAAGTATCGATCCCAAAAACATCGAAACCCATAATTATAATGTAATAGGTAATTTTGTAATATAACCGATATAAATATATCGGTTTTATGTGAGAATAGGTCTACATAATGTGTCGACACTTTTGAATGTTGTGTCGATACATTTTGTCCAGAATGAATGCCCAAAATGGTGAACGTATAGAGTGTCGATACATTTATAAAAAGTATCGATCCCAAAAACATCAAAACCGATAATTATAATGTAATAAGTAAATTTACAATGTAACTGGTATAAATAAACCGGTTTTTTGAGAAAATAGATATACATAATGTATTGACACTTGTGGAATTTGTGTCGATACTTTTGGTCAACAAGGAAAATTCAAAAAGGGTGCACCCATAAAGTGTCGATACATTACATCATAACCCATAAATATAATGTAATAGGTAATTTTATAATATAACCGGTATAAATATACCGGTTATATGTGAGAATATGTCTACATAATGTGTCGACACTTTTGAATGTTGTGTCGATACTTTTTGTCCAGAATGAATGCCCAAAAGGGTGAATGAATAAAGTATTGATACATTTATAAAACGTATCGATCCCAAAAACATTGAAACCAATAATTATAATGTAATAGGTAAATTTACAATGTAACCGGTATAAATATACTTGTTTTATGTTAAAATAGGTGAACATAATGTATCGACATGTTTTAGATTTGTGACGATACTTTTTGTCCAAAATGAATGCCAAAAGGGTTGCACACATAAAGTGTCGATACATTTTGTAAAAAGTATCAATCCCAAAAACATCGAAACCGATAATTATAATGTAATATGTAAATTTACAATGTAACCGGTATAAATGTATCAGTTTTATGAGAAAATAGGTGGACATAATGTATTGATACGTTTTAGATTTGTGTCAATACTTGTAAATAACGTGTTTTTTCTTCCTTCATTATTTATATGTAACGCTACAAACCCTAAATCAAAAAACCCTAAAGGCAGTTCTCTTCTCTTCCTCACTGATGAATACCAACATTCATAATAGTTACAATCAGTTATTCATGTAAATTTCTCGATATTATGGTATTGATTTCCAGATTAGACACTTTTTTCCCTTCTTGTGTTCGATAGGTATGTTGTCGAAACCCTAATTTTTAGAAAATCTTCAGAAAGAGGGGTTAGGTTTTAAAGTTTGTTGTTTGTGAATGGTTATAGGTTGCAAGTTCAATCTTTGTTCGCGAAGATGATGACCTTCAAATGGAGTCCTAGCGTATCAATATTGAAGAAAATCGAAAGCGACCAGTAAGTATCAATGTATTCATGTAATTGTTCTCGAAATGGTAATTGGATTAAAGTATTTAATCCAATTTAATTGATTCAAATCTCTACAGTCTTACTGAATGCGAAAGGATAAAGGAAGCTCATAATCATGTTGACAGCATAGCCAATAAAACCCCTTGCAGGGTCCAAATGGTAAGCTAGGAATTGGTAAGGAAAGCTTCCTTTGAGGGTTTAGGGTTTAGGGCCCTCCAACATAATGAGTGCATGATTGAACATTACGTATAATAGTTGTATTCAGTTGTTGAATAATTGTTCTTAATTTTATATAAGGATAGTTGATATGATATATGTTCACGTTTCGGGACCAATTAGTTAGATGCGTGAAGTAGCCTATATCCTCGAAGCATAACACAAGGAATCTGACACTTAAAGATTTACCAAGAGCAGTAGCTTTTGCTCTGCATGAAAACCGAACCTAGAATCAACTTTACAATTATGTCTATCATGCTGAAGACAACCTGATGAATAATAGGATTTGTACACAACTGCAAGCATTTTAAACCCTAAACCCAACTACTCACATAAAAAATTATGCAACAGAGATGTCAATCATTTTATGGGAAATCCTGACATCTCTGTTGTATAATTTTCCATGTTAGGAGTTGGGTTTAGCATTTAAAATGCTTACAGTTGTGTGCAAATCCTATTATTCAGCAGGTTTTCTTCAGCATGATAGGCATAATTGTAAAGTTGATTCTAGGTTTGGTCTTCATGCAGAGCAAAAGCTAACGCTCTTGGTAAATCTTTAAGTGTCAGATTCCTTGTGCACTACCTCGAGGATATAGGCTACTTCAGGCATCTAACTAATTGGTCCCGAAACGTGAACGTATATCATAGCAACTATCCTTATATAAAATTAAGAAAAATTCTTCAACAACTAAATACAACTATTATACGTAATGTTCAATCATGCACTCATTACGTTGGAGGGCTCTAAACCCTAAACCCTCAAAGAAAGAATTCCTTGCCAATTCCTAGCTTTTAATTTGGACCCTATAAGGGGTTTTATTGGCTATGTTATCAACATGATTATGAGCTTCCTTTATCCTTTCGCATTCAGTAAGACTGTAGAGATTTAAATCAATTAAATTGGATTAAATACTTTAATCCAATTACCATTTCGAGAAAAATTACATGAATACATTGATACTTACTGGTCGCTTTCGATTTTCTTCAATATTGATACGCTAGGGATCCATTTGAAGGTCATCATCTTCGCGAACAAAGATTGAACTTGCAACCTATAACCATTCATAAACAACAAACTTTAAAACCTAACCCCTCTTTTTGAAGATTTTCTAAAAAATTAGGGTTTCGACAACATACCCATCAAACATAAGAAGGGAAAAAAGTATCTAATCTGGAAATCAATACCATAATATTGAGAAATTTACATGAATAACTGATCGTAACTATTATGAATGATGGTATTCATCAGTGAGGAAGAGAAAAGAACTGTCTTTAGGGTTTTTTGATTTGGGGTTTATAGCGTTACATATAAATAATGAAGGAAGAAAAAACTTGTTATTTACAAGTATCGACACAAATCTAAAACGTGTCGATACATTATGTTAACCTATTTTCTCATAAAACCGGTACATTTATACCGGTTACATTGTAAATTTACCTATTACATTATAATTATCAGTTTCGATGTTTTTGGGATCGATACTTTTTACAAAATGTATCGACACTTTATGTGTGCAACCCTTTTGGCATTCATTTTGGAAAAAAAGTATCGACACAAATCTAAAACGTGTCGATACATTATGTTCACCTATTTTAACATAAAATGGATATATTTATACCTGTTACATTTTAAATTTACCTATTACATTATTATTATTGGTTTCAATGTTTTTGGGATCGATACATTTTATAAATGTATCGACACTTTATTCATTCACCCTTTTGGGCATTCATTCTGGACAAAAAGTATCAACACAACATTCAAAAGTGTTGACACATTATTTAGACATATTCTCACATATAACCGGTATATTTATATCGATTATATTATAAAATTACCTATTACATTATATTTATGGGTTATGATGTTTTAGGGATCGATACTTTTTAAAAATGTATCGACACTTTATGGGTGTACCCTTTTTGGATTTTCCTTGTGGACCAAAAGTATCGACACAAATTCCACAACTGTCAATACATTATGCATATCTATTTTCTCAAAAAATTGGTTTATTTATACCAGTTACATTGTAAATTTACCTATTACATTATAATTATCAGTTTCGATGTTTTTGGGATGATACTTTTTATAAATGTATCGACACTCTATGCATTCACCATTTTGGGCATTCATTCTAGACAAAATGTATCGACACAAGATTCAAAAGTGTCGACACATTATGTAGACCTATTCTCACATTAAATCGATATATTTATACCGGTTATATTACAAAATTACTTATTACATTATAATTATGGGTTTCGATGTTTTTGGGATCAATACTTTTTAAACATGTATCGACACTTTATGGGTGCACCTTTTTGGGCATTCCTTCTGGACAAATAGTATCAACACAAATTCCAGAAGTGTCTATACATTATGTAGACCGACTGTGAGGCAGTTCCGGCTTATGAAAGAACCGGAGTGACATGCATCCGTGCATGAGAGAAGGAATAGGTGGTTAGAGTGATGGCGAAGTTGAAGTTGGGTAGACCAAGGAAGAAAGAAAGGGTAATAAATGTAATTAAATAATATTAAGAATATAATCAATGTCTTAATATTGTAATTTAATTTTGAAGGTTATTGGGAAGGAGATAGTGGAGGCAGAGGAGAAGGAAGAAGAGATGGTTGTATTGGGGGATGACGGTGAGGGGGATGATGGTGAGGAAAAATAGAGTAAATTTGACATTTTTATGTCTGAATTGGCTGATATAAAAAAATCCAATTTGATATCATGCAAAGATAATCAAGAGTCGAAGAGAAACTTGATAGAGTCGAAGAGATATTTGAGAGGCATAAGGGGGATGTGGAAGAAAAAATTGATAGAGTGGTGAAAGAAGTTGAGGTGTTGAGGGGTGAACTTAAGATGGTGATGGGTGAAAAAATTGATGGAGTGGTGAAGGAGATTGTGGAATTGAGGAGTGAACTTACGGGGGTGAAGGGGGTGGTTGATGAATACTTGGATGAAGGGGAAAATTGAAGGGTGAAATAAAAGAAATGAAGAGCTGTGTAGAGCAAAAATACGATGAACTGAAAAAATATGAAGAAGAAAAGAGGGAGGAAGAAGAAAAGATTGAGGAAATGAGGAGGAAGGATGTCGATGTGATCTATACACCGGAGAGTGTTATAGATGCAGATTTGGATTCGAAATGTCCTACACCCCAGAAGAAGAAGCAGAAGTTAAGTTGAATAAAAGAAAACTTAATTTGAACTTTATCATATTGTTGTGAAAAAAATTTGTATGCAAAATTATAGGTTGAAAAAGTGGATATTCCAAGCGGAATTGATGACATCGAAGCTGCAATTTGTGATTATTTATAGAATAGTGGGTTAGAATCAGGGTAAGTGAAATATATTGCTTTGTGAGTGATATTTAAATATTTCATAACAAGATATTAATCCTAATGATTCATACAGATATTCTGTAATCTCAATGGGAAATCATTTCGCTAATGTATCCGACGTTGCAACGTTAAAGCCTACGGAATAGGTTGGCGGTGTGGTAAGTAGAAAGTACAAAATGTTAAAACCTATTGAATATGTTTTGATTGTGTAATTAATTTTGTTAGGTTATTGATTTGCTCCCCTGGATAGTATGCTACAATTCGAAAAAGTCACTCTGGAGGATTGGCTACCTTCCATACCACTTAGCGATGAGTTAAATTAATAAATGTTGAAAAGTAGTGTTATAGATGGTAAATTAATAATGATTGTCGCGTAATTGCAGCAACAGGCGTTGGATGCCAACAACAAAGTAAGTGTTGAATGTATTGCTACCTTTTGGGGTCCTATATTGGGTAACTATGTGAAATTCACCGACTGTGAGAAGGTAAGACACCATACGAATTGCAAATGATGTTTTCGGTTATAGAATATTGAATTTTGTCAAATTGGGTGTGAAATTTGTTGCATATTATGATCACAATAAACTACCTTAATTCACATTGGTATCTGTTGGTGTTGGATATGGTAGATCGTGTTGCAACAATATATGATAGTCTGTTTACATCTGAAGCAGCTAAACAGAGAGTTAATGATGCTAAGAGATTGGTATGTATGAAAGGACATTATGTAAATTATAATGCATAATTTGTTTGGATCATAACTTCATATTTTTTAATGCATATGAAAATATTAGATAGTTATAATAAGAAACACAATTGGGTAGAAGAATGTGGATCTCTAGGAAAGTTCCCCTTGAAAAATTTCAAATTTGTGGAGCATAAGAAGAATGAGTAATTGAATGGGCATGAGATGTTATCATAAATAGAAAAATTTATGCAGGTTTCATAATTGACATGTGTGGTTTTCAAATTTTGTTACAGATATGATTGCGGCATGTATGTGATGATGTTGATGGAATCGATCGGTTCTACAGGGACAACTGGTGATTTTGTAAGTGGAATTAAAAATTCGTCTGCGTTTAAATTGTTAAAAGTTGTTGATTGAATGTTATGGTTTACAATACTTAACGTACTGACAATTTGAATATAGGTTGTTGGAGAGTGGGATCGATCGTGAATATTAAACGATCTCATAAGCCACAATCAAAATCAACGAAAACAGGAGATAACAAAAGCTGCCATGGGACACAAGAATAACAAAAGGAAGCGATGATGTAAATGTAGGGTTAATTTTGTATAAGATTTATAATTTTGTATACGATTTATAATTTTGTATGTGGATGTAAATATATATGAGATGAGAAAAGTTAGTAGTAGGTTGTTGTACATGTTTCTTATACACAGTAAGAGTCATGTTGATACTTACGAGATCGTTGTCTGCATTATTTCAAATGTCATCATAATTGTCATCATGTGCGGGACTGAATGGTCATTCCATATTGAGTGTATGTACAATAACTACAAAATTCAATAACTTTAAAGTAAAAGGTAAATTTACAATGGAGTTGGTAAAAATAGACTTTAGAATAAAAAATTAATAAACAAAAAGATTTGTTTCCAACATTTTGTCCAATATGGTTCCCAAACGTTAAGTTTCCAAAAAATAGGTATGCATATGTGTCGATACATTTATAAAAAGTGTCGATCCCAAAAACATCGAAACCCATAATTATAATGTAATAGGTAATTTTGTAATATACCCAGTATAAATATACCGGTTTTATGTGAGAATAGGTCTACATAATGTATCAACACTTTTTCATAATGTGTCGATACTTTTTATCCTAAATTAATGCCCAAAATTATGAACGCATAAAGTGTCGATACATTTATTGAAAGTGTCGATCCCAGAAACATCAAAACCCATAAATATAATGTAATAGGTAAATTTACAATGTAACCGGTATAAGTAAACCAGCTTTATGAGAGAATAGGTCTACATAATGTATCGACACTTCTAGAATTTGTGTCGATATTGTTTGTCCAGAAGGAATGCCCAAAAAGGGTGCACACAAAAAGTGTCGATACATTTATAAACAAGTATCGATCCCAGAAACATCGAAACCCATAAATATAATGTAATATGTAAATTTACAATGTAACCAGTATAACTAAACCTGTTTTATGAGATAATAGGTCTACATAATGTATCGACACTTTTGGAATTTGTGTCGATATTGTTTGTCCAGAAGGAATGCCCAAAAAGGGTGCACGCAAAAAGTGTCGATACATTTATAAACAAGTATCGATCCCAGAAATATCGAAACCCATAATTATAATGTAATATGAAATTTTTCAATGTAACCGATATACATATACCAGTTTTATAAGAGAATAGGTCTACAATATGTATCGACACTTGTGTAATTTGTGTCAATACTTTTGGTCCAGAAAGAATGCCCAAAAAGGGTGCATCATTAAGTGTCGATCCCAAAAACATCGAAACTCATAATTATAATGTATTAGGTAATTTTTTAATATAACCTGTATAAATATACCGGTTTTATGTGAGAATAGGTCTACATAATGTATCGACACTTTTTATTTTTTGTCGATACCTTTTGTCCAAAATGAATGCCCAAAATGATGAACGCATAAAGTGTCGATACATTTATTGAAAGTGTCGATACCAGAAACATCGAAACCCATAAATATAATGTAATAGGTAAATTTACAATGTAACTGGTATAACTATACCGGTTTTATGAGAGAATAGGTCTACAACATGTATCGACACTTGTGAAATTTGTGTCGATACTTTTTGTCCAGAAGGAATGCCAAAAGGGTTGCACGCATAAGGTGTCGATACATTTTTAAAAAGTGTCGATCCCAAAAACATCGAAATCGATAATTATAATGTAATAGGTAAATTTCCAATGTAACTGGTTTAAATATACCGGTTTTATGAGAAAATAGGTCATCATAAAGTATCGACAATTGTTAAATTTGTGTCGATACCATTTTAAATATCGCGTGTTTTTCCCTTTTCATTATTTATAAATTATAATCGATATAAACTCTAAATTGACAAACCCTAAACCTAAAGGCAGAAGAGAACTCTTCCTCTCCAACGAATACTAGCGTTATCATAACAGTGACGATTAGATATTCAGGTAAATTTATCGATATTTTATGGGTTTGATTGATTTCTACATTGGTGTTTTTTCCCCTGAATGTGTTTGTGTTCCAATGTAATAGCATCCACACCCAAAATGGCTCTAAAATGTCAGCGTCGAAGTGTGATCTTTCTCAAAGCTCTTCTCAACCCAGGTCTTCTCAACCACAATCTCCTTCTCAAACAATCGCTTCTTTTGAGGAAATCAGGTCATTCAAAACTCTAAACTTTAGATCCGATACGAGAAAGAAAGATGGCAACCGAGTTTTAAAGCAAGGAAGATTCGTCTCGAACGTGTCATTGACCTGAGTTTCTTGTTTGATGATAAATATGCATTTAGTTTTAAATCCACATTTACATATTGGGGTTGGCTTGAATTCCTTGGTGTAGAACCAAAATATTACCCCAACCTAGTTAGAGTCTTCTACAACAATGCTTCCTTATAGCACGAGCCTAATAAGACTAATATAATAGGAATTAATACCCATGTCATTGGGAAGGATATATATATCTCCAGAAACTATTGCGGAGGGTCAAGGTGTCGAGAATAAAGGGGATTCAGATGAAAATAATTTAGATACTACAATACAACGGGTTGCTAGAAATAGCCCAATTCACCTAGATGTAGAGTCGAGAGTATTTCACAAAATGCTCACTTGGTATATCCGGCCTACTGGGGGGGCAAACATTCAAGACAGTGATTATTGGTGGATAGCAAAGTAGAAATCCAAAAGGGCTCCAAACATTGCTAAACTGATATTTAATACAATTGTATATATGGTCACAAAGGGAGCAACAATTTCAACTTAACTACCATATGGATGTGTCATCACCCATCTATTGAATAAGAATGAAGTTGATTTTTCGCATGACGCCCCTGTTCGATTAACCCGCAAGATTGACATGTTATTTATTAAAAAAGCAGGATATGATTTTGTTGAAAAAGTCGATTGAAAGCGTGTCAAGGAGGTCGGATTAGATCAAGAGAGGGAGGAAATGGAACCCATTGGCAATGAAGACGACCAACCAATTGGAGACGCAATGATAGAAGAAGCTCCAGTTGGAGAGGATGTCACAATTAAGACGATTATGGAATACATGGTTAATTTTCAAGAGCATATTGATTCCCTTGTGAGTGGAATGCGAGCCGATATTTCATCATTGCGCGATGAAGTCTCTATGTTACGTGACGAATTACATTAATGAAATCAAACGAGTTAGGTAATTAAAAACATTTACACGTTCTGAAATGTATTTTATTTTATTTTAACAGATGTGGACAACCAAGAGGTCAATGAAGATGAAGATGACGATGAATATGATGATGATGATGATGATTATGATGATCCAAACAAGTATATCGTGTCTACAACACCGCCTGTAAGAAAACTTATAATTTTTTATGTCAATAGTGTCCTTGCCTACATCCCAAGACAGCCAAAAGGTTTTAATTATGTTATTTTGTATCCATTATTTTAACATATAAGCGTAGAACTTTAATCTCCTTCATGTTGTAGATGTTGTCCTCAGAAGAGGATTATATGAATTTATGCATTTTTGTGTAGACAATTTTGTTGTTGCCATTTGGTCTTCTAAGATGAGGTTAGAACTGTTGAGCAATTGAATTATTGTAGCCAAAATTGTTAATATACAATTAAATGTTAACATTCAAACTTGATTACAATCTCAAGCATAATATCAACCCTGTACTTGATAAACTACCTTTGTTTTCTGACCATTTTCTATTCACTTGGGTAAGATGAATCTCATTATAGTTTGTTGACTTTTATTTGTCTATGATTCCTACATATTTATGTTAGACTGTTTGTGAACAGGATCAAGCAAATTGCAAAACATACGATAATGTTACCCACTATAAAGATCTCAATGATGTTTGGAATGCGTTTACTTATTTTAACGACCTAAATACACTGTTGGTCGATGATTCACCGGAAAAAATGATTTATAATCCGGTAAGTTACATTTATGCAATATGTTTTTCCGGTTAAACAAGTGCTCATACATTGATTGATTAACAATTTATGTGTTTATATAGAAATACAATTACATATGTCCACATTCCTTTGACGATGCTTCCCATTCAGGCGATAATGCTCTAGGTATGACACAAATTTATTCCTGCTTATGCTAATTTTGTAGTAAAATTGCACCTCGTTAGTTTGATAATTGAAATTATTTATATATGTCCTCAAAAAAAAGGCGGTAACATACGAGAGTATTTGGAAAATTTGTTGAAGGCACCTAATGTTCCGGACTTCGTTAGAAATAACCCTTTATCATCGGATTAATTTCGTTGTGGGTACATTATTTGAACATTGTTATATATAAATTTCTTGTGTATGTATATTTTGGTTTGATTATATTATGTGTATATCTTCATTCGGATGGGATGGGCTGTGCATAACAAAACAATCTATCTATCTCTTCCATGTGACAAGACCGCTTGATGGTTCATAACGTATGTTACTTGAACACTATGAATCAATTATGCAATTTCATTTATAAAATAACAACTTACCTTTTTCAAAACTTAATAACTTAGCTAATATGCATTTTATCATTTATTATTCCATATTTGCTTCTCTGTATACAGATACATTTGAGGATTATTGAAATATCAATAATAGTTATTAATGTATTTTACATCTGTATGCAAATGTATCGAAACACATTATTAAAGAATCGTTTTCTATAATCTCCAAAACAAAGTTTTCATACTTAGAAATATCAGTAACTTACAAGCATGTATCGACACATAAAATTTCCAAACTTAAAGTTTCCTATAAAGTGTCAATACATTTTTAAAAACGTATTGATCCCTAAAACATCAAAATCCATAATTATAACGTAATAGGTAAATTTACAAAGTAACCGGTATAACTAAACCGATTTTATGAGAGAATAGGTCTACATAATATATCGACACTTTTGGAATTTGTGTCGATACTATTTGTCCAGAAGGAATGCCCAAAAAGGTGCACCCATAAAGTGTCGATACATGTTTAAAAAGTATCGATCCCAAAAACATCGAAACCCATAATTATAATGTAATAGATAATTTTGTAATATAACTGGTATAAATATACCGACTTTAGGTGAGAATAGGTCTACATAATGTGTCGACACTTTTGAATGTTGTGTCGATACATTTTGTCCAGAATGAATGCCCAAAATGGTGAACGCATAGAGTATCGATACATTTATAAAAAGTATCGATCCCAAAAACATCAAAACCGATAATTATAATGTAATAGGTAAATTTACAATGTATCTGGTATAAATAAACTGGTTTTTTGAGAAAATAGATATACATAATGTATTGACACTTGTGGAATTTGTGTCGATACTTTTGGTCCACAAGGAAAATCCAAAAAGGGTGCACCCATAAAGTGTCGATATATTTTTAAAAAGTATCGATCCCTAAAACATCATAACCCATAAATATAATGTAATAGGTAATTTTATAATATAATCGGTATAAATATACCGGTTATATGTGAGAATATGTCTATATAATGTGTCGACACTTTTGAATATTGTGTCGATACTTTTTGTCCAGAATGAATGCCCAAAAGGGTGAATGAATAAAGTGTCGATACATTTATAAAACGTATCGATCCCAAAAACATAGAAACCAATAATTATAATGTAATAGGTAAATTTACAATGTAACCAGTATAAATGTACTCGTTTTATGTTAAAATAGGTGAACATAATGTATCGACACATTTTAGATTTGTGTCGATACTTTTTGTTCAAAATGAATGCCAAAAGGGTTACACACATAAAGTGTCGATACATTTTGTAAAAAGTATTGATCCCAAAAATATCGAAACTGATAATTATAATGTAATAGGTAAATTTACAATGTAACTGGTATAAATGTACTGGTTTTATGAGAAAATAGGTGAACATAATGTATCGACACGTTTTAGATTTGTGTCGATACTTGTAAATAATGCGTTTTTTCTCCCTTCATTATTTATATGTAACGTTATAAACCTTAAATCGAAAAACCCTAAAGATAGCTCTCTTTTCTTCCTCACTGATGAATACCAGCATTCATAATAGTTACGATCAGTTATTCATGTAAATTTCTCGATATTATGGTATTGATTTCCAGATTATACACTTTTTCCCTTTTTGTGTTCGATAGGTATGTTGTTGAAACCCTAATTTTTTAAAAAAACTTTGGAAAGAGGGGTTAGGTTTTAAAGTTTGTTGTTTATGAATGGTTATAGGTTGCAAGTTCAATCTTTATTCGTGAATATGATGACCTTCAAATGGAGCCCTAGCGTATCAATATTGAAGAAAATTGAAAGCGACCAGTAAGTATCAATGTATTAATGTAATTGTTCTCGAAATGATAATTGGATTAAAGTATTTAATCCAATTTAATTTATTCAAATCTCTACAGTCTTACTGAATGCGAAAGGATAAAGGAAGCTCATAATCATGCTGACAACATAGCCAATAAAACCCCTTGTAGGGTCCAAATGGTAATCTAGGAATTGGTAAGGAAATTTTCCTTTTAGGGTATAGGGTTTAGATCCCGCCAACGTAATGAGTGCATGATTGAACATTACGTATAATAGTTGTATTCAGTTGTTGAAGAATTGTTCTTAATTTTATATAAGGATAGTTGTTATGATATACGTTCACGTTTCGGGACCAATTAGTTAGATGCATGAAGTAGCCTATATCCTCGAGGCAGAGCACAAAGAATGTGACACTTAAAGATTTACCAAGAGCGTTAGCTTTTGCTCTGTATGATGATCAAACCTAGAATCAACTTTACAATTATGCCTATCATGCTGAAGACAACCTGCTGAATAATAGGATTTGTACGTAACTGCAAGCTTTTTAAACCCTAAACTGAACTACTCACATAAAATATTATGCAACAGAGATGTCAATCATTTTATGGGAAATCCTGACATCTCTATTGTATAATTTTCCATGTTAGGAGTTGGGTTTAGCATTTAAAATGCTTGCAGTTGTATGCAAATCCTATTTTTCAGCAGGTTCTCTTCAGCATGATAGGCATAATTGCAAAGTTGATTCTAGGTTCGGTCTTCATGCAGAGCAAAAGCTACCGCTCGTGGTAAATCTTTAAGTGCCAGATTTCTTGTGTTCTGCCTCGAGGATATATGCTACTTCACGCATCTAACTAATTGGTCCCGAAACGTGAACGTATATCATAACAACTATCCTTATATAAAATTAAGAACAATTCTTCAACAACTGAATACAACTATTATACGTAATGTTCAATCATGTACTCCTTACGTTGGAGGGCTCTAAACCTTAAACCCTCAAAAGAAGCTTATCTTACCAATTCCTAGCTTACCATTTAGACCCCCAGGTTTTATTGGCTATGCAGTCAACATGATTAACTTGGATAATCACAGTTACAGAATTGATTCCGGCCATGATTGTGGGAGACTATAGTCTACAGATTGTTTGGCATTTATGTGATGATGCAGATGAAATATTAAACGGTCTCGTAAGCCACAATCAAAATAGACAAAGGGAGGAAATTTTGTTAATGTAGGGTTAATTTTGCATAAGTTACATACGATTTATAATTTTGTATGTGAATGTAATTATGTATGAGATGAGAAAAGTTAGCAATAGGTTGTTGTACATGTTTCTTATACATAATAGGTGTCATGTTGATACTTACGATATATGGAGATCGTTGTCATCACGTGAGGGACTGAATGGCCATTCCATTCCATCTTCAAAAAAATCAGTTGATGTAGGTTGTGTGCTTGTATTCAAACTGAGCTTGACTTGAGGGCATGTTAGTTTGTTATGTTCCTCACCGTTGAAGTACCCACATCGTCTAATTTTCTTCTCGACCTTTTTCTTCGATACTTCTTTTCGCTTGCGTTGTTTTCATTGAGGGTCGCGAATATTGTTTTCTACACTGCTCTGGTTGACTAAATCATTTAAACCAAACAAGTTTTCAAATTCTTCTATTAGTCTTTTCATCTCATCTCTTGCGGTTTTAAAAGACGCGTCTGTCTTTGATGCAATATAGCATAACCTACTTGACGTTGAATGTAGAGTAGCGAACCTTGCCATTTGCATCACTTCTAGAGGCACATTCAAGTCAACATAACTGGGTGCAGAAGCCTTCACATCCTTAGTCCACCTACTTTGAATCAAAATCCCGGGCAAATATGTGTAATCCAAGTGCTTCAAAATGTGAAGTTGATGGCGACACGGAAGTTTAACAATCTTAGGAGCAAATTAGGGTTTTCGTACGAGAATCAAAACAAATTTCAAATGTCATATTTTTTTCTTTCTACTTTGTCAAAATATAATGTTGACATTCATTAGATGAGGACTGAATCTCTTCCTCAATCTGGTATAATGTCTCCCGTTGAAGTTCATCTTAGAACGCACGAAAAGATTCGCGGGTAAAAATCTCAGCAGCATGGCTTTCAAGTTCGACCAGTTTTGTGATCTGGAAGGGCTTCGTCTAGGAACTTAAGTAATCCACTTTCAACTCGTTCATACGCATTCTACTAATTCCATCTTCAATTTCACGAACAACATCTAAATATGTTTTCTTGTGTTTTATTGCAATCGCTAGTGAAGCATTCATAGACTCGCACCTTTGTGTTGAGCGAATATTGGAAAAGAAATGATCGGTAATATATGCTTGTGCCCATACGTGCCGAGTATTTCCCTTCTCAATCACCCATGGATGCTTTTCAATGTTGAATTCTGAAACAATTGAACGCCATTGAATATCGAATTCCTCAGTTGTCCACCATGAAGCCATGCATTTTGAGAATGCTGCTATAAATTTTGGGTCACCAATGTTAGCTTGTGCATTGCAAGAAAGATGCCAAGAACATAATATGTGCTTAGCATAAGGGATAACATATTTGATAGCCCTCTGCATTGCCCTATCCCCATCGGTGACAACTGAAATAGACGATTTATTCATCATGGCTACTAAAAAATTCTGTAGCACCTACTCAAAAGATTGGGACATCTCGTCAGTGATTATGGCAGTGGAAAATACAATTGTGCTATGGTGATGATTGACACCAACAATAGGCATAATTGGTCGACCAAACAAATTATCTTTGTACGTTGTGTCGAACGCAATTACATCATCGAAGTATGTGTAATCTGATCTCGATGTAGAATCCGACCAAATAAGATTATGCAATGCCCCGAATTCGCTTACCGAGTATGTAATAAAAAACTCGGGATCATCATGTTTTTTATAATCAAAGTAAGCAATAAGCGCATTCACATCCCCATCGACGATTTCTTTTGCTTTACCTCTTTGAAGTGCATTGTAGAGGTCTTTATGTGTAAATCCAACATTATGATAGCTCCCTGCCTGCTGCGTTAAATAGTTCATTACTTGTGACGTGCCAACACCGACCTCTTTCAATGTTGTTGCCTCATCGATATCAGCCTTACTTACAACTCTATTAGAACGCATAAATGGTGTCATAGCAGGTGTGCACAATGCATGATTATGTTTCTGATAAGACTTACTTATAACCCAGTGATCGTTTGTATTTGTTGTTGTAACTACGACTCTAGCCTTGCATCCTGTTCTTGTGACTGGCGTATGAGCACGTTGACGATCAACAATATTGCCTTTTGATACTCGAAACCCTTATTTGGAACAACAAAATTCTTGTGTCTTCAAATTCCCTTCCAAGTCAAGTTGTGTTGTTCCCTTACATGCACTAAACCCATGTTCCCGTGCGAATCCCTTGTAAAAGTACCAAACTTGATCACGTGAAGAGAAGAGCTAACCAACCAATCTGTCAGATTCATCAACATTATGTACTTCATGGCATTCCTCGGTTGGCTTAACATTGTCTGCATCAGTATGATCCATGGCAAAAATTTTGTTGTACAAGTTCAGCGGTCTCGGAGTTGATGGAGATGAAAGTAAATGTTCATTCAACATGTTTCAGTCGTGCTTTCAATTGGATGTGGTATTGGTAGTGGTAGTTGAAGGGTGAGTACAACATTAAATTCGCGTGACATATTTAGGTGTGTACAATAACTACCTAAATATGTGTCGGTACATTTTCTAAAAGTATCGACCCAAAAAACATCGAAACCAATAATTATAATGTAATAGGTAAATTAACAATGTAACCGGTATAAATATACCGGTTAATTAGAAAACATTTCAACATAATGTATCGACAATTGTGTAATTTGTGTAGATACTTATTGTCCATAATGAATGCCCAAACGAGGTGCACACATAAAGTATCGATACAATTATTAAAAGTATCGATCCCAATAAAATCGAAACCGATAATTATAATGTAATATGTAAATTTACAATGTAACTGATATAAATATATCTGTTTTATGAGAAAATAGGTCATCTATTGTCGATACATTTATTAAAAGTATCGATCCCAAAAACATCGAAACCGATAATTACAATGTGATAGGTAAATTTACAATGTACCTTATAGAAATATACTGGTTTTATGAAAAAATAGGTCTAAATAATGTATCGTCGCTCTTTAAGTTTGTGTCGATACTTGTTTCCAGAATGAATGTCTAACGAGGTGCATGCATAAAGTGTCGATAAATTTAAAATTGTATCGATCCAAAAAACATCGAAACTGATAATTATAATTTAATAGGTAAATTTACAATGTTACCAGTATAAATATACCGGTTTACTTATAAAATAGGTCAATATATGCGCTACTTATTATATTATATAAGCGCTACCTAATTTGTTATTGTACTTTATAATATTTCCGGTTAAATGCCTATTTTATTATATAAGCACTACCTATTACATTATATAAGCGCTACCTAATATGTTATTGTACTTAATAATATTTCCGGTTAAATAATATAACATAACTGATTTAAATTTTAAACAGTCATTTATTTAACCGATCACACTATTTTTTAACCTTTTTTAGGCACCGCATAATAAAAATTCCCTTATTCTTTTAGTTTCCGATTTCAGTTCGTAACACCTTCTAACGAGGAGGTTAAATAAGGTAAATTTTCGAAACTGCACTTGGACATTTCTTTCTACTTGAGCCATGAGATTTCGAGTTATGCTCCTGTTTATGTTGTCTGCAATTTCCGTTGCATTGCAATTTGCCGCCGCCAACTGCTTCTACTATTGATGTGAAATTTGTTTACACTCTATTGGAGGTCTTTAACGGCGGCCCGTTTTGCCACCGCTATTTGCAATCCTATTGTAAGCTTCACATAACAACAAATAAAGCTCTTTGTTGAATAACTTGAAAAAGCTCCATGGGGGAAATATTCTAAATTTTAATCCATGACTTGGACTTTTCAGTTAAATTCTTATTTGGGGTTTCCTTACGTTTATCTTTGGTTGTGTCTTCAGCTAAAGCTTTGCGACTTCGGGTTTCCTCAATTTTGAATTTTGAATTTTGAATTGGGAAACTTGTGTTTTTGCTTATGCTAATGTAGTTTACCTTCTCATAGTTCAGGGTATGGGATCATCGAACATCAGAGATATATTGACTGCATTTAGTCCTTCTCTGGACTACTTTGCTTTTAGTTCTGGAGATGGTCCTATTAAGCTAGCTAAAATCATTTCAAGAGCAATTGATTGATGACAATTTTGAAAACTACATGTCGCATTTGTTGTTTCAATGTGAAAAATTATGCATCTTTTTCTAGAAGAAATATTTTTTTGTCTTGTTAGACTTGGGACACTTTGAAGGTTCAAATTCAAACTGAATTTGCAGACATTGTATCAAGTGAAGCAACAAGCATAAATGCTAAGTCAGAAAGAGGGTATCGTTCAATAGATTACAAATGTATGAAGTGGTTGTCTTTTGACAAAAAGGTTGGTCATTTCATTTGGACCAAAACCTTTAATTTTTGCAGAAGAAAAGGAAACTTGGAAGTTCTTTGCTCGTATTGGGAACTGGAAGTGGAGATGTCTTAGCCCTTGATGTGTCGGCTGGTCAGCTGAAGTGGAAATTTAGTGGTTGCCATCCCGGGTATGCACATGTTGAATTCATTTTTAGTTCCCTAATTTACTTTTGAACCCCAAAGCATCTACTATGGTTTTGCAATTATCTGAAGAGGAAGTGGAAATTCATAACAAAGTGAACTCACTGTGAATTATAGTTGAAATTCTTTTACTACTGTATGCAAATGTAAAAACGTCTGAATTTTTCACCCCCATAAAATGAGATCCCAGGAAATTGTGGAATTTAATATTTCAGTTCTTTTAATAGGCATTTTGCATTCTGCAAGAACTAAACAAAATTCTAATGTATTAATGAGCTCATGATTATTTTGGATGAATGCATTAGTCATTAAGTCCTTATCTGTTATTGCTTATTATTGTTGTCTCTGCTCATTTTCTCTCATAATAGCTCACAGGGGTGTCAGTGCCATTGCATTTGCTACGAATGCCTCTTGCATTTATAGTGCTGGGGTTGATGGGATGGTTTGTGAAATTGATTCATTGATGAGAAATCTATTGCGGAAGTTCAGAGCTTCTACTAAGTCTATATCTTGTTTGACTGTCTCACCAGGTAGGTGTTTTTGACAGCACTCTTGGTGCTCTGCTTTTGATTTCTACTCTATCATGAGATACTTCATTCTGAATTCATCATCTCGATATGGACTTTGTCTTCGATGGTGGTATTTATTTTACCAGGCATTTATGCTTTACAATACCAGACATTATTACTATGCTAGTGGTCAAAGAGTGATGGTAGGAATCTGCTACATAAAACCAACTTTATTGCATATTTCAAACATTAAATGTCATAGAACATATGAGGTAGCTTATGGGAGCTTCCCTTTCTTGTGTTAGAATGAAATCATTTTTTGCGAGGTTTTGATTTTTGTTTCATTTTGCTGATGCTGTAACTAGGATTTGGACCCTTTTAGATGGAAAGGCATTAGTTACTGCAGCTGCACAGTTGAAGACTTTTGATTGTTCTAATCACAAAAAGATACAGAAGTTTACTGGACATCCTATAAGTATTTTCAAGTTTATTTGCCTTTTGTGGTCATAACTTTATCCAATTAAGTGGAGATGTACAGTCAACATCGGAATCTTATTGCCTTTTTCCATTAGTTAATCCACTGTTTTTAAATTCATAGGTATCTGTTCGGTGCTTGATATTTACTGAAGATGGAAAATTTATCCTATCATCTGCTGCTGCTGAAAGATATATTGCTGTATGGAAAGCAGAAGGCAGAAAAAAGCAGTCCGCTATTTGTGTTTTGGCAATGGAGCACCCTGCTGTCTTTATAGATAGCAAATGTGTTAACGAGGAAATCTATGTTTCTGCGATTTCGGAAACTGGTGTTTGTTACTTTTGGTATGGTCAGGATATTGAGACATTGCGCAATGCCAAGCCCACCAAACTTTCAATATCTTTAGAAGATGGTTTATCTAAACCTCACAAAGGTGCATTGCCTACAATATTTGCTGCAAAATTGCAAGGTGTTGCCAAGCTAGCATCTGTACATGCGTTTCTTGCCCATGGTTTTCTGGTAAAGCCATTGTTTCAGAAAATTGTGGTGCAATGTGGCTCGGACATATTATTGAGTAGCTCCCAGGATGGGGTCCTTTTACCAAGGAGTCAACCCCTTAACAAATCAAAGAAAGGGCTTAATACACTGAATAGAGGTATATGTGATCATAATTCATAATTATGCTGGAATACTAACTTCTGAATCATTTGGCAATAGTTGCATGCGTTGGTTTCAATATTTGCTGCAAAATTGCAAGGTGTTGCCTAGCATCTGTGCATGCGTTTCTTGCCCACGGTTTTCTTGTAAAGCCATTGTTTCAGAAAATTGTGGTGCAATGTGGCTCGGACATATTATTGAGTAGCTCCCAGGATGGGGTCCTTTTACCAAGGAGTCAACCCCTTAACAAATCAAAGAAAGGGCTCAATACACTGAATAGAGGTATATGTGATCATAATTCATAATTATGCTGGAATACTAACTTCTGAATCATTTGGCAATAGTTGCATGCGTTGGTTTCAATGTGTGGTAAACCTTACATTCTTGCAGAACCCTTCAATACAAAAAAATGGACTTATAATTGTTTTTCTTGATTTCTTGGATTCATCTAGTTGAACGAAATAGTTATCTTTATTTTTTTGGTCGGGGTGCAGAAATGGTAATGCTCTTTTGCCTGGTTGGCTATTTTAATGTAGTCTTAGATTCCCATAAAAAAAACTTCTATTTGTCTTTTATTTCTGTTTATCATCTCTTATTTTGTTTTCAATTTCTTGTAGTAGATCACTTAAATGCTTCTGGTCCGTGGACTTTTAATGATAGTTTCATGTTTGTATTCAATTTGGGTTTCATGCTTCTGTGTCCATATGTGGGGTCATGTTATGTTATCTTTGATCGGTTAGCATGATAGCTGATTTCTTATCATGTAAATAGTAATTGCTTTGTTTCGTGCAAATGTCGAGGATGTCACACTTCCAATCCCGAAGATATTTAATCTTCATGAGGGAAAAGTGGATAGACGTAGAAGTTTGAGAGTTGATACTAACGATGTAATGACTGATTCCATTGACCCTAGGAGCCAACCGGAATTCGTGGATGGAAAAGGTAAATTTAACTTTCAAATTTTCATGTGTTTGGAGCTTAATCATTAACTGTACTTCTGTACGAGCTTTCAATTTAGTCTGTCGTGGTTAATAGATCTTCTAGAAAGGTTTGTGAATCTTATCAAAGTGGTTACTATTGCAATTTGCAACTTGAGTATACCGGGTTTCTTTTGATCTTGTAAATGTTCCATAAACTGGAAATCAATGCTGTTTAGACAGTTCAATAATAGAAAACAAATTGAAATAAAGGACTGGATGGAAGCAATATGAATCTTTCTTGTTAGATTTCTTGTTGTCATTTGTACATGGTTTTAGTGTGCCACTATTGATTTTTTCTTATTCTGGCCTATACAGATGACGATTAAATTAGAAGCCGGTTCAAAAGAACTTTGTATGGAGCATAACGGGTCATCTTTTAACATTGGTTAGCATGAGTGAGAAAGGTAGGGAGAGAAAGAGAGTGAGTGTGATAGGTCGTTCATCCTCCGATGAGGAATGGACTGTCTTTGTTGACAATCTTAGTAAGAGAGTTACTAGAAGAGAGTTAAGAGAGATTTCAATCATTATGGACGAATAGTGAGGGTCTTTATTCCAAGTTTTATGGTTAAACCGAATTATAAATCATCCACGTTTGTCATTGTGCAATATGCGATGGAGGAAGGCTGTAGAAGAGCAGTACAGAATGTTAATGGAACGTTGATTGATGGAAAGAGAGTCTCAATGGGGGTTGCAAAGGATAAGAATGGAGAATGAAATAGTGGAAAATAAGGGAGGTTATAATAAGAAAGCAAATGGATTAAGGAATGTATGGGAAATGCACATTCCTACTGAAGATTCATGCTGGGTGAAAAATTCTTTAACAGGGGTTATCAAATATCCCTTTCAGCCTGACATGGTGAAGAAGGCTTTGGTAAAGGAGGGATTTGAGGTCAAAATAGTAAGCTGGGGATATGTAAGGAATGCTTATATTATTATGTTCAATTTAAATGAAGAGTTCTTAAAGGTGTGGTCGAATTTTCGAGAGAAATTGTATTGTTGGTTTCATTGGTTATCTTTGTTGTTGAATTAAGAAGGTGTTCCATTGGCGTATTGCATGGTTGAGTTGGTTGGGTATGTAACCCCCTAGACCCGGCCTGAACGCTAGACTCAAACCTAAGCAGTCACATATCTCATTCAGAGATTCTGTTTATATTTAAAAACAACTTATAAAACATTAAAAGTAATACATATCAAAATATCGATAATATGGTTATATCCAAAACAATTGCAAAATACATGTCACCGAATACAACTGAAAAACATGTAGAGGTATTCGTTCGTACAAGTAAAAGTAGTTGATTTTCACTGATGCCAAATCTGCTAGTTTACGGTTTGTTATTATCTGAAAAGGGTAAAATTTACAAAATGAGTTAAAAAGCCAAGTGTGTTCCATACAGTGTAAAAATAAACATACAGATAAAATATTTCAATAAAATCAATTTATCAAACATGTTTTAAAACATGAACATTATTCCCATCTAATCACTCCAATCACTAGAATGTGTAGGTTCTCCAGAACCATACACCCATCTGCACACCATTAAGGACTTACCCTGAGCACAAAGTCGATGAGCCTGCGGTAATAACTGCCCCATCCAATTACTTCGATCACCAAAATGTGTAGGTTCCCCAGAACCATACACCCACCTGCACACCAGTAAGGACTTACCCTGAGCACACAACAAAAGAGTCTCAAATACTTCCTTCAATAATAACCCCCAATGACAGTAATAAACATTTATGTATTGGAGTGAAACGATAATTAATCCATATTCAGAAAGCAGGTACAAAACACCTTAACCAAAAATCATATCGCAAATATACAGTAACTCATATATCAAATAAACAGTATTCCGAACATCATATATTGTCTCATAAAAATATTTAGTATCATTTGAAATGTAAAACAGTTCAGATAGATAGTTTTAAAATAGTAAGGTAACACCGTCAGGAAACACACATGTAACTGTCTGAGTAATCAGATATGGAAGCCTACTACTAAGTCTGTCGATCACGCTCTGCTGCAACGCTAGATCCTACGAATCGGAAAAATCCATATTGGAAATCCTAATATGAATAATCTTAATCTTTATTTAAATAATTTACGGAAACCTACAGGTAATTCTCGTAGTACGCGATTCGGGCTGATCTGACGAACGAAAAACTCCGGACCTAACTGATCCTTGATAAGGTGAAACACGAGTACCTTCATAAAATATCTTATTAAATTAATTCCATAACTATATCTCAAATAAATAATCAAAAATGCTAATATACTAAGCATTTTTGGGTTAACGAGCTCGATTTCGAGATTTTCGGTTAGAATTTGGCAAAACGGACTTTGGAATTAGTTTCAGGAAGTCGAAAAACATAAAATATGACTTTTCACAAAATTTGACTTTTTGGTCAAAGTCAAAGTCAATGGGTTTGACTGACGATTTCGAGGCTTTCGGGTTCGAATTTCGAAAAACAGTCTTCGGATTCGGATAATATATGTCGAAAAACCTAAAATATGACTTTTCGAAAAATTTGACTTCCGATCAAAGTTAACGGTCAATGGTCGGTCAACGTCAACGGTCAACGAGTCGGGTTGGGTCAATGGGAAGGGTGGGTCGGACCAGGTCAGATCGGTCAAACCGGTTTTAATGCTTCTCAACCAATTTCGAACCTTCCCCAAGCGCAGTGGGGCCGCGTGGGACCTATTCCGACGTCTAAAAAATTACAAAATAAATTCCTAAAATTATTTCAAGCGATTTTGAGGCACTTACAAAGCTTGGTTCACAATTTTGAACGGTGGAGAGCTCGATTTCAACACATTGGAATCTTTGACCGCTTAACTTCTCTCACACGCCGACGACGACGGAGACAATGATGACACCGTTAGACTCGGAACGGCACAAGGAACACGATGGTGCAGGAGGTGTCGAAAACAGAGCAAAGATCGGAGATGAATTGAAGATTTTCTCGGCAGTGGTGCTAAAAACACGTCGAAACTTTGAATTGAAATTCACGGCGTTTGACAGCGTTTCACTTCAATTGTTTTATGGGGTTTGTTCATCGGACGATGACGAACACGATGGTGGGGTGGTTTTAAATCGACGATCGGTGGTCGGACGACGTCGGAATCGATTTTGGAAGTTGGGCGTTGGAGGAGGAAATTTGAGCAATGTTTCTGATTTCATAGATGAATTTCACACATATAATACATTTCTGTTGACACTATTTGGTAAAATTCAAGACTTGGTCCCTAAATTTCCTTCATTTCTAAAATAGCCTTCAGGTTTTGAAAACTTTTAATTTAATCCCCAAATTTCACCAAATTACTTGATTATAATTTATTTATTTATTCTTTTTCTGAGTTGTTACAATTCTCCCCTCTACAAGGAATTTCGTCATCGAAATTTACCTTATGAGAATAACTGAGGAAATTGAGCCTCCATTGTCTCCAATGTCTCCCAAGTAGCTTCTGAGGGGTCACGGTTACTCCATTGAACTTTGACCATTGGAATACACCTATTCCGAAGAACTCATTCATCCCTTTCTAAAATTTGAACGGGCTCATCCTCATATGACAAATCAGGTCTCAGCTCTACCTCATCAACCTGAATGATGTGATCTGGATCTGGATGGTATCACCTCAACATAGACATGTGAAAAACATTATGAATACGATTGATCTGGGGAGGCAACACAAGCTGATAAGCAACAGGTCCGACTTTTTTTTAGAATACGATACGGCCCAATAAATCTCGGACTCATCTTACCTTTACGTCCAAATCTCAATACTTTCTTCCATGGAGATACCTTGAGAAAAACTTGATTCCCAACCTCAAACTCGATATCCTTACGTCGTTTATCTGCGTATGATTTATGCTTATCAAATGCCTCTCTTAAGCAATCACAGATCAATCTGACAGTATCTTCAGTCTCTTGAACCAATTCTGGACCCAAAGTTTTTCTATCATGTAACTTTGTCCAACATATAGGAGTACGACATCTACGTCCATACACAGCCTCGTACGGTGCCATACGAATACTTGTCTGGTAACTATTATTATAAGCAAAATAAGCTAATGGAAAGAAATCTTCCCAACTACCATGGAAATCAATCACGTAACCCCGTAACATATCCTCCAACACCTGAATAACTCGCTCAGACTGACAATCAGTCTGTGGATGAAAAGTTGTACTGAAATTCAAACGAGTACCCAGAGCCTCATGCAAAGCCTTCCAGAACCTGGAAGTGAACCTTGGATCTCGTTCAGATATGATAGACAATGGAACACAATGAAGCCTAGCAATCTAAAAAATATACAATCTAACCAGTTTGTCCAGAGAATACTTAACCTGAATAAGGATAAAGTGCGCTGACTTAGTGAGTCGATCAACAATCACCCAAATAGAATCCTTTTTGGAAGGAGTCAGAGGAAGACCAGTAACAAAGTCCATCGTAATGCACTCCCATTTCTACTCAGGAATCTTAATTGACTGTAACAATCCATATGGATGTTGGTGCTCTGCCTTAACCTGCTGACAAGTCAAACACCGCGCCACAAAATCTGAAATATTCTTTTTCATATCAGTCCAAAAGTAGCGCTCTTTGAGATTATTGTACATTTTATCCCTGCCAGGATGCATAGCATAAGGACTACTATGAGCCTCCTGAAGAATAACCTACCTCAACTTATTATCTTTAGGGACATAATAACGACCGTGAAAGAATAAAATACCATCTTGATCTATAGTATACTCTGAACTCGATCCCTACTTAACTTGTTCAATAATGGGAGCTTAATCTCCTCAGCCAAAGTAGGTTTAACCTGCAATTCTGCTAACAAACTATTATCATCAAATAAACTCAAGTTGGCGAATAAGGCTATAAGATCTGATATCGCCTTACGGCTCAAGGTGTCGGCCACTACATTAGCCTTTCCTGGATGATATTCTATTTCAAAATTATAGTCCTTTAGAAGCTCCAACCAGCGACGCTGTCTTAAATTCAATTCTTTCTGAGTAAGCATATACTTTAGACTCTTATGATCGGTATAGATATAACACTTTTCCCTGTAGAGGTAGTGTCTCCAGATCTTTAAAGCAAAAACCATGATAGCTAATTCTAGATCGTGAGTAGGATAGTTATGCTCATACGACTTTAATTGACGTGACGCATAACCGACAACCTTCCCATCTTGCATCAAAACACATCCTAAACCAGAGTGAGAAGCATCACTGTAGACATAAAAATCTTTCTCAGACTCAGGCTGAATCAACACTGGAGCTTGAGTTAGAACAGTCTTCAGTTTCTCAAAGCTAGCTTGTTGATCCTCAGACCAGACAAATGGAACATCTTTCCTCAATAGTTTCGTTAGAGGAGTTACAATAAAGGAGAACCCCTCAACGAAACGACGGTAGTAACCAGCTAAGCCCAAGAAACTACGGATATCAGAGACATTCCTGGGTTACTTCTAGTTCAGAATAGCCTCCACTTTGCTCGGATCCGCCCGAATAATGTCCAAGAAAAGTCACTTCGTTGAGCCAGAACTCACACTTGCTCAACTTAGCGTATAACTTATTTTCCCTTAGAGTCTGTAGAACAATCATTAAATGCTCCTCATGTTCTGCTTCAGTTCTAGAATACACCAGTATATGATCGATGAACACAACTACAAACTGATCCAAATAAGGTCGAAAAACCCGATGCATCAGATCCATAAAAGCAACAGGGGCATTAGTTAACCTGAATGACATCACTAAAAACTCGTAATGCCCATACCGAGTACGAAAAGCAGTCTTCGGGATATCAGAATCTTTCACTTTAAGTTGGTAATAACCAAATCTCAAGTCTATTTTTGAAAAGATAGAAGCCCTCGAAATTGGTCAAATAGATCATCGATTCTGGGTAGAGGATATTTGTTTTTAACTATGAGCTTCTTCAGTTTTATATAATCAATACAGAGTCTCAGTGTCCCATCTTTCTTCTTGATAAAAAGAACTGGGGCTCCCCACGGTGATACACTGGGTCAAATAAATCCCCTATCCAACAACTCCTAGAGTTGGACTTTTAGTTCCTTAAGCTCCTTTGGGGTCATACGATAAGGAGCCATTGAAACTGGGGTAAAACCAGAATAGACTTCAATCTTAAACTCAACTTCTCTATCCGGCGGTAATCCAGACAACTCTTCAGGAAAAACATCAAGAAATTCCCATACAATCTGGATGCCTTCAATATCAGATTGAGAACTCCTAGTGTCCAAAATATAAGCAAGAAATGCCTCAGAACCCTTCCTGATCATCTTCTCAGCTACCAAAACAGACACAACATTCGTCAGAAATCCATGACGTTCCCCGATCATTATAATCTTTCGGTTATCTGTGATCTTCAGAACAACTCTCTTGGTCTCACAATCGAGATTAACTCGATGTTTGTCCAACCAATCTATGCCGAGAATCAAATCAAACTCTTCCAAGGGTAACTCCATTAGGTCGGCCAGAAAAGTCTCCCCATTGATCTCTATAGGACATTCTCTAAAAATATGATCTAACACTATAGACTTGCTTAAAGGACTTTGAACTGTCACCGAATTTTTAGTATTCTTAACAGGAATATTCAGGCCCTCAGAAATGGAATGTGATACATAAGAATTGGTAGAACCATTATCAAACAATGCAAAGTAGGGAACTGAATGAATAGTAACAGTACCTACAATCACATTAGGCTCATCGTGATCCTGTTAAAGTCTAGCAGTGTAAACCAATACAGGTTGTCTGGCCTCAGATCTGACTAGACCCCTACTCTAAGATGCTCGGCCTCTACTAGCCGATCTTGATGCTCTGCCCTGACTACGACTCCCTGGTGGAGTCTGAACAGTACTCTGAGTACCAGCTGGTGTATGAATTGTAGTAGCTGGCCCTGGACAATCCTTCAAGAAATGGTCACCAGAACCACATCTAAAACAGGTACCCAATTTCTTCCAGCATTCCCCAGGATGACGTTTTCCATAATAATCACATGGCTGCAAAGGTTGCGACCCAGAAGAACCACCATGTTTAGAAGGCTGAACAACTGAAGAACCGGATGCCACAGGCCTGGCACTTGCACCGCCTCTCTGAAAAGACTCACCCTTGCCTCTCTTGCTGGGGTGTTCAGATGAATCTATAGAAACAGAAGGCCTCCTAAATCTGTCTCGATCTCTATCTCTCTTGTGCTCCATACCCACTCGCTCAATCTCCTTTACGGTCTTGGCTATCTCAACCAAAGCATCAAAATTTCTTTCCCGGTGGGTAGCAACTCGACTCCTGATCTCATACCTGAGTCTATTCTTCGAACCTCAAGCATTGATCTGACTCAGTGTCAATAAGTCCATGAGCATAGCGGCTCAATCGGATGAACTCGACATCATAGTCCATAATAGACATATCACCCTGCTGCAGATTCTGAAACTCCTGACGTCGCTCCTGTAGATACCTCTCTCCGAAGTAACGATTCCGGAAACGTGCCTTAAAAAGTTCCCATGTTAACTGGTTTCTCAGAATACTACCAGAAATCGATTGCCATCATCTAAAACTCTCTTTCTTCAACATAGTCAAAGCTCCCTTTAACTTCTGCTCAGGCTCATATCCATCTCTTCCATAACTCTCTCTGTATCCTCCAGCCAATACTCAGCATCATTCGGAGGTCCACCAGTAATACCCTCGAATGGAACTACACCAGCAACGACCAAAGAATTTGAAATATCGACTGCTGTCATATTATTAGGGACTCTAGCAGCTCTCTGAAATATGCGAAAGATAGCTCTATTAATGGCATCTTAATTCATGTCAGTATCCTCATCTTCAATGAAGGGAATGTCTCTCACGGGAGTAACCAGATCATCATGAGAATGGGTCAGATCTACTTGTGGAACTGGAGGATCATGTGGTGACATCAGATCATCTATCGTAATAGAAATCGAGCGACTCGCCCTCGACCACGGCCACGTCCTGTCCTACGACCTTTAGCATCGCTCATTGTTGGATCTATAAGGCTCTACAAAAAGAATTTGAAACATAAGTTAAATTGGCATCCGAGATCTCGGTTAAAAATAATTTATAAAATAAGGTGACACGTTATTGAAAATATCAAAATTCTTAAAAATTCAAAGTTTAGGACTCATCCATAGTCCGAGTAATTAAAACGAAAGCTCTGATACCACTAAATATAACCCCCTAGACCTGGCCTGAATGCTAGACCCAAACCTAAGCATTCAAATATCTCATTCAGAGATTCTATTTATATTTAAAAACAACTTATAAAACATTAAAAGTAATACAGATCAAAATATTGATAATACGGTTATATCCAAAACAGTAGCAAAATACATGTCACCGAATACAACTGAAAAACATGTAGAGGTATTCGTTTGTACAAGTAAAAGTAGTTGATCTCCCCTGATGACAAATCTGCTAGTTTACGGTCTATTGTTATCTAAAAAGGGTAAAATTTACAAAATGAGCTAAAAAGCCCAATGTGCTCCATACAGTGTAAAAATAAACATATATAAAAAATATATTTCAATAAAATCAATTTATCAAATATGTTTTAAAAACATGAACACTATTCTCATCCAATCACTCCGATCACTAGAATGTGTAGGTTCTCCAGAACCATACACCCACTTGCACACCATTAAGGACTTACCCTGAGCACAAAGTCGATGAGCCTGCGGTAATAACTGCCCCATCCAATCACTCCGATCACCAAAATGTGTAAGTTCCCCAGAACTATACACCCACCTGCACACCAGTAAGGACTTAACCTGAGCACACAACAAATTAGCCTGAAATACTTCCTTCAATAATACCCCCAATGACAGTAATAAACATGTATGTATTGGAGTGAAACGATAATTAATCCATATCAAATTAGGTACAAACACCTTAACCAAAAGTCATATCAGAAATATGCAGTAACTCAGATATCAAATAAACAGTATTCTGAACATCAAATATTGTCTCATAAAAAATATTTAGTATCCTATGAAATGTAAAACAATTTAGATAGATAGTTTTAAAACATTAAGGTAACACCGTCAGGAAACACACCTGTAACAATCTGAATAATCAGATATGGAAGCCTACTACTGAGTCAGCTGATCACGCTCTGCTGCAACTCTAGATCCTACGAATCGAAAAAATCTATATTGGAAATCCTAATATGAAATAATCTTAATCTTTTTTTAAATAATTTACGGAAACCTATGGGTAATTCTTGTAGTAAGCGGTTCGGGCTGATCTGATGAACGGACAACTCTGGACGTAACTGATCATCGCTAAGGTCTGACACGAGTATCTTCACAAAATATCTTATTGAATTAATTACATAACCATATCTCAAATAAATAATAAAAAATGCTAAAATACTAAGTAGTTTTTGGGTTAACGAGCTCGATTTAGGGATTTTCGATTAGAATTTGGCAAAACGGACTTTGGAATCAGATTCAGGACATCGAAAAACATATAATATGACTTCTCGAAAATTTTGACTTTTTGGTCAAAGTCAAAGTAAACGGGTTTGACTTATGATTTCGAGGCCTTCAAGTTCGAATTTCAAAAAAAACTTCGGATTTGGACTCAGGACGTCGAAAAACTTAAAATATAACTTTTCAAAAAATTTGACTTTCGGTCAAAGTCAACGGTCAACTGGTCGGGTCGAATCGGGTCAGACCGGTCAAACCGGTTTTAGTGCTTCTCAACCAATTTCAAACCTCCCCCACGCGTAGTGGTGGCACGTGGGGGAGCGTGGGACCTATTCCGGCGTCTAAAAAATTATAGAAAATTTTCCTAAAATTATTTCAAGCGATTTTGAAACACTTACAAAGCTCGGTTCACAATTTTGATCGGTGGAGAGCTCGATTTTAACATGTTGGAAACTTTGACCGCTTTACCTCCCTCACGTGCCGATGACGACGGAGACAAGGAGGACACCGGCGGACTCAGAACGGCACAAGGAACACGATGGTGCGGGAGGTGTTGAAAACAAAGCAACAATCGGAGATGAATTGAAGATTTTCTCAGCGATGTTGCTAAAAAACGTCGAAACTTTGAATCAAAATTCACGGTGTTTGATAGTGTTTTACTTCAATTGTTTTACGGGGTTTGTTAATCGGTCGATGATGAACGCGATGGTTGTTTTAGATCGACGATCAGTGGTCGGACGGCGTCGGAATCAGGTTTGGAAGTTAGGCATTGGAGGAGGAAATTTGAGCAATGTTTATGATTTCAGAGATTAATTTCACGCATATAATGTGTTTCTGCCGACACTATTTGGTAAAATTCAAGGCTTGGTCCTTAAATTTCCTTCATTTGTAAAATAGCCGTCATGTTTTGAAAACTTTTAATTTAATCCCCAAATTTCACCAAATTACTTAATTATAATTTATTTATTTATTTATTTTCTTTTTCTGGGTTGTTACAGGTTACCACTTCTTAGCTGAACTGAACCTTTTCTAGAGAAACTTGCAGGAAGGTGGGGAGAGTTTGTAAGTATCCTGGAGGAGACAAGAAATAAAGAGGACCTCTCATCGGCAAGATTATTGTTAAGGGTAGCAAGCCCGTTTGACGTACCCAAATTTATTACTGTATGGTCATATGGAAGATCTTTTAAAGTTAAAATTAATATGGGATCGAAGTGTTATAAATTCTCAGCTGCAATCGGAGAAGAGCTGCAGAAGTTAAAATTAAAGTTAAAATTAGTCGAAGGAGAATGATGGAGGAAGCTCATAGAATGAAGAAGACAATCGGGAAAAGTCAACAGATGAAGTATGGTCAAAGGTGGACACGTGGCTACAGCAAGGACAAGAGAGTGAAAGGAAGGAATGAGGTGGGGAACAATCTCTGAAACAGAAGTCCCACACGAAACCTAACATTAATGGGTTGTCAGGTAATTTTGAATTTGAATCAAATCCTAATAGGGATTACGCGGGTCTTGGGCTGAGAGAGGATATGGATCAGATTTATTCAGCCCAATCTGATTCTAACTGGGTATCATATTCCCCATTCACAAAATTAATTCCTACTGGGCCTGCTGTTAAAATAAAGTGGGATGGGCTAGAAAAGCACAATAAGTTCCAGTCTCTTTATGAATCAAATAAAGATGAAAGATGCAATTTAATAGATGAGGAAAATGAGGGAGTCCATGAAGTTGAAGTTAATGTTCTTGGGAAGGAAGTAGAAGGAAAAGTGCTGAAGAAGGAAAATAGTGAAGTAAATTTGAAGAGCTCTAAACGTTGGAAACTGGGATATCTTATATCTGCATGTTTGTCAATTAAAAGTGCATCTGATGGAAGGAAGGAAAGAGGTCGCTATGCTATAGTTTATAGAAGGTCACAAGATAGACGAATCTGGTTATGTTCGAGTAATGAAGCAGATATAATTTGTTCAGAGGTTATTCTGAATCAAGAACATAATTTTACATAATGTAGAAATATTCATCAGCTGTCTTCAAAAAATAGGGGAAGTGGACAGGAAAAGGATATCAATTGTTCTGTTAATTTTCAGAATACATCTATGGTCCCTTTAATTTGCAATAATTATTCAGAGAGTGTGGCAATAACTTCCAATACTGCTTCAGGGATAGGAAAAGATCATAGAAGGAAGAGAAGAGTGTTAATCACTGAATCTTTAGAGCTGGTTAATAATTTTACTATTTCTTCACCTCTTTTTTCGAAGTTGGACGAAGCAGTGGACACATGGGAAGTTTTTCAGATGTTAGGTATTTCTTTCAAGGAAGGGAATAAGGCTTTTATTGAAAAAAAATTTAAGTCTTAAGAAGGGTTCGGAGGTAGTAAGAAAAGGTTGATATGCCGGTTAGTTTATGTTGTTTGTAGGGTATGGTTTTCTTATCTAGGTCTCTAATTCATGTGTATAAAAATCCTATGTATCCTCTTGTGTAAGATGGAATTTTTTCTTTGAATAAATAACTTACTGCCTTCATCATAAAACCTTATTTTATATGGTATCAGTCGTCGGCGTTGATCAAAGCTTTGCTCCTGCCGCTGTTTGACAAAAATTGAACCAACAGTGTCTTTTCCTTGCACTGTTGCTCTCTCGACCATAAAAATCCCATCACCCTGCCACCCGCTTCATCGTGAAATACCCATCGCAAAATCATCTTCGTTACTGTGCCACTTCTATCGCAGTGTTACTCTTCTCGCAATGCTGCTCTCCTCGCAGTGTCCCTACCGTCGCAGCGCTGTTATCCTCGTCATGCCACCGGTCCAGTGTTTTCCAATCATATTGCTACTTCATCGTGGTGTCTCCCTTATAGCGTTGTCCTCATCACAGCAACAACACTTCCCGTTTATTATGGCCATTCAACAAGAACCATCTGCTTTCGTCGCTGTTTGGTAACTGTTCGACAGCTCCGTTTCCTCGTCGCACAACCCGTACGACACTCATCGTACCGTCGCTCTCTGATGCTTCCTCCACCCTTTGAAAGTTATTCCTTAAATTCGTGTCAAGAAAGGTCGTCCCTTGTGCGATCATTGTAGGAAACCTAGTCATGTTCGTGATAAATACTGGAAGCTCCATGGTCGTCCAGCTAACTGGACTCCATCGAAATCCTCCTCGCGCCCATTTCACGGTAACTCTGCTATAATGACATTAGAAAGTGGTTCTTTTTCTCGTCAGCAGCTGGACGATCTATGAAAAATGTTTGGTCATTTACAGATTCCTCCTACTATTGAGTTCAAGTCTGCATGCACTGTTAGTGAAGGTAGTTCTCCTTTTGCCTTCTTATCCCCTTCACCCGGTGTGTCTCTTAGATTGTTGATTCCGAAACAAGTGATCATATGATGGGAAACTTCAGTTTATTTTCAACGTTTCAAAAAAATGGTGTCTCATGCAGTGTTCGTTCAGTTGATGGCTCCCTATTATCGGTTAAGGGTAGTGGCTCGGTTCGCATTAATAGTCACATTCTTCTGTCTAATGTTCTCTTTGTTCCAAGTTTGACTTGCAATCTTCTTTCATTAGAAAATTATCTACTAATTTGGGTTGTACTTCTCATTTTACTCGTGATTGTTGTGAATTTCAAGATTTGACCTCGGGGATGGTGATTGGAAATGCTAGGCGTCATGGTGGACTCTACATCCTTGAAGCTCCTCCTTCTGCTCTCATTCCCAACTGCTCACTTACACCATTTATCTCTTCTTTTGTTTTAGTTTCTCTTACAGATGCGGCTGTTGACATTGTGTTATGGCATTTTAGGTTAGGTCACCCAAGTTTTCCTTGCAAAATTGTTTCCCAAATTATTTATTAATTAAAATCTCGCATCAATTTCTTGTGACATTTTCTCTCTTGCAAAGCACATTCTTAGCTCTTATCCTCATTCTCCCTTTCGCTAGCCTAAACCTTTTTCCTTAATTCATAGTAACATTTGGAGACCTTCACGAGTTACGGGTTTATATAGAATTCGTTGGTTGATTACTTTTATTGACGACCACTCTCGTACCACTTGGACCTTTCTTATAAGAACAAGTCTGAGTCTTGTACCATATTCAAACGCTTCCACAAAATGGTTGAAACACAGTTCCAAAGTTTCTTTGGCATTCTTAAATCTGATAATGGTGGGGAATACCTCTCTCGTTCGTTGGATCTTTCTTCCAGGAAAACGGAATAGTCCACCTCACTTCTTGTGTCAACACTCCACAATAAAATAGGGTCGCCAAACGTAAAAACTTTTATCTTCTTAAAGTAACTCGAGCACTCCTTTTTTCTTCTAATGTTCTGAAATACCTTTGGGGTGAGGGTCTCTTAACAGCTACTTTTCTAATCAATCGTCTGCATAGTAAGATTCTTGCCATTAAGTGTCCCCGCAATATCATTTCCACCAAATTCCCTCATTTCAAAACTTTTACATCTTTTGTTCCTCTTCGTGTCTTTGGTTGTACTTCCTTTGTCCATGACAACAATCCTCATAAATTTAAACTTGATCCTCGAACAATTCGGTGTGCCTTTGTTGGTTATTCCATCCCTTCAAAAAGGTTATCGTTCCTACTATCCTTCTACAAAACGGTTCTTCACTTCTATGGATGTCATTTTTCAAGATCATAAATTGTTGTTAAAAACTAAAATCCAACGGAGAGTGAGTCTGAATTTCAATTTTTACCGATTATTACCGAGTTACCCATCAGTCCATATTTTATTGAAAAAACCACCACCCCATAACCTCTTAACACTACCACACCTGATAATAAAAACCAATCCATTAATCCCACCGAATCTCATAAAACACCCAGGCCATCTACCGATATTCTCACCTACAAAAGATGACCTAAACAAGCCTTACCTTCCACACCGCAACCAATGCATTGTTAAGATCCAGAACTAGGTTTAAATCCATCGACAGACAGAGGAGATGGTGACCAAAGTAAGTTGGATGTGGTAATTGATACTAGTGAGTTACCAATTGCTCAAAGAAAGAGAGTTAGACAATGTACAACTCATCCTATTAGTAAATATGTTGCTTATGGTAAACTAATGTCTAGTTTTAAGACTTTCACAGCTCAGGTTGATCATATTCACATTCCAGAGACCATAAAGGATGCATTAAAAAGTCATGAGAGGAAGAAGACAATTGAAGAAGAAATTTCAGCTCTAGAAAACAACAAAACATGGGTCATCGTTGATATACCTAAAGACAAGAAATCAGTCTGCTGCAAATAGGTCTTTACTGTGAAATTCAAGGCGTATGGAAAAATTGAAAGATATAAGGCTAGACTTGTGGCAAAAGGTTTCACTCAGACTCATAGAGTTAACTATCTGGAGACCTTTGCTCCAGTTGTAAAACTCAACACTATTCGAGTTCTATCATCCTTGCCGGTGAACAATGATTGGATAATTCACCAACTAGACATAAAAAATGCATTTCTCAATGACAATCTTGAAGAAAAGGTTTATATGCAAGTTCCACAAGGAATTCATTCTGGAATAACCGGGTATGTAAATTACTGAAATCCTTATATGGTCTAAAACAATCACCTCAAGCTTGGTTTGATAGGTTCACGAAGGTAATGTTACAAGACAACTACAACTAGTGTCAATCCGATCACACTCTGTTTGTAAAAATTGCTCCTGATAAGAAGAAGTCAATCTTGATTGTCTACGTTGATGATATCATCATTACGGGTGATGACTTAGTAGAAATCGAAAAGTTGAAGACATTACTGGCAAAGGAGTTTGAAACCAAAGATTTGGGAACTCTGAGATATTTCCTAGGCATGGAGGTAGCGAGATCACGAGAAAGAATTATCATAAATTAAAGAAAGTATATTCTAGACTTACTTTCTGAAACTGGAATGACTAATTGTAAGCCCTCGGAAACTCCTATAGAAGTTAACTTAAAATTAAGTAAAGATGGAAACCCAGTAAACAAGGAACATTATCAAAGGCTAGTTGGTAAACTCATTTATCTATCTCTAACTAGACTTGACATTGCTTTTCATGTTAGCATTGTTAGTCAATACACGAATGATCCCAAAGAAGAACATATGGAGTCAGTTAATCAATCTTAAGATATCTAAAGATGACGCCAGGACATGGGTTGATTTTAAAAAAAAATGAAGAAAAATAGTGAAAATCTTCTCAGATTCAAGCTGGGCTAGAAAAGTAACAAATAGAAGGTCAACCATGAGATATTGCTCATTTGTGTGGGGAAAACTAGTGACAAAGCAAAAAATAATCAGTAGTCTCTAGGAGCAATGTAGAAGCACAATATAGGGCAATAGCACTCGGGATGTGTGAAGGATTGGGCTACAAAGACTCTTAAATGAACTAGAGATGTGCGACAACTATTTTGAAATTCAGAGTGATATCAAATCTGCATAAGCATTGCAAAGAATCTAGTGCACCACTACAGAACAAAGCATGTGGAGATTGACAGACACTTCATTGCAGAAAAAGTAAATGGCAGAACTGTGAAACTAAACTACCTCTCCTCACAAAACCAGTTAGTTGATGTATTGACCAAGGCACTTCCAAGGATTACCTTTGACGAAATTACATCCAAGCTGGGTCTTTACAATATTTACTCCCCAGCTTGAGGGGGAGTGTAATTAGTGTTTGAGTCAAACTCTGAGTCCTAACTTATCTCTAAAACTATCTCCTAATTTGTAGAAAATATGACTCTTATCTTATCTAGGTCTCTAATTCACATGTATAAAAATCCTATGTATCCTCTTGTGTAAGATGAAATTTTTTTCTTTGAATAAAGAACTTATTGCCTTCATCAGAAAACCCTATTTTACATAGGGCAATGAGGAAGAGACATTTGGGAAACCAGCCATTACACATTTATTTTCATGGTTTCACTCTTCCTAGCTCCTGCATGGAATGAGAGTAGTATGGTAACTGTAATCATGATTCACGATGCCCCTTTTTTCCATAATACTAAATCAAGAAGGTCGACTCTTCAGTCTTTGCTACAATTATCTAGGCGATTGCAGCTCATAAGAACACGGGTTGGTAACTTAATGTAGCGACTTTGATAAAATTATTTGTTGTATTTGATTGTATTCCTTATGTTTTTGAAACAGATTGACAAGGCAACTCAGAACAAAAGTCAACACTCCACGAGTGATCACCTAATGGATGGAAGTGAAGATGAAGACGATGTAGATGACGTTCTTTATGGGGAAGAAGATGAATCCCAAATAAGTAGTGACAACGATAGTTAACCGCCTTCCGTGCAAGAGGTAATAGTAAAGCCAGATTTTGTAATTAACCGTGGGACAATTTATGAGACTGCATTTGATTGTTAAAAAAAAGTATTCTTTGTTTGTGAAGTATTCTTTTAATTTCGAGTTGAGCCGCTTTAGGCTATTAAGATTGGCACAAAGCCGCTGGTACAAAACCAACTTATTCAGTACCTGAAATTTTGTTTGGCCGAATGGGTTGATACTCTTTAGTGTTAGTCATGGTTGAAAAATCGGATTGAGATAGCCGGTTGAAGTGGAAACAGTGCCTAGTTCAGTCTGGCTGAAAAAAATTTAAAACAAAATTTTAATTATAAAATAAAATTCAACTCAAATAACTCAAATTTTTTTAACTTAAGAATTTACATTAAAAGTTAAAGTTAAAAATGTAATTACAAAATATTATAAACATTATCACTCGTATATATACTTTTCATTACTTTTTAAAACAAGTGATAATTTAATCCAACTCGACCATTGAACTGAAAAGCTAAGCCTTGACCCAACACCAATTGCTATTTATTTAATTAATTAATAATATTAAATTCCAACTTTAGGTCAAACCAAAAATTAAAATATAAATTACAAATTTCATCTCTCTATCCTATTTTGTTTACTGAACTTTAAAAGTTTTTAATTTTTCATTAAACTTAATACATTAGATTTTTTTTGTCACTGAATTTTACTCTCCTATTTTGGTCATTATGTTGTTAAATAGTTAAAGACGTTAAAAACAACACCGTTTTTAAAATACAAAATTTTCATCAAAATGATGTCATTTTGCATTATAACAACTCATTTTAATATCTTTAACTATTTAATAGTTGAGTGACAAAAAATCCAATATAATAAGTTTAGTAAAGAAATTGAAAAAATTTAAAGTACACTTAGTGAAATAGGAGATATAATAAAGCTCAATTATCAAATTTGTAATTTATCCAAAATTAAAAACTAGTTTAGAAAACTAAGACAAATATAACAAAATCCAAGTTTGCTAAAAACAGACTATCTTTAATAAGATTAAAAAGAAACAACTCTAAGCTTGCTAAAGCCTTTTTCCCCTTACAATAACATAACAATTAGTTCAAAAGCATGTAGTGAAGCAATTGTAATAATTATTATCATACCAGAAAAATGGCACATCGGCAAATCAAATCTGAGCAGATCAACTCTTTACTCATGAAGCCGGAGTAATTCGTCGGTAAACTGCTTGGAAAGTCTGTCCACCATTACGAGCCACTTTTTGTCCTTCTTCAGTTGCAGTATTTAACAGTTTTACGATTGGGTCTGCTTCTAGCTCCGTCTCCGAGAGGGGTTCGAACATCGGATGATTCTGCAAACAAGATTTCATCCATTCTCCAAGTTCTTCCACATCTGTAATTGTGTATATAATGCCACCAACTTGAAGAACATAAGCATACTCATCTAACAAGTGAGGACTTATTACCCTACGACGATGGTTTTTCTCTTTGAAATGCGGATCCGGAAATAAGAAAAACATCTTCGAAAGCTGCCCTTTCTCAAAGTAATTCGGAATGTATTTCATTGAATTAGTTCGAACAACGGAGACATTCTGGTATTGACCGGGATTTGCCACCCTTAAACCTAAAATCCTTTCCTTCACATATTCGGTCACTTTATCCCTGAGCTCCATCCCAATCATTAAAGTTTCAGGGAAAAGAGTTGAAAGACTAATTAAAAGCCCACCAAAACCACAACCGACATCTGCAAACTCAATCTTTTTACAGGTATCAGTCCGATCGGCCAAAGGGAATAACTGAGGGTAATGGAGTGAATAGTCAACATGGCTAGGTGAAAGTGGAACTGGGAAGTGCGAGTCACTTAGAGGATTACTGTGTGCTCGTGCTCGATAGAATCTTTTCCTAGGCAAGCCAGTTGACTTGTTTACAGTTGGGTTTGGCTTGTTTTGCGACATAATTTTTTCCTCGTATGCTGTATACAAATTAAAAGTTCAGAAAACAACAGATGATGCTTAAAATGGACATTGAGAATGATAGCAGCGAATTGGTTCTTCCGAAAACCATTCTAATCAAACAGCAAGGTAGAAATACATGGTGCAAGACACTGTTAAAGTGTTAATTCAACTATTTAATGTTCAAGTATTCAGATCCAAACCCATCAGGACAATTAAAGAGTTGAATTAATAGTTGCATCCAATACTTACACCTATGTTTAAAAAATGAACTTGCATTCAATACTTACACTCAAGTCTGAACAATACAAGTAAAAAAACAACACAAAAAAATTAAATTCCTAAATCCAAACCCATCAAGACAATTGGAATCCAAACCTATTCCAAGAACTACCAACATGCAAAACCAAATTCCCTAACCCAATTATGAGAAACATACAAAACCAAGGGGCTCCAATTTGTAAGAAATGAAATCATTTTCTTATTTCTGATAAGTTAATAACATTTACTTTTTAGTTAAGGTCTATCCTCCTCCATTTTTTCTTTTCTCTTCTTAAGTAACTATGTTGGATCATATTGCCCAAACACATGGTAAGAAAGTATTACCACCAAAACCTTTCAAATACTTGGAAAAATTGTATCAATGTCGGGCAATATTCCACTAATCCAGCTAGCATCACTTTACCTTAGATAACAGTGCATGTCTCAGACACATAATCGGAAGAAAATATGACCCTCAGAGTCTCTAAGTATACGGAAAAACTTTGGAAAAAAAAATACGTGTATTGAACATATACCTATATCTGAACCACCTGAATGTGAGCAACATTAGACAACAAAACTACTGAGAAAAAAAGAAAGTAAAGAGACACGGCTGCAAATAGCAATGTGAACAAATTTCACATCAATAGCAGCGTATCACGGCTGCAAATAGCAACGTAACGGAAAGCGGCAGCGACGACAGTAAGCTATTTCCGCAAAACCAATAGCCTTTTTTTAAATAAAAATTTTAAAAATTCCTCCTCAACAAAGAAAACAGAGAGAATGTATCAATGAGACTGCGTAAGATAACGTAGGACCGAAAACGGAAAACCAAATATAGCGGAATCATGACCCAAAATCGCAGGATACGATTACAAAGAAACATTCAAGTTTAGGGTTTCAGAAACTTGCCTTATTCAATTTCCTGGTCAAAGATAAACTTGAAGGAAAGGGAAAGCTTGGGTTTAGGGTCTGGGGAGAAGGATGGGCTCCTTTGGCGGTGGAGTTGTGTGAATTGAATTGGAGTTTTTAAAGGAAACCAATTTGTTGTTTTTTTCTTTTAGGTAAACTACACATCATCGTGACTAAAATTTTATCAAATTTAAGATATTTTAATTTTAGTATCAAATTTTAATCTGTATTTTAATAACTATAATAAACTCATCTATATAAAAGAATAAAATACTTATTTGATCGTTCATTTATTTTTATATTTTTATTTTGATCCTTTAATTATTCTTTTAGAAATTATATTTAATATTATATTTTATTTTTGCTTTAGTTATTTATCATTAAATTTAACCATTAATATAACAAATTGAACACAAACTAAAATTTGATCTATATATATATATATATATATAATATAGGGATATGATATAATTATACAATATAAAACTCTTTTAATTTTACATAAAGTTAGGACCTCAAATGAATAAAAATAGATGATTGATATTAACAGTAAAAAATAAAAAGATATTCACTGAAAAAAATAATAATGAGCTAATCTTAGACATTTATTTTTAGTCGTTCAACAGTCTTAAATCTGTATAAAATTAAAAAAAATTACAATGTGCAAGTGAATTCTAACTAGAACGCCTATAAGTTTTGATCTCACCCACGTGCTTAAACTGCTTGGGCCAAGGATAGGTTATACAACGGTTCGCAATAAACTCAATGAAATATGGAAGCCATCCGCCTAATGGGCATTGATAATGACTACTTTCTGGCTACCTTCCGCGACTGCTTGCAGGGACTGTGTTTGGCCATTACTTGAGCATTCAACCTCGGTGACCAGATATTTCGATAGCACAACCTTACCCCACCAAAGTCATTGCCTGATTATAGAGATAGGTGAGTGTATCGGACCAGTTGCGAAACTTGATTACCATATTTGTAACATCCCAAACTACGGGTTAGTGACCAAATTGTAAAATTTCAGAATTTGATGATAAAAGTAGAATACTTGAATAGTTCAATGATTTATTTGAGGATATTTCCTGAAAGTTTTAGTAATTATCCAATGAATTAAAGGGCAAAATGGTCAATTGACATTAAAGATATTTTTATCCCCTTTAATAGGAGATAAAAACGTGGGAGATGAATGCATTTTATCTTCTTCTTCATTTCTTCTTCTTCTCCAACCATGGAAGACTAAGCAAAGGTGAGTTTTCTCTTGAGCTGATTATGTGCTGAAATTTAAGTTTAGTTTTGATTATTACATGCTAAGTAAGATTAAGGAAAGATTTATTTGCTTTAAAACAACAAAATGAAGAGTTTATGAGGATTTAAAGATTGGAAGTTTTTGAATGAAATATCGAAATAAAGTTTATATTGAGAATTAGAAGTTGAATTTGACTTGTCATCAAGTCAATTAAGGGATAGGAAGTGTTAGAATAGGAATTTGAACATGTTGCAAAACTAGTATAATTTTTGCAATTGCATAGGAATGACTAGATTTGAAGTTAAAGAAGTGATTGGTGAATAGAAATAAGTTTAAGTATGCGTATTAAAGTTAGGAGTATTAAAAGAAGTGAAATAGGAAGGTTTAAGCTAAAATAAGGTGATTTTCGAGCTCAAAATGGGATTTCTGGGCTAGGGGAATCGGTACCCATTCAAGGGGAATCGATTCCTCCTCAAACGAATATGAATTCCAGAATGCTAGAGGGGGAATCGATACCCCCAGGGGGGGAACCAATTCCCCCATAATGAAAAAAAAAGAAGAAAGAAGAGAGACTAAACTATTAATCCCTTAAATTGGTAGGATATTAGAGGTTAATTTCAAGACTTGGGCATCTGATAATCATCTTGAAAATTATGTTTATGTAGATATTAAACGTGACTTTGCTTCAAAGTAATCGACGGGTTAGAATTGATTCAATTCAAACAAGGCTAAGGTGAGTGCATATTAGTATTATATGATGTTAAATGGAAATAAGACTTGCGACAAGTCTATTTCCATAGTAAAATGCATGAATTCATAAATAGAAGTATTTATGTGTATGATTTATATGTGTTGACATGTTATTGTATATATGTATTATATGGTTGATGTGAATATGTGATTATGAATAGGTGGAAAGGAAACAAATGATGATATAAGAATCTATTATAAAAATATATTATATGAAAACATGATAGTGAGCTATGTGAAAGCACTATGAGATATATGAGTTATATGGAAAATATATGCGAACAAGATATGACATCTATGTTTATATGGAACAATGCAAGGTGATATAAGCTATGTGAGATATGAATATAAAATCATATGAGAAGTGAAAAGGATTACATGAAAATAGACTAAGTGATTACATGTATATGTGAAAGAAGCTATGAGCTTATATGAATATGTGATATGAATGAAGCTATATGATATGATCTATGCGATTACATGCACATATGATATATGTTATATGAAATGACATATGAATAGACAATACGTGATACATGTGGTATGTGACAGAAGAGAAATGACAAGTAATGTGAACTGTTAAATGATAATGCCCATGTTATGTGATATGAGAGCTAGGGGTATAGTTGGCATGCCAAGAGTCGAGGGTTTACCTATGTTCTACGGAACATATGGACAGTTTTACCTATGTCTTTCGAGACATATGGACAGTATACCTATGTTCTAAGGAACATATGGACAGTTTACCGAGGATCTTTATGACCTCTGGACAGTTACCGAGGATCTTTATGACCTCTGGATAGTTACCGAGGTCTGTGTGACCTCTGGATAGGTCCTTCGGGACATTTATATGAGCTGTGGTGACAGCATAGTGGTGCACAACCTCAATAGACTCACATATCTACAGTTCTCACAGGTGCACATGGGCTAATAAGAGATAACATGGAATGTAATGTATAAGATATATGTGATGTATATACTTAGGGTGATATGTCATGTGTTGCTTGAATTATAATGATGTTGATAAAGATAATAATATACACGGGCAATGCAATTGGAAGACAAATGAAAAGTGAAAGTAATACAAGAAGATATGTTGCGTGTGTGTATGACATGATTATATATATTGTTATCATGCAATAGATACATGCATATTGAGATGTCATGATTCAATGGTATGAATGCACGTTCATGAATTTATTGTTATATGTTTAATTATTGCCTCACTAAGTCAACGACTTAGCGTGTGATTGTTTCACACGTAGGTTTCGAGAAGAATAAAGAGTAATGCGGAGCAAGACAAGTCAGTTCTCCTTACCAAATGTCAGATCAGAAAATGTATGTATTGTTTACAGAGTGTAGTTGGCATGTAGTCTAAAGATATAAATGGTATGAACTCTTATATCTATTGTAAACGTTTTGAAGTAATTTAAATGTTATCAAAGTTTTAAATTACTCACTATTTTATACGAATAAATGTTTGAACAGTCAATGTGACACTTCGGACTCGTATCCGGGTCGGATACGGGTTGGGGGTGTTACATTTAATGGTATCAGAGCTATGGTTTAGCCGATTCTCGGCATAAACCGAAGTCAAAAGTGCTTTAAAAAGTATACATGCCAACATAAAGTGAAAAAAAAAATTCTGATCTGATAGTGTAAGGAGTATACTGTCTTGTAAATAGAGTTAAATTGTTATGTTATATAAGATAAGTGAATACATGATGATGATTTATGAGATATATATGTTTATATGATAGATGATCTGTGAACATATGCAAATGACATATGTTAAATTATATGAATTGGATGATCATATGCACATGTTATATGTGATAGAAGAAATGATATTAGTACATGAATATGAGAGCTTCTAAAGTGAAGCACAAGGCAATAGACTGCAGGTAATAGCATTCACCTGCCCTGGCCAGGCAGGGAGAAGAGCGAAAAACCTCAGGGCGTGCCTATACAAGATTAGAGAATGTTTCATGATGTGGAATGATATTATGATATATTCTAATTTTATACTTCGATAATTCATAGAATGAATGTATTGAAAAGAGTTGAGAACACCCGAGTTCAAGGGTGAATTTGAGAAATGTTCCATTGTTGTGGAAAATTGATTAAATGGTAGGAAGATAATGTTAGAAGATTTTCATTTCTCCAAAGTGGAGAAGTTAAATTGAGTAGTTTCGTTAATATGTGGGCAAGCTAAAGTATAGTGAACAAATGTCACCATAAGAATGTTAAAAGATCAAGTGATGTGGTTATCATTTGTAGAAGAGTTCAAGAATAAGTACATGAATGATCAGTTCATAAACAAATAAGCTCGAATATATGAGCTTGAAGCAAGAGAATTATACGTGCATGTGTATGAGTATAAGTTTAATAAGTTAAGCAGATTTATTACTTAGATGATTCTGATTAAAAAGGATAGGAATGATACATGTAATTGGTTATTTAGGGCTTGCACATTAAATTAAAAGAGTGTTATTGGTTTCGAATTTATTCTAATTTCACGAAATGGTTAATTGCGTTAAAGCTTTAGAGAGAGCTCAGAATGAAAGGATTGGAGAATAAATCTCTCAGATGATTAAGAGAATTAATGCTTTATAGAGTTAAGAACCATCAAAGAATGGTAGAGATTCTGGTTTTCAACTGTAAACAAGATATGAATTAGTTGTATTCTCCGTCAGAGAATCGAATTAGATGAGAGTCAGTCAAACTAAAGCAGTAGGGTATGATATTGGAAGATTAATCAATGAGTTAATTGATAATAAGTCAGGGTTAAAGACAACCTTTGTGAATTGGGTTAAAAGCCCTGTTAGGAGTTATGTAAATCGAAACAGAAAAAGTATTTGAAATGGATTAGATGAGTATTGAAATCTGGTGATTGTTGAAACAAGTGGGGAAAACATAAGTATAAGAATGATAAAGAATAAGGTTTTGTGCAAGTAAAGTTGATTATCAAAGTTATGAAAAGATATAGTTTAGTTATGTTATAAGAAGATTTTGATAATGAAAGGCTTAAAAATGATAAAGGATTATAAGGAAGTGAAGATTATAAGTTTGATTAGAAGTAAGAAAAGTAAGTAATGTTATATAAAGAGATTATGTGTATCGTAATACAGACAAGGATGAAAGAATGAGTAAAAGTTTGGATTGTGGTGGATTAATTAGGAAATGAGGAAAGAAATCAATTGATGAATTTTTGATGTTGAGTGATAAGAATTGATGTTACTGTCTACAGGATAAGTAACATTATATGAATGAAATCAGAGTTATGAATTTGAAACAAAGGGATATTATTGTGTATAAGAAAAAGTGTGGAGATGATAAGGATTTGTACTTTAGAATGAAAGAGTTAGCGTTGACTAACAAGATTTTGTGATGAAATTGTATTGGATATAGTTGTATATTTTGATTTCGTAAATGTGATATAGTGAATGAAGTGAGGATTCGTATGGAAGTGTAAATGATAAGTTCGATATAGAAACACGAAAAGTGTGCAAGGTGATGTGAAAAATATTGTTTGACTCCTTAAAGTATATGTTTAATCACAATTGAAGAAGATTTAAAGTTGTGTTTTGGTCAAATGATGACGAAATACAAGTTTGGTATGGTTATAAGGTAATTAGAGAGTTATGAAGAAATAGATGGATTTATGATATAGAGTGATGAGATGGATGTTACTGTCAACGTGATGAGTGACATTATATGGAATTTTAGAAAGGTCAAAGGAAAAATGCATAATCGAATGAGAGAAAAGACAACAATGGATTGGTATTACTGGTTATTGTTTATATGATAAGCAACAGAAGATCAATGTATAAACGAAAAAGATAGTTGGAAAACTAAAGGATTGAAAAGTAAGTTTCTGATGATGACAAGAAAGAATAAGTCAGGGAAGCAACATAAGAACATTAGAAGATATGTTCCTATTAAGATGTGCAGTGAAAATTCGAGGACGAATTTTCTTATAAGGAGGGGAGATTTGTAACATCCCAAACTACGGGTTAGTGACCAAATTGTAAATTTCAGAATTTGATGATAAAAGTAGAATACTTGAATAGTTCAATGATTTATTTGAGGATATTTCCTGAAAGTTTTAGTAATTATCCAATGAATTAAAGGGCAAAATGGTCAATTGACATTAAAGATATTTTTATCCCCTTTAATAGGAGATAAAAACGTGGGAGATGAATGCATTTTATCTTCTTCTTCATTTCTTCTTCTTCTCCAACCATGGAAGACTAAGCAAAGGTGAGTTTTCTCTTGAGCTGATTATGTGCTGAAATTTAAGTTTAGTTTTGATTATTACATGCTAAGTAAGATTAAGGAAAGATTTATTTGCTTTAAAACAACAAAATGAAGAGTTTATGAGGATTTAAAGATTGGAAGTTTTTGAATGAAATGTCGAAATAAAGTTTATATTGAGAATTAGAAGTTGAATTTGACTTGTCATCAAGTCAATTAAGGGATAGGAAGTGTTAGAATAGGAATTTGAACATGTTGCAAAACTAGTATAATTTTTGCAATTGCATAGGAATGACTAGATTTGAAGTTAAAGAAGTGATTAGTGAATAGAAATAAGTTTAAGTATGTGTATTAAAGTTAGGAGTATTAAAAGAAGTGAAATAGGAAGGTTTAAGCTAAAATAAGGTGATTTTCGAGCTCAAAATGGGATTTCTGGGCTAGGGGAATCGATACCCATTCAAGGGGAATCGATTCCTCCTCAAACGAATATGAATTCCAGAATGCTAGAGGGGAATCGATACCCCCAGGGGGGGAACCGATTCCCCCATAATGAAAAAAAAAAGAAGAAAGAAGAGAGACTAAACTATTAATCCCTTAAATTGGTAGGATATTAGAGGTTAATTTCAAGACTTGGGCATCTGATAATCATCTTGAAAATTATGTTTATGTAGATATTAAACGTGACTTTGCTTCAAAGTAATCGACGGGTTAGAATTGATTCAATTCAAACAAGGCTAAGGTGAGTGCATATTAGTATTATATGATGTTAAATGGAAATAAGACTTGCGACAAGTCTATTTCCATAGTAAAATGCATGAATTCATAAATAGAAGTATTTATGTGTATGATTTATATGTGTTGACATGTTATTGTATATATGTATTATATGGTTGATGTGAATATGTGATTATGAATAGGTGGAAAGGAAACAAATGATGATATAAGAATCTATTATAAAATATATGATATGAAAACATGATAGTGAGCTATGTGAAAGCACTATGAGATATATGAGTTATATGGAAAATATATGCGAAAAAGATATGACATCTATGTTTATATGGAACAATGCAAGGTGATATAAGCTATGTGAGATATGAATATAAAATCATATGAGAAGTGAAAAGGATTACATGAAAATAGACTAAGTGATTACATGTATATGTGAAAGAAGCTATGAGCTTATATGAATATGTGATATGAATGAAGCTATATGATATGATCTATGCGATTACATGCACATATGATATATGTTATATGAAATGACATATGAATAGACAATACGTGATACATGTGGTATGTGACAGAAGAGAAATGACAAGTAATGTGAACTGTTAAATGATAATGCCCATGTTATGTGATATGAGAGCTAGGGGTATAGTTGGCATGCCAAGAGTCGAGGGTTTACCTATGTTCTACGGAACATATGGATAGTTTTACCTATGTCTTTCGAGACATATGGACAGTATACCTATGTTCTAAGGAACATATGGACAGTTTACCGAGGATCTTTATGACCTCTGGACAGTTACCGAGGATCTTTATGACCTCTGGATAGTTACCGAGGTCTGTGTGACCTCTGGATAGGTCCTTCGGGACATTTATATGAGCTGTGGTGACAGCATAGTAGTGCACAACCTCAATAGACTCACATATCTACAGTTCTCACAGGTGCACATGGGCTAATAAGAGATAACATGGAATGTAATGTATAAGATATATGTGATGTATATACTTAGGGTGATATGTCATGTGTTGCTTGAATTATAATGATGTTGATAAAGATAATAATATACACGGGCAATGCAATTGGAAGACAAACGAAAAGTGAAAGTAATACAAGAAGATATGTTGCGTGTGTGTATGACATGATTATATATATTGTTATCATGCAATAGATACATGCATATTGAGATGTCATGATTCAATGGTATGAATGCACGTTCATGAATTTATTGTTATATGTTTAATTATTGCCTCACTAAGTCAACGACTTAGCGTGTGATTGTTTCACACGTAGGTTTCGAGAAGAATAAAGAGTAATGCGGAGCAAGACAGGTCAGTTCTCCTTACCAAATGTCAGATCAGAAAATGTATGTACTGTTTACAGAGTGTAGTTGGCATGTAGTCTAAAGATATAAATGGTATGAACTCTGATATCTATTGTAAACGTTTTGAAGTAATTTAAATGTTATCAAAGTTTTAAATTACTCACTATTTTATACGAATAAATGTTTGAACAGTCAATGTGACACTTCGGACTCGTATCCGGGTTGGGGGTGTTACAATACTAATATTGAACGCCGGCTTCGCTTTGCCCGTATGGAAATTTGTGTTGATTTAAACAAGCCCTTGATCTTCAAGTTAGATGTCAATGGATGCATTCAAATGGTGGAATATGAATTCTTACCGTTCATTTGCTTCCAATGCAAGAGATACGACCATGTGCAGCACAATTGTCTGGAATCCAAAAATGACCCCAATACGGAGGATGTTGCTCAGCCCGAAGAAATTCCTCAGGAACAAATTGAAACCCTTTTATTTGAACCATGGATGTTAGTGTCGTCTCTCTAAGAAAACTAATGAGTCCTCTGAGGATACTACGAACCGCGTCACTGGTATCTCCGTCTCGGTGTCGAGATACAATCCCATCTTTGAGGAATCCACTGACTTGGCAAAGGACAACGAGCAAACTGTCACCCACCAGACTAGTACCTTGTCTCGTAATGTCCCCCCCACCGCTCCCCTCTAGAAAACTCAGCAGCGTCGCAACAGTCCACAAAGGCTATTCACATCCGGAAGCCTCTCACACAGTCTTTAACTGATATTCCTATGCAAGTCCGCTAGTCCTCTAAAGCTAGTAGGACGCCCATGAAGCCTCCCGGTAAAGCTTTAGACAAGTCTAGGCATTCAGCAGTAATTCTTAAATGAAAATTCAGACCCCAACACCCATACTTTACCTCCTGCAAATCATTTCAGACCCTTTGGTGACGGGAATTTGAAGGCTTTGTCTGATGAGAATGCAGTTGCCATGCTTGAATGCTGCGAAAAAATATTTGAGAGATTTCAGACCTGATTTAATCGTTGTTGTGGAGCTTCGGATTAGTGTCCTGATTTAAAGTCCGACAACAAAAACCTAAAAGAAATACATACATAAAAATATGTACATAAAAAGGTGTTATTTCAACACTGAAAACATAACTAAATTGTAAATTAAATTTTAGAAAATTTGTAATTTATTATGATGATAAAATTATATTTTTTTATGATGATAAAATTATATTTTAACTCCTATAAATTTTTATAATTTAACCTTGGAAATATAAATGCTTGTTGATATTATGGATTTAAAGCGTCATTTTTAAGAATAATTTTATAAATCAATGAAATTATTAATACATAGTACATCAATTTTTTTTAAATGATTGCCAATTCTAAACCAAGTTTCAAACTCTTCGCCATAACTTTCAACCATTTAACAATAAACGCCCATAGTCATGCTCGAATTTGAGACCTCAAGGAGTAATGATGAATTTTTTGATTAATTTTTTAAAAGTTTGTAATTGTATAAATAAAAAATTATTAAAAATATATAAAAGGATGCTAAAATGTATAAGAATAATTTAAATACAATTACAGTATCTAATATAATTTTTTATATTATAATTATGAATTCCAAATTATTTTTTTAATATTGATTTAATATTTAGAAATAATAAAGTTTATATTTAGTTTATAGTAATATATATAATTATTATTTTTGTCTCATATGGGTGGCCCAATACTGGGGAAAATGAAAGTCGAAAAATAATATTCCAAATTACTCAAAGATATCCCTTTTGAAGATTAATCATTGAGGATCCGGATTTCAAAATTTTAATTTTAAAATTTAATTCTTATAAATAAATTAGAGTTGATTATACTACACGTTTTCAAATTATTAATCTCATTCTAAATTACTTTTTAAATTTTTAAAGTTTTAGTTTTTATCCTTAAATTATAATTCTCATTTTAAATTGATCCTCATAACTTTTAGTGTTCCAATTTCATTTTAAACTATCATTGTATGCAAAATATTTACCATGTAAAAAATGTTGGATGCCATCTAAGCATTGATGTGTATTATATAATATAATGCAATGTTGCATCATGTCTAAAAAATCATTTTTAGAATAAAATTGAAATATTGTTTGGTTGTTTATTTTTGTTCTTTTAGTTTAGTTATAATTCTTTCAATGTTTCAAAAAATAATTATTTTATTTAAATCCAATGTTATCATCATTTATGCCAAAACATATTCTTACATAATACACATAAGTGTATGCATGGCAATTTATAATTTTTATAATAAATTTATTAATAGGAGACATAATTAGCATATGATGATAGTTTGAGGATGAAATTAGAATGTTAAAAAGGTTTTGGATCAATTTAGAATGAGGATCATAATGTAGAGATGAAATTAGAATGTTCAAAAGTTTTGAGATCAAATTAGAATAAGAGTCACAATTTAAAAATAAAACTAGAATGTTTAAAAATTAGAGACCAAGATAAAAATGAGATCATGTTGAACCATGTTTTATAATATTTTTGATATAACAAATTAAGGAAAAATGTTTTTGGACTTGATTGAATTTATTCAAAGTTTTCAAAAATAATTCAAAGTCCATCAAACTAGAATTTGAGCACTGATATTGTTCTTACAGTATCGATACTACATGAAAAGTATTGATATTGTTCATGTGGTACCGATACCAAAGGTAAGAAAAGTATCGATATTGTCTAGGTAGTATCGATACTAACATATGTTTTTCAAACGACTCAAATTTCAGAATGAAAAATAGGTACCGTTACTCAAGGGGGTACCGATACTACTTTACACAGCGGTATCGATACCATGAAACATAGTATCGATACTGGTCAAGCCCAACGGTCTTTAACGACTAGTTTATTTAAATATTACGAAGGTAGTACCGATACTCATTAAAGGAGTACCGATACTCCCTGTCCTGAGTAGTTTTATTTTGCAGAAAATTAATCTCCAACGGCTAGAAACGACCAAAAACTCATTCCGACATATAAAAACCAGTTGATGACACTTGAAGAAGGTTACCAACACATATCAAAGCAATCAAACATAAGAGAAGATATTTTTATTCTTATTTTCCTTTCTTTTGTAAATATTAGTGTTTTTGTGAGCTTAATTTTGTAAAACCTACCTTGTGAGGTTTTCTTGTTTAGATCTTTTAAACCTTTTGAAAAAGGGGAGTGGTTCTAGCTTAGCATGTGAAAAGTTGGGGAGTTGTAAAGGTTATCTCTTTGTCCTGCAAAAAGAAAGAACAAATTATTGAATTTGTTAGAAAATCTTAAGTGAGGAGCTTAGGTAGTGGATGTAGACTTGGTTGAGAAGTCAAACCACTATAAATATTTGTGCAAATTGTCTAACTCTTTTTACTCCTTGCTCCCTAATCTAAAAAAGACAATTCATCCCCTCTTGGCAAATCATTCGGTTGATCAAATTTGAGCTTCATCGTAATCCCAACAATTGGTATCAAAGCTTAAATCATTAGAATGTCTAACAACTTTGAAAAAATCATTGAAGAAGCTCTATCCATTTTTGACACAACCAAGAAGATGGCTTCCACCTCCGTCTCGTTCCACATGGAAGAGTCCCAACCGATCGACAAGCCTCCATACTTCAATAGAGCCAACTACTGTCATTGGAAGAAATTAATGAATATATTCATCCAATCCAATGATCTTGATACATGGGAGATGATCGAGAACGACTACTCTTCTCCAAAGAAGAAGACAAAAGAGTAGAGTGCCCAAGAACGGAAGAAAGCTCAACAAAATGCCAAGGCCATGCATATTTTGTTTTGTGCATTTGGTCCCGATGTTTATGAAGGAGTTTCTTCATGTTCAAATGCCAAGGAGCTTTTGAATAAGCTCGAAGAGATCCATGGAAATAAGAAAGAAGAACCAACAAAGGTGGTGTGCTTAATGACTCTTGAAGAGCTCAAGGTATCTTCTAACTCTTGTGAATCTAATTCATATTCTTTTAATGAGTTACAAGATGCATATGATGAATTATTTTTGGAGTTTGATACCATGATCTCGAACTACAAGAAAATAATTTCAAAACTTAAAGTTGAAAACAATTTTCTTTTGAAATCAAAATGGATTTTGAAAATCAAAATGAAATTTTGAAAAATGATTTAGAGCTTTCAAAAGTAAAAATTGAAAATTTTGAAAAAAAAATACTTTGATTTAAAAGTTAAGCTTGAATGCTTAACAAAATAAAAAGAAATCATTTTAAATAATCCATCTAATTTCATAATGACAAAATGCTCACATTGTCATTATCATGATCACAAAGAACATACTTTTCCTTTAAAGAAATGAAAACGTTTTAAAATTAAACAAGTATGGTTCTCCAAGGGAACAAGGGGCATTGAAACTAATGTTCAAGGATCCAAAGTAATTTGGATACCAAAATCCAAATAAATGTCTCTTGTATGTGTGTGGGAGAAATGGTGATGAAAGTGAAGATATTCGAATGCTCTAGCCACATTTGATATAGAATGGGTAACCTCTAAGCTTATTTTTATTATCTTGCATAATTGGTTGCTTATTTGTCTTAAGCCGTGAGTTTTGATATTAAATGATTTTATGTTTTCTATCTCATGTATGTTAAAAATGTGTTGTGATGAACATTTTCTAAAGTTTTAATGATATTTCATAAATATTTGTTCATCATAATGAATTTTGGTCAAAATTGGTTTTAATGCTTTGTTTTTACAAATTTTAAATTTTGACCTTAATTTAAATGTTTATGCATGTGATTTATTTCAAATGATATCTCTCTAACAATTGGTATCAATTTTTCAAATGCATAATATTTTGGATAGCTTTATGCACAAGCTCTTAAATACAAAAATTGGTATTGCATAAAGTATATTAGACTTGGATATATTGAATTTCTTGTGCTACTAACTTGTTTGTTCATCTTTGTTGAAATTCAATGTTTTTTAAGTGTCAAGCTTTTCAAGTCAAATTTTTGTTTGGAATGCTTTTATTGAGGGGGAGCTTTGATTTTTCAAATGATTTTTATGCTAAAATTACTACTTACTCTCCATTGTTATTTTTGAACTTTAAAGTTGAATTATTTTTTATATAACAAAAAGGGGGAGAAGTATAGTTTTGAAAAATTCAATTTCAAGAATGAAAAAGGGGAGCTATAATATTTTCCAAATATTTATCTTTTTCATGAAATATTTTATTAAGGGGGAGTTTTGTCAAAACAAATTTTCAAATGTTTTGTTATATCAAAAAGGGGAGATTGTTGAACCATGTTTTATAATATTTTGATATAACAAATTAAGGAAAAATATTTTTGGACTTGATTGAATTTGTTCAAAGTTTTCTAAAATAATTCAAAGTCCATCAAACTAGAATTTTAGCACAACACAGTTTTCTGGTTACGTAGTACCGATACTATTCTTACAGTATCAATACTACATGAATAGTATCGATACTATTCATGTGGCATTGATACCAAAGGTAAGAGAAGTATCGATACTCTCTAGGTAGTATCGATACTACCAGATGCTTTTCAAACGGCTTAAATTCCAAAATGGAAAATAGGTACCGATACTTAAAGGGTACCGATACTACTTTACACAGTGGTATCGATACCATAAAGCATAAATCAAAACTGGTCAAGTCCAACGGTCTTTAACGGCTAGTTTATTTAAATATTACAAAGGTGGTACCGATACTCATTAAAGAAATATTGATACTCCCTATCCTGGGCTGTTTTATTTTGCAGTTAATTAATACCCAACGGCTAGAGACGACCACAAACTCATTCCAACATATATAAATAAGTTTAGAACACTTGAAGAAGGTTACCAACACCTATCCAAGCAATCAAATACAAGAGAAGAGCTTTTTATTCTTATTTTCCTTTCTCTTGTAAATATTAGTATTTTTGTGAGCTTAATTTTGTAAACACCTACCTTGTGAGGTTTTCTTGTTTACATCTTTTAAACCTTTTGAAAAAGGGGAGTGGTTCTAGCTTAGCCTGTGAAAAGCTAGTGAGTTGTAAAGGTTATCTCTTTGTCCTGTAAAAACAAAGAACAAATTAGTGAATTTGTTAGAAAATCCTAAGTGAGGAGCTTAGGTAGTGGATGTAGACTTGGTTGAGAAGTCGAACCACTATAAATCATTGTGCAAATTGTCTATCTCTTTTTACTCCTTACTCCCTAATCTCAAAAAGCCAATTCATTCCCTCTTGGAAAATCATTCGGATGATCAAATTTGAGCTTCATCGCAATTCCAACAGATCATAATTTAAGGACAACTAAAGTAAATAAATTATTTAATTCAATAAAGAGTAAAAGGGGAAAAAAGAAACTCACTTTAAATGGAAAAGAAGTTTTATTTGTTTACGAAACTCAAGGAATGATCTCGTTAATAAAGGGAATGTTGTCCTATTTAGGTTGTTCAAACAATTGTTTTCCATAAAGAAATAATTATCTTTGATTGTCATATTGATTTAAGTATGATCAAGTTTAAAAATTGTCTTTGAAAACTCAAAATCAATTTTTTTATAATATTCTCAAATTTCACATTGTTTATATATAAAATTTTTAAAAGTATTCAAATATAATCTTTTAAATATGCACGCATTGAATGATTGAAGAAAAAGTCTATACATGCACATCGTTGTTGTCATCTGGTCGACCCATGCTCATCTTTGACACATACCATTAGTTTTTTTTTGAATAAAATGTTGTACAATTTTAAAAATTTTACCTATTATTCTCCATTTTTTCATTTTAGTCTTAGATGACGTCATTGTTGAAGAGACCGTAAAAAAATTGTCACATAGATAAATATATGTTGTACAAAACACTCTTTCTGAAAGACACTTCTAGCACACCTTTATAAAAAAAAAATACTATTTAGTTAATTAAATTGTTCGAATACCATTTTAATAAAAAATAATAAAAATACTATTTATAGTGCCAAATTAGGAAGCATAACTTTATCTGCAACATTACAAAAAGCACTAAGCCTTAGGCCAAACATCATGCAGAAAAATACATAAATATTAAATAGATGCAAAATATGTAGCAAGGGAGGCAAGTGCAAAAGGAGGTGAAGACTTAACCCATATAGCATAGGCACCTGATGATAAACCATCATGAGAAAAAGTATGAGCGACCCCATTGCCAGAACAACGTACGTGCGTAAAGGAGCATCAATGAAAAGAGCGAGAAAGAGCACAAATAGTACGAAGAAGAGGGCCACTATAGGAGTCGTTTGTTAGTGTCTTAAAAACGTGAATTGCATGGAGAATGTTAGTGTATAAAATGGAGATGATTTTTAGCTGTATGTCATGAATAATTGGTTATGAGTTTGTTATGGGTTAGTTGATGTCATTTGTTGTTATAAATAGCCAGTATGATATCACCCTTGTAAACACTTTCTCATAATAAGATGAAAAGCATTATGTTACTTTCTCTCTTGCTTCTTCTATACTTAGCAGTAGAGTTGATATCTTAACATGGTATCAGTCGCCAATTCCTAGTGCCGCTGTGGCTTCTCTTCTTACTGAAGGTTCCTGAAGCTAAGTTGTTTGTTCTTTGGTTTTCTTTTCCCTGTTGTTTCTACTTCTTAAATATGGTTTCCAAATTTTCATGTTTGGTTTTCTTGAGCTCAGATATGTGATTATTTATTTTCTGGTGTTGTTGTCATGGTTGATCTTATGGCTGATCCAACTTGTGATGAGAATGTTTCTCAAATTAATTCTCCTATGAGTTGGACTATTGCTCGTATGAGCTCTATTCAACATATTCCTAAGCATGATACAATTAAGCTTACTGAGAGTACATATTTGTTGTGGAAACATCATGTGCCTTTAATCATTGATGGTTATGGCTTGCTAAAATTTATTTCCGCTAACGTAGTTGTTCTAAAATGAGTTTGTTACTAATGGGCAGCTCGAGGAGAATTTAGAGTTTTTGTTGTTTAGGCAGCAAGATAAACTACTTTCTTCCTGGTTGCTAACCACTGTAAGTATGGAGATTTTTCCTCATCTTACTAGTCTTATGTTTACGGTTGCTATTTGGAATGTTGTGACTCATTTGTTTGGTGCACGATCAAGTGCAAAAATTTCTTCACTTCGCCATAATTTACATTCTCAAAAGAAATTTGGTTTGTCTGTTCATGAATTTTTAGCAAAGGTCAAATCTATTTGTGATTTGTTAAATGCTTCTGACAATGTTGTTACTAAACAAGAACATGTTAGTGTTATTCTAGCTAACTTAACTATGGAGTTTGAGTATGTTATCGCTTTAGCTTCTCAAGAGGAGTTGTCATTGGATACTCTCACTGAAATGTTACTTGATTGTGAGGCTCGACAGAAGGTGTTTTTAGGTAAAGGGATTTCGGCTAATGTGGTCCAGCTGCAGTCTACTTACGAGTCAGATGTCAAAGGCTCTTCTGATGGCCATTCTTCTCAGACGTGTGGTCAGTAGGGAGGTGGCTTTCGAGGTCGAGGTCGTGGGCAGAATTATAATTCCAAAAGTCCATAGTGTCAGTTGTGCAGTAAGTTTGGCCATGTTGTTTAGAAATATTATCATTGATTTGATCGTGATTATACGGGTGTTGCTGATTCCAGTGTTGCAGCTGTAAATTACTCGAAATGGTCGAGTGGTTCAGGGGTAGATCAACTTCCATATTTTTTTTCACGGGTGTATAATCACGCTTTGAATGCGGTTTCACATCCTGGTTTTGTTCCTGCTCCTCATTTTTTCTTGTATTATGCTAATATGATAGTTTCTATTGTTTTTTCTGTTCCCCAGCAACTTTGGGTTATTATCTTTCCTTGTGAGTTTTAGTTGGGTCTTCTAATGATGCTTCAATTCCTTCTATGGTTGGTCAGAATTATTTTTTGGCACCATCAACGCCTATAACTTTTGTTTCTATGCTTCCGTCTTCTGGTGCTTAGTCTTTCTTGAAGCCTTCAAGTGATCCCATCTGGTATCCAGACACCGGTGCCACTCATCATGTGACTAATGATTCGTCTATTTTTCATTCAGGTATGGTGTATATAGCTGATAATGCTTTGTACATGGGAAATGGTGATGGTGTTAAAATTGCTCATGTAGGGCAAAGTATGAAGCCTTTACTTTTGCGTAACCTATTACATGTTCCTAACATCAAGAAAAAATTGATCTTTGTTTCTTAGTTCACTCGAGATAATGGTGTTTTTCTTAAGTTTCACCCATATGAATGTGTTGTGAATAATGCTCAGACTCAACAGGTTCTTCTTCGCGGGAGACTCACAGATGACGGCCTCTACCGGTTGCTTCCTTGTGCTAAGGCAAGTTCGGTTACTCAATTAAATATTGTTTATACGACTCTAGATCTTTTGGATTTGTGGCATCAACGTATTGGTCATGCTTCTATTGATGTAGTGAAGTCTATTATGAAACATTGTAATCTCTCTTCTCATATAACTCGATTGTCATATGTATGTGTTGCTTGTATGCAAGGGAAGGCTCACAAGCTTCATTTTTGTTCTTTTTTAACTGAATATAATGATCATTTTCAGTTAGTTCTTTCGGATGTTTGGGGTCCTGCTCCATTTACTTCTTCAGATGGGTTTTCTTATTATGTTTCCTTTGTTGATGTCTCGAGTAGATACACCCAGGTATACTTACTTAAACGAAAATCTGAGGTGTTTCCGTGTTTTGTTAATTTTTATAAACTGATAGAAGTGCAGTTTGGCTGTAAAATTAAGATTTTACAAACAGTTGGTGGCGGTGAATATCAGTCACTCAAGGGTTGGTTTCAACAAAATGGTGTGGAGCATCGTATTTCTTATCCGAGCAACTTCAAGCAAAATGGTCGAACTAAGCACAAACATAGATATATCGTTGAAATGGGGTTAGCCATGCTAGCTCAGGCATCGTTACCTCTGAAGTTTTGGAGTTATGCTTTCGTGTCAGTTGTTTACCTTATCAATAGGTTGCCCACGCAGGTTTTGAATGACAAATATCCGTTTGAAGTATTGTATCACAGGATTCCCGACTATTCTTTATTGCGTGTGTTTGGTTGTGCCTATTTTCCATGGATGAGATTTTCTAATCGTCACAAACTAGAGTTTAGATTGAGATAGTGTGTCTTTTTTGGGTACAATCATTCTCATAAGGGCTATCAGTGTTTAGATGATGATGGGAAGGTGATCATCTCTCGACATGTGGTTTTTGACGAACATGTTTTCCCTTTCAAGTTTGCAAAATGACTAGTGTTGATTCTTACCATACGGAGGTGACTATAGGGCTATTTCCTGTTCTTACTCCATTGGTGTCTAGGGAGAGTGTTGTTTATGAGGACACCACTCCACATGCTACTGTATCTCCAGTAGCTGATGATTTTAGTGGTTCAACTCATGGTGAATAGTTTTCTAGCACGAGAATTTTAGGTGACGGGTGTATAAATTTGTCGTTACCCGTAGCTACCAATTCTGTTATTGCACCTATGTGTCTTGCATCACATGTTGTTCTTTCTATTACAAAGACATTTTTAGGCTTTAGAGATACTGACCAGGTACATGCTCCTGATCTTACAGCAGGTTCCTTTGCTGATAGTGTGTCATCTGTTTGTGGTAATGTACATGTTGATCGATCCACTGCTAGTCAGACTACTACTGGTCAAAACAATAATCCCATGGTTACACGGGGTTAAAATGGGATACGAAAACCAAGGGTCTTGCATGTTTCGTTTGATGATAAGGAGCCTACAACTATTAAGGAGGCTCTTCTTCACCTTCATTGGAAGGCCACAACACAGGCATAGTTTGATGCCTTGGTTTGCAATGAAACATGCACATTGGTTCCTCTCCCTCAGGATAGGCAAGTCGTGCGTTGTAAATGGATTTTTAAAATCAAACGGAATGCAGATGCTTCCATTGCTCGTTACAGGGCTCATATCGTGGCTAAGGGATTCCTTCAGCAGTCTGGGGTTGATTTTCATGAAGTGTTTAGCCCCGTGGTAAACCCGATAACTGTTCGAGTTATAATTTCTCTTGCATTAGTGAAAGGTTGCTTTCTCAGACAGGTGGATATTAATAATGCCTTCTTAAACGGGCGTTTATCTAAGGAAGTTTATATGCTTCAGCCTCCGAGATATGAACAAGGCGATGATAGCTTGGTGTGGAAATTGAATAAAGCGATTTACGGTCTGAAGAAGGCACCCTACGTATGATTTGAGAGTCTCAATGGGTATTTGATTTATGTGGGTTTTGTTTTGTCTCGTTCGAATGCCTATCTTTTTGTTCGCAAAACTGATACTAGTATGGTTTACCTCTTGGTTTATGTGGATGATATCGTTCTCACATGGAGTTGTTCTAATGAAGTTCAAGATGTTATAAATAAGCTCCATGCACATGTTACTTTAAAGGATATTGGCCTTCTTCGTTTTTTCTTGGGCATTGAAGTCTGTTATAACTCTAGTGGTTTGGTGCTGAGTCAACAAAAATACATTCTTGATCTTTTATAAAATAATGGTTTTGTAGCTTCTAAGGATCTCACTACTCCCATGATAACACACTGTAAGTTATCTGTTACTGGTAGATTGCCCATTGATGAGGTGGCTCAATATAGGAGTATTCTTGATGCCCTTCGATATATGGTTATTATTCGGTCGGACATTGCTTATGCGATTAATCACGTCTGTCAATTTATGTAAGCTCCTAGCGATATGCATTTACAGGCGGTTAAGTTGATTATGAGGTATTTGCAGGGCACCTCGGATTACGGTTTATTGTTCTCGCCTTCTTCTCGTCTGTCATTAGTTGGCTTTGCTAATGCGAATTCGGGTGCTGATATTGATAACAGACGATCCATGTTGGGGTATTATATTTATTTTGGTGGCAATCTTGTTTCTTGGAGTTCACGTAAACATCAGGTGGTTGCTCGTTCTACTGTTGAAGCTAAATACCGAAGTGTTGCTTCGGCTGCTTGGAGGTCATATGGATTGTGTCTTTACTCAAAGAGTTGCATTTTTCTTTTCATGGAAAACCTACTTTATGGTGTGACAATACTAGTACTGTTGCTGTGTGCTCCAATCCAGTTCTTCATTCGAAATTCAAACATGTTGAATTTGACTTTTTTTTTGTTCATGAAATGGTTGTGGCTAGATGGTTGTAGGTTCATGAGGTTCCAGCGTACGAGCAAGTTGCTGATGTTCTTACTAAGCCCTTGTCTTCTCCAATGTTTCTTCGTCATCGGTAGAAATTATTGGTTTCTTGCATTCATGAGGTAGTGTTAGCTTTGCTGACTAGTTACTCCCAGAATGCTACAGCTGAAGAACGAGATGAGGATGATGAAGCTGAAGCACAAACGTGAATTACATGGGGAATGTTAGTGTCTTACAAACGTGAATTGCATGGAGAATGTTAGTGTATAGAATGGATATGATTTTCAGCTTTATGTCATGAATAGTTGGTTATGAGTTTGTTAGAGTTTGTTATGGGTTAGTTGATGTCAACTGTTGTTATAAATAGCCAGTATGCTATCACCCCTGTACACATTTTATCATAATAAGATGAAAAGCATTCTATTACTTTCTCTCTTGCTTATTCTATACTTAGCAATAGAATTGATATCTTAACACTGGAATCGTCGATATAGCTCAGGAAATCACATACCTAGAGTCACCTTCAATTTCAATTGATACATAACCTCTAGTAGGAGCCAATAACAACCCCTCCAAGCAGGCCGAAGCCTCCATGAGAAATGGGTCAAGAGCATGGGGTTGAAACTTAGAAATGGCTATGAGGAAGGCACCATTATGATCTTGGAAAACAACACCAATCCCCCAAGTTTATGATGAGCAGTCAAAAGCAACATCCAAATTCACCTTGAAAGTACTTGAAGCAGGCAATTTCCAAACAGTGATACTAGGAGCAACTACAATATCCGACATTGAACTAGTAACACCAAGATCGAAGAGATAAGCCATGACAAAGTGAAAAATATCAACATTAGACTTATTGACTCAAACATAGAGTTGTTTATTTCGAGCCCCTCATAACGCCCAAAACAAGATAAACAAATGTGTAGTTGCGAGAGAGGACAATAAAGAGACAAGTTAATGTGCAAAATCAAGCACCACCACTAACATGAACGAGCTCCAGCTAAAGAGGTTCCACATTGAATATACTGTAGGATAATCCCGAAGAGTATGCAAGATAGATTCATGAGCAGATCCACAATAGAAGCAAACATGTGTGCCCATGATATAATTTTGATACAAAGTGTCATTGCAAGGAAACATGTTCCTGAAAGCACGCTAGAGGAAAATTTGAATCTTTAATCGCACCGGCTGAGACCAAATGAGACCATAGACATACTACATCATGGTTAGTATATGGGTGTGATGAGAATCCACATGAAGCAACATCTTATACATACTTCGAACAATGAAATTGTTGAACATACTTTAATATTTTGATATACCAAATGCGTCTAGAACACCACGATTATTTCACAGTCCGAAGTGTGTATAATATATTGCTTCAGATGTATTCTCATCACGCCCACATAGCATACACGATGCAACATGCTTATGGTCTCATCTATTCTCAGTCGGTGCTGTTGAAGATTCAAATTTGCCTCTAGCGTGCATTCAGGAACCTGTTTCCTTCTTATGACATACTGTATCAAATGCATGTTATGGACGCGCCAGTTTACTTTTGTTATCGCTTTGCCCCCGAATATATCTTACACACTTTTCGGGATTACTCTACAGTACATTTAGTGAGGAACCTCTTCAGCTGGAGCTCTTTCACGTTGGTGGTGGTGACTGATTATACTCATTGATTGATCTATTTATTATGCTCTCTCACAACTATGGATTTTCCTCGGTTGTTTGTCCTGCTTTGGGCGTTATAGGTGGCTCGGAATAAGCAGCTTCATGCTGGATTCGTTACATCTGATGTTGAGATTTTCCACTTTGCCATAGCCTATCTTTCCGATCTTAGGGCTACTAGTTCAAGGCCGGATATTGTAGTTGCTCCCACTGGTTGGAAACCGCCTGCTTCAGATACTTTTAAGGTGAATTTCGATGGTGCTTTTGATCGCTCATCCGAAACTAGGGGGATTGGTGCTGTTATCCGAGTCCACCATGGTACCTTCCTCATAGCCATTTCTAAGTTTCAACCCCATGCTCTTGACCAATTTCTCATGGAGGCTCAGGCCTACTTAAGGGGTTGTTATTAGCTCATACTGAGGTTATGTATCTATTGAAATTGAAGGCAACTCTAGGTGTGTGATTTGCCGAGCTATATCGACGATTTCAGACTTTTCCTATCGTTGCCCTTTTCTTTATATACTATTTGTGTTCTTGTCCGCTCCTTTTACCGATGCTCATGTATGATGTTCTAGCAATAGAGTTGCATACACTTTTGCTCACGAGAGTTTATCATCATGTGTTGGCTGAAGTCTCCACCTCCTTTTGCATTTTCCTCCCCTGTTGCAAAATTTACTTCTGTTTAGTATCTACATGTTTTTTTTGCATAATGTTTGGCATGGGACTTATTGCTTTTTGTAATTCTACCGATATTGTTATGTTTCATGCTTTGGCATTCAAAATTACTTTATTCTAAAAAAATATTAGTTTGAGAATTATAAGGTAAGAAAAGAAAAGAAAAATACTTTCTAGACTCTTCTAGTAATTTTCTTTTTTACTTTTTCTTTTTAGTTTTAAAATACATTCCTGTTTCCATTACTAGTCGCCGCATCTCCCCTTTATAAATAAATAACAAATATTTTCTCTAAAAAATCCTAAATATTATTCTTTAATTATAAAGTTTGATATTCAAACATTAAACATCAACACAATTTAAAATCATCGCTCTCTCTTTATCCCCTAATTCACTAAAACCCTAGATTTACACTCACCTCTCCAACCTAGATTAAACCGTACAATGTCTGGTTCCGGTGGCGTTTCAATTGTGCGAAGCCACAGCCGCGAGAACCGGTTTTACAATCCGCCGCCGATGAGGAAACAACAACAGCAGCAACAGATGATGATGATGCAGCGGAAGGAACAGAGGTTGCCGTTGATTTACAAGGTTTCGACAGAGAAGAGAACGGATCACAACGAATGCGCCACTTCTTCCTCGAGTAATAGTAGTAAAAAAATTGATGATAATTCGACGAATTTGGATCGGTTCTTGGAGTTTACGACTCCTGTGGTTTCGGCTCAGTATTTACCCGAGGTAAATTAAAAAAAAAGAACAGCCAATTTTGCTAAATTACGGGATTTGAACTTTGTTTGTTTGATGGTTTGTTTCTGTCTGTTTATTTATTTGAAATTCTGGTTTCTTCTTTATTTTGAATCTATTGAATTAATTAAATACAAAGTTCCAGTTCTGTCTATATGATGAAATATGTAGAAATCTGTTTTCTGAAGGATGAGTGGACGTTATCAAGTAGTTTAAATTAGCGAATTTACTGGACCATATATACTTTCTTTGTAAGAATCACAATCCAATAGGAAGTTGAAGCATTGGGTTTTATTTTATTAGTCAGAAAATGTAGGAAAATTGAAGAATTTTTGCTAATCAACCAAAGATCAGACAATCAGAATCGGTGCAAAAATGTGGGATTGTCTTTTATCTGAAGTGTTTGAGAGTTATATATATACATGTGGGTGTGTGGGTGAACACTATCAGTGATGAAATTTTGGCCATCTTATAGACAAGCATAAGAGGATGCAAAGTGCGACAGCGCAGACTGGAGTGTCCTCCATATTTTGTGCTTAATGATTTGTGGGAGTCCTTTAAGGAATGGAGTGCATATGGAGCCGGTGTTCCGCTTTTGTTGAATGGGACTGACTCTGTAGTGCAATACTATGTTCCTTTTTTGTCTGGCATTCAGCTCTATATCGAACCATCAAGACCCACCCCAAGGCAGAGGTAAAACCATTCTCAACTCATTTTATCAAATCACCTGCTGTTATTGAGATTTGTGTTGATTTCCTATCTTTCTGGTGACTTTCATGGCCGAGTATTTCCGTTACCCTTTGGAGCCTTATGTGGTTAACAACCGTTGCAGGTTTCCTATTTCTGATTTAAGTAACTCAATCGGGTGGTTGGGGTCGCTTTAATGCTTATCAGAAATGGTTTTCTATTATTTTTGGATGTTATGTCGATTGAGTGTCAATGGTTGAATATTTTGTTTATATGCATTATAATAGAGGTTGAAGCGTTAGGGGATGAGTTATCTTGAGCTGTGAATCATCAATCATAATTTTCAAAATGCTAGACTCATAGCACGCTGGTTGTGTTGTTTCATTTTCTAATCCATCTTTGAACAGGATGCCCTGTGAGGAGAGTGATACGGATTCATTCAGGGAGACAAGTAGTGATGGTAGTGATATTGAATGTGGAACAGAAAAAAGAGCTAACAACATTCTCCCGGGGTTTCGAAATCAGCTGGAGATTGCTGATTCAAATATTCAGAGATCGACTACACTGTCACTTAGAAATAGACCCTTTGGGGGTTCATCAAGCGATGAAAGTGATACTTGTAACACTCGGGGTCAACTTATTTTTGAATATTTGGAGCAGGATCAACCATTTAGTCGTGAGCCGTTGGCTGACAAGGTAACTCCTATGTCCTTTGTTTCATTAGTATTTGCAGCTCCTCGTGCTCTCTCTAATAACTTTGCGTCTTGCAGATCTCGGTTCTGGCATCTCAGTTTCCGGCCCTGAGGACATATAGGAGCTGTGATCTATCACCTTCAAGTTGGATTTCAGTTGCATGGTATGTTTTCCTCTTTCTAAATGACTTCATCAATGGTTCTTGTTTATTGAAATGTGATTTTAAACATATCCGATTTGACCTATGGACAAATATGCAAGCATACGTATTACATCTATGATAATGATTTGCTATGGTGATAGTGGAGTTTTTAACTCCACATGCAGGGGTAAAAACTGCCAAGTATCTTATTCATTTTCTATTTTTAAAATATAACTTACAGATACTTGGGCAGTTTTCTAGTCCTGCTGGAGTTGAGAAAACTCTACTACGAGTGTATGTGTACCTGATATATGTTATCTGATTTATCTAACAAGTTTTCCTTTTTGTTATTGAAGGTATCCTATATATAGAATACCAGTGGGTCCGACTCTGCAAAATCTCGAGGCCTGCTTTTTAACCTATCACTCTCTTTCTACACCCTCTCCGTGTAAGCATCTTTGTTGAAAATATGGTTGCAATTTCTGTCATATTTCTGCCTGACACTTCGTTTAGTAATTGCAGCTACTGGGACAGATAGGCTACCCTTCCGAGGCTATAACATTAGGGAGTTACAAGATGCTGACATGTCCTTAAAGCTACCATTGCCTACCTTTGGACTTACTTTCTATAAATTCAAAGCTTCTGTTTGGAATCCTGATGGAGTTGACGAATCCCAGAAAGCTAATTCTCTTTTGCAAGCTGCTGATAAATGGCTTCAGCTTTTGCAAGTTAATCATCCAGATTTCAGGTTCTTTGCCTCCCACAATACATACTGGCGTTGAGCAAAATTCAATTGCATGACAGAACCAACCACTTGACTCGGAGAAAAATCCCAGCATCACCAGATTGATTGTTAGCTCATACCTGATATTGCACGCTGGACTTGTAGTTCTTCCTCATGGCTGTCGGTAAGGATGACCTATGTTGTACGGATTGTTGTGGACACTGACAGTGGATAGACATGACACTTCCGCTCATCTGGTGGGCTTCCTGTGATACCGGGGGCCCTCTTTTATCTGCTCAATACCTTGAAGACGTAGGAACCGTTGGTAATAAATTTGTTCTTTGATTATGATGATGATGATGACAATTTCTCTGATATTTGTATATAGACATAGTCGCATCTTCTTAAGCTCGGGAATGTGTAACATACTTGTACTAACACTTTGCTTGAATTTTGGACCTAGGGAAATGAATAACATGTATCCAACATGGATATGATCATAATTTCAAAGTTTATATATATAGTTGAAGAACTTTTGGAAGTCATATTTTTATATATTTATTTGTTAGACATCAAATTAACTAATGCAGGATCATATAGCAATAGAAGCGAACTGAAGACCAATCAATTCAATCTCTCGTTCAATTTTTGTTAAGCATGAAAGAAAAATCATATATAAAACCTACGATGCCTAACTTTTCATTTCTTTTTAAATGTAAATGTCTACAACACCTATGTACAATATAACCTTCGAAAATGAGTAGTGATTATGGGTGTTTTTACTGAAATATCACCCTTAGACCCAATAATTACCTGTCAGGCCTCCTCTCTCCCAATATTACCGATCTAGCACCCTTTCTGACAAGGTGGTAATGAAGTGTGGATCGCCATCCAAGCTTTCGCCGGGTTCTGTCTAAGCTAGCACCACGTAAGGGGAAGGCGTGGATCGCCATCCGCGCCTTTTATTATGCACGTTGAATTATTGGTACTCCATTATTACATGAGCCTGAAAACTTGGCTTTTAAACGCTCTCCCTTGATCCGTGCCTTCCATTATGCATGTTGAATTATTGGTACTCCATTATTACCCAAGCCTGAAAACTTAGCTTTTAAATGCTCCCCTTCCCCCTATAAATAACAACCCTCTAAAGGCAAACATCACCACACCAAAATTACTTGTTTATTCTCACTTCTATCAATTCATTCTATCAAACTAAGTAGATTTTTTATTGTTTTTATAAGGTAAAATTATTTTTTTATTATATTATATTATATTTATTTTATATTTAATTATTTGAATAAATTTTATTCTCCTAATTATTTTATATTATTTTTTATGGTTGTAGAATTGGAAATAGGGATCATACCTCAAGACATTTTGCTGACACGGTAACAATATGAAATTGTGTTATTTAAATTATTGTGAAATTTTTTAAAAATTTTTGGATTAATTTATATTTTAATTTATATACTATTTATTTAATTAGGAATATTTCAATTATTTTTTGCAGATATAAGACTCTTAATCTTTCAAACTCCCAAAATGACGCATATTTCAGCTATTGTTTACTGTGATGGAGAAATTAGGGAAGATGAAACCGGCGCCGTCTTTGCATCAAATCATTCTGTCAGAATAACATTCAAGAGAAAAATCACTCTTGAGGAGCTAATCACAAAAATTTCAAGGAAGGTTCATGTTGGAAGTACTAGAAGACTGTCTTCACTTCAGTATAGGTTTCCAACCACAGTATTTCCGTTAACTTATACAGCGTTTGAACTCTCCAACGATGACAATGTTGCTATGATGGTTGATTCTCAGAATCAATATTCAGATTCCGATACACAGATGTATGCGACATTTGTTGAAGTGTGCGGTTCGTGGTATGTCATTATGCTCCCACTATGGGTTGACTCAACAAGTTGATCAAGTTGACAGCCCAACTCAAGTAATGTGTAATGATTTTAACTCGTTAATGGGAAATCCACATCATGGTGTCATCCTATAAAGTTCAATGGGGAGACATTCATCAACAACTTGTTACGATCTATAAGGAGGTGACTCCACAAACAATTCGTATGACAACATCTCTTCTAGTTCAAGGGGAAGGCATTCATCTACCAATTTCTTTGACCTAAATATGGAGATGCCTTCGACACAATAATTTATGCAGTACCCATTTGACACGATGCCTTCAAGTTCCAAGGGGAGGCATTTAACTGCGAGTTTCTTTGACCTCAATGTTGAGATGCCTTCAAGTTCAAGGGGAAGGCATTCAACTACCAGTTTGTTCGACCTAAATGTCGACATTATGGAGGAACCCTCATCTCCACTAGAAGAACCTATTTGTGAGCCAGGTGCGGATGATGCTAAGACTGAACTATTCGTTCAGCCAAAATCTTTTCAGTTCAACATGGACTCTGATGACGATGATGTAGATGAAGTTCCCACAAATACGGTACACATAGAACCTCCAACACATGTATGAAGCTGAATATGGGGCAATATACTAGCTAGAATTTGTGGATATGTCTAATATTGGTGACTACAGATTTAACTCATCAGTCAGTGATAGTGAGTTATATAAAGGAATGAAGTTTCCATCCAAAGAAGAAGCAATGATGACAATTAAGAATTACACCATTCGTAATTCTGTTTAGTCCAGAGTCGACCGTTCCACCACCGAAAAGTATGTCGTCATTGTGTCCAACGTGATAACAAATGCAATTGGATGGTTCATGTATCGAAGAGGAAGAGGAAAAACAATATATGAGAACTAATAGTATACAACAGTCCTCACACATGCTGTGCTAGAGAGATCAACCAGAATTATCCCAACTTGGACTCATACATTATCTGTCAAACCATCATGCCCATGGTCAGAGCAAGCTCCCATATAGCTATTGCGGTGTTGATTTCAGCTATACAGTCGCAATATGGGTACACTATCTCATACAGGAAAACATGAAAGGTTAATCATAATGACATTAAAAAACTTCACTACGAGTAGGATGCATCTTACAACTAACTACCAAGTTGGTTTAAGGTAGTGCGCAGATTGAATCCTGGGACAATTGTCGACTTCAAAACTTTCTATGCATTCCACAATGTTTGAGTGCTTTGAGATCGATGCTAATTCTACTGACTTTTTTGAACTTATCCATAGTGCATTAATGTTGTGAAATACTGCAAGCACGTGGTCCAAATCGATGGGACATTCTTGTACGAAAAATACAAGTAAGGTTTACTGTTGATAGTTGTCCAAGATGGTAATCGCAACATTCTTCCAGTTGATTTTGCCCTTGTTGAAGGAGAAGATACAAATTCTTGGGCTTTTTTCCTCAGGAACTTACGCTTATATGTTATAACGAGGGAAAAAATCTGTGTCATTTCAGATCGCAGAGCTGGGATCAAAGCAGCAATGGATTCTTTGGGTCCAATGTGGCAACATCCTATTGCCAATATCAGTACTGTATCCGAAACACTGTTGCTAACTATCATTGAAATTTCAAGAAGAATGATGAGCGCCAATTATGCGCATGAATATGTCAAAATGCCTAATTTTATTTCTCAATCATTTTCATTTTTTATGGAAGCTTAACAACAAGTTTTACATTTGACGCTCAGGTTACAAACTATTACTTGAAACATTTGAGTCAATGCTTCAAGATTTGCGAGAAAATAATGAAGAAGTATACAATTACATCAACCTCATAAATTAAGAAATATGGACAAATGCATATGATGGTGGATATTGACAGGTGTCGTTTTACTGTCAAAAAGTGTTCTAGTGAAAATTTTTGATGTTAAAGGGAATTTAAATGACGCAATTTGGTTATGATAAGTATTATTGAGTTTAAGGGAAAGAATGGAGTTAGAAGTATGAGATTTAGGTTAATTTTGGGTAAAATTCGAAATGAAATAAGTGAATTTTGGGAAATGGTGTCGGTACTGGAAAAACAATATCGATGCTATATGAATCGGATGAACATAATCAATATTAAAGGGGTAGTATCGATATTGGGGTATCATTACCAATAGTAGGGTTTAGGGTTCAAGAGTATCGATACCAATAGTAGGGCACCAATAATGTAGGGAAATGGTGTCGGTACTGGAAGAACAATATCGATGCTATATGAATCGGATGAACATAATCAATATTAAAGGGGTAGTATCGATATTGGGGGTATCATTACCAATAGTAGGGTTTAGGGTTCAAGAGTATCGATACCAATAGTAGGGCACCAATAATGTAATTGAAGAGGAAATTTTATAATGTAATTTGGGTATCGATACTGAGGTAGGTGTCGATACCATAGAAGGGAAGAATTGGTACTGGGTGTAGAGTACCGATACTGTTCAACATAAATTTATGAATTAGGTGTTTTATTTAGTTTATGTAAATGTTGATTGGTTAAAAATTAATTGAGCTATGGTATTTATTTTGGTCACGTTAATGTGTAGATTTCTATCGAAAACAAGTACCGAACTAATAGATGTAACAAAGAGATTGAGAGAAAGTCAAAATGATTCTTGCTTAGGGCTTAAGTGAGGCAAATGTGATTGCATCTTACTTATTTTATATTCCATATGAGGATGAGTTGCGATGAGCCAACCTCAAAGGTTTTCGATCGAAAACACTTTGAATAATTTTATGAAATATCTTTATAATGTTTTATCTAAATTGTATTTCAAAAGCACTGTTTGATTTTGTTACTATGAGTATATGTGTTCTATGTAAATAAATGATAATTTGAATAATGCTATGTGAATATTTATATGGTTAAAGCCTAAAGTATGCGCTATGAAAATTAGAGGTATAATTGGCATGCCAAGAGCTGAGGGTTCTACGCGGTCCTTCAAGACAATTCTATGTGGTTCTTCGGCACAATTCTACGCGATCTTTAGGGAAAATTCTATGTAGCACTTCGGTGCAAAATTCTATGTGGCAGTTTCGACTGCAATTACAGTGCACAACCTCAAAGTACTCAAATACCTTGAGTTCTCAATGATATGCTTTGGGCTATTTCAACAAGTTAATATGAATTAAATAGTGCATAACCGTATATGTTATTTTTACGAAATGTATATTGTTTTTCGTATTCAATGTTCTCCTGAAATGTTAAGCAAATATTTTAATGTTTTTATGCTCATTTATGCCTCAGTAAGTCAAATACTTAGTGTGTGAGTGTTTTCACATGTAGGTTCAGAGAAGTTAGTAGAGTCAGCTAGGTCAGGATAACATACCCTTGAAGAAGATCAAATCAGACCGATTTGAACAGTATGTGATTTTGAAATTTTGAAATTTTGTTGGCATGTACTACAAATGTTTTAATCGCAAATGCTCTTATATGTTTTATAGCTATACTAATTAGAGTTATGTAAATATTTTAAATATTCATTTTCATCATTTAATATTAGTTTTGATATTAACTCGTGTTAATAAGGGCTTTGCCACTAAAATAAAGGTAAAAAGTCAAATTTTAGTCATATTTTTAAAGAGTCATAGCGTTGAAAAGACAATATGAAACCTTCAATTCGTATCCGGGTCGGGGTGGTACATTTATTGGTATCAGGGCTATGGTTTAACCGATTTTAGTCTAAAAATGAAGAAATTTATGTTTTAAAAGGGTGTACATGCCAATGAAATATAAAAAATCTCTAATATGATAGTGTAATGAGTATGTTATCTTTGCTAATATAGTTAAGTTATGTGATTGTGACTAACCTCTAGGGCATAGTACTCGGGTGAACCAGATTTTTCGAGGGTGTCCTATAAGGATTCAGGGAATCAAATTCCTTATTAATATGATGGAATTACCCTTTGACGAGTTCGATGTTATATTGGGAATGGATTGGTTGTATCGTTACAATGTTAATGTTGACTATCGATTTATGCTGCTAATTTTTAGAAGTTCTGATGGATCAGAGATAACTGTGGTCAGCGAGAGAATTAATCTATTATCTAATGTGATATCAGTAATGTCAGCTAAGAAGTTAATGTTGCAAGGATGTCAAGCTTTTATTGCCAATGTGATTGATACTCGAGCTCTGAAGATGAGATTAGAGGATATTACGACGGTCAGAGAATTTCCTGATGTGTTTTGAGATAAATTATTAGGATTACCTCTTGATATAGAAATTGAATTTCAAATTAAGGTAATTCCTGAAACAACACCAATTTTGATGGTTACTTATAGAATGGCCCCGAAGGAACTGAAGGAATTAAAGACTCAGTTGCAAGAGTTATTGGACAAAGGATTCATCAAACCCAGTGTATCACCTAGGGGTGCGCCAATATTATTTGTAAAGAAGAAAGATGGTTCGATGCGTCTATGTATTGATTATCGGTAGTTCAACAAGGTGACAATAAAGAATAAGTATCCTATCCCGAGAATGGATGATTTATTTGATAACTTAGAAAGGAAGATCTTGATTGTTTTAATTTGAATAAACAAGATGAAACTCTAGTTTATTATTCTAGAAAGGTTAGTGTCGTACGAAATTTTCTTCATGTTGCAAGAGGAATGTTCTACCGACGGGTAAAGAGTAAATTGAGACAAGACTTGTAATGCCCCAAATATCGAATTAGGGACTTTATTGAAAAGATTTAAAAATTGAGGATTAAAGTGATCAAATGATAAAAGATGAGAAATAATTTGGATTAGTAGTTTAGACTAAATTGTAACAAGGGATGATTAAAAGGGCAGTTTGGTCATTTGGAATAAAATGAATTTAAAATTCATTCTTTATAATGTATTAAAGTAAAGAAATAAGGGGAAAGTGAGTTAGCTAGGTCAACTCTTTTCTTCTTCTTCTTCTTCTTTCACGTGGAAAACTCTCCTCCATAGCTAAGGTGAGATTTCAATTTGTTGGTTTATTCTTTCGTTTTTGGTTGGTTTTTGAAGCATTAAGTATGATAAAAACTTAAGGAAGGATTAAATGGGATTAAAACTAAGATATGGATGCAATATTGGAGATCTAAGGAAATGGGTTTTTGAATGATATGTTAGAATATGAGTTTTTACTGATGTTTATTAGTATATTTGACTTGTCAAAGATGTAAATAAGAGATTAGAAGCTTTGGATGGGATTAAGAACATGTTAGAAAAAGGGGTGTGATTATTAGATTTACATATTCTTGGAAGAGGTTATATGTTTTAAGAAGCTAAATGAAACAAAGTCAGTATGGTTAAGTAAAGAAGGGTTTAATAGTATTGTTGAGTGTAAACATAAGAAAATTTGACCCAATTTGGGTAATAATCGGGTTGAAAACTAGAAAATATGGGTACGAGTATCGGTACCGATAGTATAGGATTAAAATGGGAAGAACAACTGAGTAGTATCGATACTGATACAAGCAATATCGATACCGAAAGGGGGTATCCATATTGTGAGGAATGTATCGATACTATTGATTACAGAATGCAAAAATGGTATCGATACCGTCTTAGAGTGGGGGTATCCATATTGTGACGAAGGTATCGATACTATTGATTACAGAATGCAAAAATGGTATCGATACCGTCTTAGAGTATCAGTACCATAGTATAGTAGTATCGATACCGTCTTAGAGTATCAGTACCATAGTATAGTAGTATCGATACCATGGTAGGGGTATCAATACTATTGAGCTAGAAATGTGAAGATATACTAAGATCGTTATAGAAAATAGAATAATTGTTCTTTTGAGTATTGTTTAAGTATAAATGTTAGTGAATATACTAACAATTGATATTGTACGTTTCTTTAATGGATGTTTGAGTATATCGAAATCCAACTCCCGAGTCAAGCAAAACCAAAGGCAAAGCAAGTACCTCAATAATAAGCTTTACGTTTTGGATACAATAGCGAGGCAAACCAGGTGAGTGAATTTATTATGTACATATATGTTACGATAGTTATAGATGTATGATTAATTGATATATGTATGGTGATTTCCAAATGGCACTAAGTGTGCAAAGAGTTAATAAATTCATACTAAGTGTATGAATTTCCATATGGGAAATATGTGTGCAAAAAGTTAAGAAATCCATACTAAGTGTATGAATTTTCGTATGGGCACTATGTGTGCAAAAAGTTAATAAATTCATACTAAGTGTATGAATTTCCGTATGGGCACTATGTGTGCAAAAATAAGAAATTCATACTAAGTGTGTGAATTTCCGTATGGGAACTATATGTGTAAACATAAGAAATTCATAATAAGTAGGTGAATTTTCGTATTGGTAGGGGGTATGCAACCCACGTAAATTATAGTAATGGTTGAGAAATGACGGTATTAGCGCTTTCAATGTAAATTATAGAGTGTTTAATGAATTGAAAGAATCACTGGAAATTAGAATTGTCATGATATAATTGTGTTTAGAATTTTGATTATGATTATTTATTCCTCAGTAAGAAAATTTCTTAGCGTGTGTTAATTTCACGCGTAGGTTTTACTATAAACAGAGTAAGGAGATTATCGAACATCAAAGCAAGGGTCACCTCGTTAGTAACAATATGACATTTATGTCTACTTTTTGATGTATTTAGTTGTCATGTAATATATTTAGTAAAAACGCTCTGAAAAGTATTTTATGTACCATGATGAAAAATTATGAAATGTTTGAACATTACTTTTTGTTTATCTATTTAAATTAATGCATGTTTTAGCATTTTTGTAAATTAAAATGTTTTATAAGAAGGAACAAAATTTTTTGGGTTCTCAAATGTGAAACTATTTTAAAAGTGACGTGATATCTGTATCTCGTGTACATAAGGGTATACGATAGATGGGTGTTACAAGACTACAGTTCACTCAATTGGAAAACAAGGATATCAATAAAGAGGAATGTTGGATTAGAATTGATTTCAAAATATAGAGTGATAGTTAAATGTTTTAGGGCTACAAAAGGCAAGGATAAATAGCGTATAAGTCGCTATCGAGAATTTATAATAATTTCGATTAGATATTAGGTATTTTTGTTGTTAAACCCTAATAGATGGTTGTTCAAAGTTAACGATTCAGAAAGGCTCGAAAGGATTACAAAATTATGATGATTCAAAAAGAGAGTTGAGAAAATGTAAGTTTTTATAGGAAACAATCGCGAACGATTAACTTCCACGATTAGAATGCAAAAACGATTCGTATTGATAAAGATCGCTTAATAAGGATTGACGAGCTTCACAATTAAAAGTATAGAAGCATTTCATTTTAATTTTCGATTGAATAATAGAATCCGTAGAGATTAATGCTAGTTTGAAGAAATATTTTTGAAGCTGAACTAGGTTTCGTTAATATTTATGCGTTAGGGAATCGAATTCCCAATCGTACGCGAAAGTCAACAATAATTGTATTTTCCTAATGATATTTCGATTTAATTAAGATAAAGGAATGACACAAAGTAGAATCTTGATAAATGGTTTAAACTTTTCGAAAGAAGATATATATGAAACGGTAGAAAATATAGTATGTGTACGAGCCGTGATTGAGTAGAATTTGGAAAAGTTAATCTGAATTCGAAATCTCTTGGAATTCACTGATTATTCAAAAGATTGATAAAGAAACTCTCGATGAACCCCTAAAAAGTTATTAGTAGATGAGGTAATATTTATTTGAATTAGTAAGAAACAAGGAAATGCAAGGTATGTAATAATAAGATTAGTTGTAAATTGTTAGTTTGGAAAGTAAGTCAGAGAAGTCATTACAATTTTATAGAGAATATTTGAAAATGATTCTCATGTGGTAAAGAAGACAAATCAAGTGGGTTTCGTTCGAAGTAACAGAAAATTTATTTCAAAATGTGTCAGGGAGATATGAATTTTTAATTGATAATAGGTCAGGAGTTAGAACAACAAGTCATGTTCAAAGTAAATTTTGTAAACTGGATTGGAAAATCTGTCAGAAATCGTACAAGTTGAATTGGAAAAAGTACGTTATATGGTTAGATATGTATTTAAATATAGTTTCTGATGGATCAAGTGGAGAAATTTTAAGTATAAGGAATAATAAAAAATAGTGTTTTTTACAAGTAGTGTAGACTACCAAAGTTAGAAAAGCATAATAAAATCTGCAATCAGTACTGATTGCAAGTAGTACGATAATGCCTCTCATATCGATATAAGAAGGGCGTTGGAGTATGAATAAAAAGAGATGACCTCTGTTATAGGGAAGCTTTTGATTTAAGAAGGAAAATTTTATGAGTTATGAGTGAAAGTTAACAAATATTGTACTTGTTTGAAGATAGTGGCAAAGTGGTGGATCAACTGCATTGACAATAAAGAAGGGAAAGCTTGAAGTGTTGTTCAAATTAATAAGTGGAAATTAAAACAAAGAGAAATGATAAGACTTTCTAAGGATTATAAGAGAGTTGTAGAATTTGATATGTAACATTGATTTTTTCTCTGTTTTGAAAGTTTTCAAATTTTTTATTTATTAATGAAAGAAGAAGATAGCACAATGAATGTAGAGGTAAAGTTAAAGTTTATTCTATTAGAACAAAGGAAGAATATAAAAGTACATGTTAATGATAGAACAAGAAATCGAGGATAAAATTTAGGATTATAAGACGTGTTTAAGGTAGTAAAGAAATAAGAAAACATTTTCACTCTGAAAGTAAATAAAGATATAAGGAATAAAAATGAATGGTTTAGAGAACCAAGTATGACAAGGGTTATAAAAAAATGTAGCTTATAAGCTTGGCATGACAGTAGATTGAAAATAAGGTAATAAATATCTTTGGAATGAGAGTAATCAGGTTTCAGTTTTCAATGGAAATGGGAGAAAGTTATGATGTATTTCATAACAGGGTTACCATTAAAACCGAATAAAAATGATTCTATGTGGGTGATAGTTGATAGATTCACGAAGACAATGCATTTTATTCTTGTTTGAATTAATTATTCGATGAATAAATATGTTGAATTATATATCAAGGAGATTATTTGAATTCATGGAGTGCCGAGTTCAATAGTATCTGAAAGAGATCCAAGGTTCATGTCAGGGTTTTGGAAGTCTTTAAATGAAGCATTGGGTACTCGATTGAACTTTAGTACATCTTTTCACCCATAGACAGATGGTCAATCTGAGCGATTATTCAGGTTTTGGAAGGTATGGTAAGGGCATGTGTGATTGATTTCAATGGATCTTGGGAGAAGTATCTGCCGCTTACAGAGTTTGTGTACAATAACAGTTATCAATCGAGCATTAAAATGGCAACATATGATGCGTTGTATGGAAGAAAATGTAGAACACCGCTTAATTGATATGAATTAAAAAGATCAGGATATTCTTGGTTCTGATTTAATTAAAGAAGTAGAAGAAAAGGTCCAGGTGATTCGGTATAACCTTAAAATGGTAGTAGACAGACAAAAGTCCTAATCAGATTTGAAAAGAAATGAGATTGAGTATCAAGTAGAAGATAAAATGTTTTTAAAAGTCTCTTCATGGAAGAAAGTGTTTCGTTTTGGTCGAAAGGGAAAACTGAGTCATAGATTTATTGGCCCGTATGAGATTATAAAGAGAGTGTGACCAGTGGTATATTAGTTAGCATTTCCACCAGAAATGGAGAAGATCAACAATGTTTTTCATATTTCGATGCTCAAAAGATATCGATTAGATCCTTCTAACATCATAGCACCGGAAGAGATAGAAGTCTAATCTGACCTGACCTATGAGGAAGAACAAGTGCAAATTTTAGCACATGAATTCAAACAACTAAGGAATAAGAATATTACGTTAGTTAAAGTTCTTTGGAGAAATCACAAAGTGGAATAGACGACATGGGAGCGTGAAGAGGACATGAGAAGATAATTTCCTCATCTATTTGTGAAGTGAAAATTCGAGGACGAATTTTCTTAAGGGGAAGAATTGTAATACCCCAAAACTTTGGGTCGTTGACTAAAGTGTAAGAATTCAAAATTTAGCAGTTTGATTATGATATATTGAAATGTTTAAGGATTGATTTGGAATTTTTGTTTAGGATATACTATCAAAGATGGAAGGATGGAAGGGAAAAATAGTCTTTTGGCATGAAATGAATTAAAAATTCATTTTAATGTTATATAACATGTGAGGAAATAGAAAAAAGGAAAAGAAAAGCCTAGAAGCTTTCTTCCTCATCTCTTCTTCATTTCTACCGTGAACTTTCATTGCTAAGGTAAGTAGTTTTGAAGTTGGTTTTTTTTTTTCAATTTTGAATTGGTTTTGAGTCTTTGGGTGGTATAGAAGGTTAAAAAAGCTAAAAGATGATTAGAAGCTATGACATTGATGAGTTATGGTGATTTGGTAAAATGGGTTTTTAAGGAAGTTTATGAAAATTGTTTAGTATTTGGATTTTAAAGATATATTTGACTTGTCAAGGGTTCGAATAAGGTGTTTGAGGTATTAAAAAGGATTGGGAACATGTTTTAAGAATGTGTATGATTTTTAAAGGGAATTTAATTGATGTAAGTTGGTTGTGATAAGTATTATTGAGTTTAAGGGCATGAATGGAGTTAGAAGTATGAGATTTAGGTGAGTTTTGGGTAAAATTTGAAATGAAATAAGTGAATTATGGAAAAGGGTATCGGTATTAGAAGAACAAAATCGATACTATATGAATCGGATGAATAGAATCGATACTAAAAGGGTAGTATCAATACTGAGGGTATCGATACGAATAGTAGGGTACCAACACTATAATTGAAGAGGAAGTTCTAGAATGCAATTTGGGCTTTGATACTAAGGTAGGTATTGATACTATAGAAGGGAAGTATCAGTACTGGGTGTAGAGTACCGATACTGTTCAGCCTGAAATTGTGAATTAGATGTTTTATTTAGTTTATGTAAATGCTGATTGGTTAACAATTAATTGAGATCTAGTATTCATTTTGGTCATGTTAATGTCTAGATTTTGATGAAAAGCAAGTATTGAACTAATAGACATAATAAAGAGATTGAGCGAAAGTGAAAAGGATTATTGCTCAGGGCTTAAGTGAGGCAAAAGTGAGTGCAACTTACTTATTTTATATGCGATATGAGCACGACTTGTGATGAGGCAACCTCGAAGGTTTTCGATTGAAAACACTTTGAATTATTTTCTGAAATATCTTTATAATGTTTTATCTAAATTGTATTTCAAAAGAACTGTTTGATTTCGTTACTATGAGTATATGTGTTCTATGTGAATAAATGACCATTTGAATAACGCTATGTGAATACTTATATGGATAAAGCCCAAACTATGTGCTATGAGAATTAGAGGTATGATTGGTATGCTAAGAGTCGAGGGTTCTACATGGTCCTTCGGGATAATTCTATGTGGTCCTTCGGGACTATTCTACGCGGAAGTTTCGACTGCAATTACAGTGCACAACCTCAAAGTACTCACATACCTTGAGTTATCAGTGATATGTGTTGGTCTATTTAAACAAGTTAATATGAATTGAACAGTGCATAACCGTATATGTTATTTTCATGAAATGTATATTGTTTTCCATATTCAATGTTCTCCTGAAATGTTAAGCAAATGTTTTAAATTTTTTTATGCTCATTTGTGCCTCATTAAGTCAATGAATTAGCTTGTGAGTGTTTTCACACGTAGGTTCATATAAGTCAACAGAGTCAGCTAGGTCAGGACAACATACCCTTGAAGAAGATCAAATCAGACCGATTTGAATAGTATGTGATTTTGTTATTTTGAAATTTTTTTGGAATGTACTACAAATGTTTTAGTCGCAAATGCTCTGATCTGTTTTGTAACTATACTAATTAGAGTTATGTAAATATTTTAAATATTCATTTTCATCATTTAATATTAATTTTGATATTAACTCGTGTTAATAAGGGCTTCTCCACTAAAATAAAGGTAAAAAGTCAAATTTTAGTCGTATTTTCAAAGAGTCAAAATGTTGAAAAGTCAATGTGACACCTCATATTTGTATCCGAGTCGGGTACGGGTCGGGGGTGTTACACTTATTCCTCAAGAAAATTGAGAAAATAACTCGAAGTTATTTTAGTGTTTTTCAATCTTCACAATAGGGACTGAGTCATCACTTCAGTCTTTGGCTATGGAGAAATTAACTAAGTATGACGATCATACTTAGCATCTTTGAAAATAAAAATAAAGTAAAAATAAAAAAGAACTTTGAAAAAAAAGAAAATATTTTATTAAAAACTAGAGAAAGAAGAACAATGTTTTTTGAATGTGTCTCTAGGCTTACCCTGAGAGGGTAGGGTATTTATAGCCTCCAAAATCCTAAAAATAAGGAAAATATAATTCCTAAAATAAAAAGATTATTCCTAATGAAAATACTTAAACTATTTAAACTAAAATACTTAAAACATGGATAAAATAAAATAAAATAAAATATTTAAACTAATAACTTAAAAACATGAGTTTAACTCAAATTCAAATTGCAGAAATGTGCGGCTGATCCATCCGTCCTTCTAGAAGCACTGACTGCACCTTCTAGAAGATGTTGACTCATCACCTCGTCAGATGTGTCATGCCCAGAATAATGCCCTTTAATCCAACCTTTATTCTGAAAATAAAAAAACTGCATAATTCTGTCATTTTAGTGCAATTTTCAAAATCTATTGTCCTACACAGAAAATGAATCAAAACGAACAAATAAGCCACAAAAACAAACGATTAAGGAGCAATTTAAAAGCAAAACAATAACCAAGTAAAACACCTATTAAATTCCCCATCACTTATTTAATGCTTGTCCTCAAGCATTCCTCAATTAACATATCAAAATCAAAAGTTTCCATCTTCAATTTCAATTTATTTCTCAAACTTCCAATCGAACTAAGTCTATGACAATTGCCGAATTCAAGTTACAATCAAGCAAAGGAACAACTAAGGAGAATTTAAGAAAGCAAGATATCCCAATTATTTGCCAATATCAATAAAACTTAACTCAATACCTCACAGAGATTCACACATATCTACTCAAAGTGTTTAGGGTAAATTAAAATCGCTCAAACTGGAACTAATCAAGATATTACCATAGGCTTGGAATCCAATCAAGTCTCCACTACTAAAAGTAAACATAATGCAATAATCAAGGGGTATTTAATCTGGGTTGTAAAGCGGCTAAGGTATGGGTAGGAAAAAGTCCAAAAAGAAGTTTTAAAAAAGCCAAAACAATAGATCAAAAAAATTAGGATCAATCTACGAATTAACATGAAGTACAATGAAAAATAAAATAAGGAAAAATAATATATGAAAGTCAATTGAAAAAATCGATTTTTCCTTTTTCTTTTATCTCGAACAAAGTGTCTTTTTCTTCTTTTCTTTTCTTTTTCTTCTTTGTTTTTGCTGTTCGAAACAGTGAACAATGTACATTTTTTACGAAATTGTTTTTTCATTTCCTTTTTTTTTTCGTGGGACAAGAATGATATAAGATCTTAAATCTCGACAAGGGTGTGAAAAGAGAGGGTAAATAAAAAGAAATGCTTTAGGTTTAATTTGGTGAGTTGAAAATCAAACAAAGGGAAATATTCTCAAATGTGGTTCACTAGTGGATATATAAATGGGTAGGCTTTTTGGGAAAAGTGGGTTTAATCCTAAGTGCCCCTATCACATTAAAACATTGTGCCCAACATGTAGTCTAGATATGAATTGTGATTATAAGTTCTATAATATCATAATTAGTCCGATACACTCAAGTCAAACAATGAGCAAGAAAGAAAATATATGCTCGTTAGGCTCGAATGTCACAAGAAAAGGCTTATATGTACTAAGTCAAGTTCATCTCCTTCAACAAATGCATGAAATATCAATACTTAGCAGAAAATCACCAGCTATACCAATCACCATCATGCAAATTAAGTTCGATCAAAACATGGTCACAATTCAAGAGGAAGCAAGAGTATAAAATAAATTTCAAGAATAACAATTAAAGATTCCAACACATCAATATCAGAATAACTCAATTCCAAACAATCAAATAAGTAAGAAAAGAATTTGATAGCAAATTCTACCCCCTCACTTAGACCATATTGTACCAATATGAATATAAAAGCACAAGATAGGGAACAAAATTACTCCCCTGATTTAATGGCAACTACGACCACGGCGAGGTGAACCTGGTCGAAGATAAGACATGATCTTAGCTAAGTTAGCCTCAATGGAATCGAGGCACCGTGTCCATGAACTTCATGGATTTAATTATGCGGATGTTATACCGGTGGTGGCTGTGGAGTAGTCCTTTGGAGTAAAAATCACTAATTGCGAGGCATGATATTGCCAGGAGGAACCATGTGAGGAATGTCAGGGGTGGTCGACATGGAGGCCCATTGTGTCCAAACACCTAGCATCCAGAGGATCCATAACAAAATTATAAGTAAATTGAGCAGTGTCAAATGTCAATGGAAATAAACGAGATACAAGGTGAGTAATATAAGGTCCAAGAATAAGGGGCGATAGGAGCACACAACCCGCTTAAAGGCTCGGATGAACCAAAATCCCAAATTTACCTTAGTATTGATTTGCATACACCATAAAAACAATAGTTCAACCTTACTTAGTGCTGACGTAGTATCATTACGTCCAGAATAATTGTATGCTAAGAACCAGTGGATATAGAGGAGAGCGGGATCATGAATGTGCCATGCTTTAGTAGTGCTTGCATTGTACTGAACTCTCGTCGATCCTGTGAGTGCCTCAAAAGCTATGCCAGTGTCGAAATCCTGAGGCATCTCAAGTAAAGCAATCAGATATCCATTATCTGTGACATCCGTCACGAACTCCATAGAAAAAGAGAAATCATTCACAAACATTCTAAAATAATGGCCAAGTAATAGAAATGATATAACATCAGGAGAGTCGATAGAAACAACCCGATGTTGTAGAAAGGTAAACGTAGCATAAAATTTGAACACTAAATCATAATACGTGCTACTCTTAATTTCAAGATACAATTTCTAACCAATGGCAGCAAAATAATTAGAGACAAAATCTCATAAATGTAAAGTATCAAGCGTACGAGAGGGAATATATTTGCAAACCTAAACCGACGATGTCGGATGCTATCGAACCTCTAGGATTTGTTGTCATCAAATTAAAGATATCCCTGAAGTACTTCTTCAATTGGGACCGAATAAGTTCGGCCCAATTGTGTCTTTCAAAATAATCGTCATTATCAGCATCACCCTCGTGAGCAAAATACTCACCAGAATCGGCAACAAAGCTTGTATCAAATGAAAGAGAAGGTGGTGGCGCATCATGCTGATGAGAAGAGGAAGCAGTGGTAGTACCCATCGGAATGGGAAAACCTTGTTCAAATTCATCTGTAAGACCAAAAATAGGGTGCCACATCAGTAAAGATTTGATTTCTAAAGGTGTAAAGTTTACCTCGGGTTGTTCAGGGACAACATATGATGGTGGCGTGACATCAGGCATCGAATGGGAAGTGGAACCCGACGACATAAAGTAGAACGTCGGGGTGGCCGATGAGGAAGGTATGGATGGTCGTGGATTACTTGAACCGATAGTATGACAATGAGAGGAGGCAGCATGGCCGATGAATGGAGGAGCGGTGGCGGGTTCATACGTAGGTGTTGGGATTCTCGGTGGAGAGCCTTAAGGTCGTCGTCCACCACGACGTGGAGGAAGTGGAGCGGTCAGTGAGTCTGAATCGCTTGGAATGTTCACAAAGGCCGGAGCAGCGTGGCGACGACATCCTCCAAGGTTAAGCGGCGGAGGAACATCTTGGTTGGCTTAGTTGCAGGTGCACACCATTTTGGGAAAAAAGTGAAGTGGTGGAGCAAGAAAATGACAAGCGAAGAGATCTGGGGTTAGAGAGATGGCGTTTGGCAGAGAAGGCAGTGGTTAGAGTGTATATGGTCGATCGATGAAAAGAAGAGAAGAATGTGGTGAGTGTCGTGCGGTTGGGGGAAAATAAAGAATGAAAAAGAGGATATGGGTTTTTTTGTTTAATGGGTAGGCTAGGTCACGTGGATTAAAAAATAAAAAGAGAGAGTTTTACATTGAGTCAAACTAAAAAGGTATAATAGAAGTTTTGACAGAAGAGGAAAAATATGATTTGGGGAATGTTATGGTGTGCCTATGGGGTTGGGGTTTTGCTAACCTGTACCGACTTCTGTCTCCATATTTGAAACACTGCTCATTGGTTATATATTCGATTGAAATTCAAATATTTTTAGAGAAAAATAAAATAAAATTAAGCATCTGATAAAATAAAATAAAATAAACTTAAATGGAATGAAATAAATTAAAATGAAATAAAGTATGCTAAAAAATAAAACGAAATGGGTTTCCTCCCATCAAGCGCCTTTGTTGAATGTCGTTAGCTCAACGACCTGTTTCTTCGGATATTTTTTAGCTTTGAAAGCTTATCTAGAACAATAACTAGTGAAGTAGCATTTTATCCTAAAAATGCATTCTTTAAGTGCTTCGACATTTGTTTCAATTCTATCTCAGGTGCGTGCAAAACAGAAGGCAGAACTTTAGACTTAGAAAGAATAAAAAATAAATCAGAATGACAAAAAATACATTTTCCAACTCCCTGATTTGCTCATTGTATTCTTCTAACTCCCTGCATAGATCAAAAGATACATTAGTTTCAACAAACTTGTTTTCCAAAGGATCAATAATATCAACATAATTTATGCTCACGACTTTGTCTGGGTGTTTCATTTTCCTATACAGATCAAATATAACGATCTCAGAATCAAACTCCATATTTAAAGTCCCGCTTCTTACATCAATTTTTGTACTTGCTGTGCTAAGGAAGGGTCGATCCAAAAGTATCTCGGAACAAGTATTCGTTCGATCATTTTCCATGTCAATGACATTGAAATCTGTAAGAAATATAAGCTCATTTTCATTAACCAAGACATCTTCCAATAGTTATTTGGGATATATTATCGATCGATTCGCTAGTTGTATTATTACTCTTGTATCCTTCAAAGGCTCATTAGAAAGTAAGTCATACACAGATAAAGGCAAAATATTAATAGAAGCTCCTAAATCGCACATTGCACGTTTAATTCCAACTTTACCAATTTTGCAAGGTATAGCAAACATACCTTGATCTTTTAACTTTGGTGGATTCTTTCGTTGGAAAATAGTTGAAACATGCTCTCTTAAATTCACCTTTTCTGTTACGGTAAGCCTTCTTTTCGTGGTATAGAAATCTTTAAGAAATCTAGCATACGTTTGTATTTTTCAGATTACGTCAAGGAAGGGTATGTTGATTTCAACCTTTCGGAACACCTCTAAAATTTTCTTCTCTTCAGCTTATTTGCCTCTTTTTACTAACCTGTAAGGAAAATGTGGTAGAGTTTCATAGGAATATGGTGTCAGATCAAGCTTTGAAACTTCTTTCTTCTTTCTCTGGGGATTTGTGTCAATCCCATTTTCCTTAGAAGGTTCTACGCCAATTGTTTCTTCTTTTATTTGGGGTTTTGAATATTCTTCATTATTTTGTGAGTTTTCCCCAAAATTCTATGGGACTGGTTGTTCGACAATTGTGCCACTTTGGAGAGTGATGGCGCTTACATTCTCTCTTGGATTTGACTCCATTTAAGAAGGTAATTTCCCTTGTGATTCTAATCTTCCCACGGTTTGAGACAGTTGGCTCATTTGTTTATCCAATTCTTGTAGATGAGCCTCAGTTCAATTTTGGAATTTTTCTTGGGACAAGGACAAACGTTCAACAATGGATTCCAGAGAGGACTTTTACGGTTGAAACGTTTGTGGGGGGCTTTATTGATAGGCCTGATTCTTCCTTAGGTTTTGTCCATAGCTCAAATTTGTGTGGTCTCTCCATCTCATATTATAAGTATTAGAGTATGGGTTATAGGGTCACTGGGGAGGTCCCAGAAAGTTCCCTACAACATTTGCTTCTGTGCCAACTTCCTCTTGAAGCACTGGACAACAGTCTGTCGGATGATCTGGCATTATGCATATTCCACATACTTTTGCTGATCCAATTTTTCCTGCAACCAAAGAATTAACTATATCAATTAATTTATCGCTTTTGTTTTCTAAGGAAATAGTACTTATCTTGTGAACCCGTCGGCTGGGTTCACTTGAAGTGCCAAAATGTTGAGAGTTGACAGCCATTGTCGAAATTAATTCCCTTGTTGCAGATGGTGTTTTGTTCACAAGAGCTCCTCCACTAGCATCATCTATAGTTTTCATCTCCATTGGAAGTAGGCCTTCATAGAAATACTGGAGTGTTTGCTCGGATAATCTGTGTTGTTGGCAGCTTTCACAAAGCTTTTTAAATCGATCCTAGTAATCGTAAAGTGATTCTCCATATTTTTGTCTTATTCCCAGAATGCTTCTCCTTAATTCACTTGCTATTGCTGTTGGAAAAAACCTATCAAGAAAAATTTGAGTTAAATCAGCCCAAATATTTATAAAATTAGGAGGTAAATACAATAGCCATTCTTTGGCTAAACCAAATAAAGAAAAAGGGAAAGTCCGTAGTTTTATTTGGTTTTTAGATAATCCTTGAGGTTTCATGCTTGAACAAACCATATGAAACTCTGTGAGATGTTTGTGTGGACTCTCAGTGGAAAGCCCATTAGATATAGGAAGAAGATGAATAAGACTCGTTTTCAGAGTAAACGGAGTTGCGTCTTGAGGAAAAGTGATACAAAGAGCTTGTTGTACGACAAGTGTCGGGGGTAACTGCCGAATCGTCTGATGTGCCATTGGTTCTGGCGTGTTTTCTGTGCCTAGTGTATCTTCGGTTATCGGTTCTTCGTTTGTATCAAAGGAAGATGATCCTTCCGGATTTAATTATGGATCTGAATGCTCCAGTTGTTCCTGTTGTTGTTTCCTTCTTTTTTCTCGAAGCAATTTTGCGTAGATTCATCTCGCTCGAGCTTCGATTTCTGGACCAAATTCTACCAAATCGCTTGGATTACCTCTGGTCACAAATAAAAAGAAATAACTTTATCAGTTACTATTTTCGAAGTCTCTGACAACGGCTCCAATTTTGGGAGTTGTCGTTTTACTATCAAAATAATTTTGGCTTCTTAAAAATAAATAAATATAGAAAGAGAAAAATATATAAGAAAAGAAGGGTCGGTCCACAGGGACTCTGGTGTTTCTGATGAAGTGAACTTTATGATTTAGAAAAGGATGATATAAGGTAGAGTTTTGGTTGAGATTAAATAGGGGGTTTAAAAGTTATTTTTAAAATAAAAAATTAGAATTAAATAAAAGAAAATAATTAATTAAATAATATAAAGTGATTGAGATAAAAAGAAACTTATAGTGAAATTAGCATCTAGCCTCAGCTTTTGCCTCAAATTCCTATTGATCCTCGGAATAAATTTTTTCTTCGGTTATTCACCGGTTACAGTCTATAGGGCCCAACCCCTGTAACTTGTTTTTCTCTCTTGTGAACTGATAACCCAAAATCTATTTTTTGGATATCAGTCCTTTACGAAGACTAACTACGACTATCGTCATTAGTGCCAAATTGTTTTATAGATCTAGAAAATCCCGACTCGGACTATGTTGCCTCAATGAGAATCGAGCCCGATCTTAATTTTCCTTAGCGAACTGTTGCTAACTAGGTTCACGTGGAGTCGAACTTGCTACCAACTGATTCTTCCTCCCAACTATAAATCAGATCAACTTTCGAATCAACGATCTCTTTTTGATTTGAAAACATTTTCATTTTAAAAAGATAGGTCGATTACCAATCTTATTCCTACTACCAGTCGATTCTTCCTTGCAACTATAAATCAGATCAACTCTCGAATCAACGAGCTCTTTTTGATTTGAAAACATTTTCATTTTAAAAAGATAGGTCGATTACCAATCATATTCCTCCATAAAATTGAGAAAATAACTTGAAGTTATTTTAGTTCTTTTCAATTCTCACAATAGGGATTGAGTCATCGCTTCAGCCTTTGGCTATGTAGAAATTAGCTAGGTATGAAAATCATACTTAGCATCTTTGAAAATAAAAATAAAGTAAAACTAAAAAAGCACTTTGAAAAAGAAAAGAAAAAACTTTTATTAAAAACTAAAGAAAGAAGAAGAATGTTTTTTGAATGTGTTTCTAGGCTTACCCTAAGAGGGTATTTATAGCCTTCAAAATCCTAAAAATAAGGAAAATATAAATCCTAAAATAAAGAGATAATTCCTAATGAAAATACTTAAACTATTTAAACTAAAATACTAAATACAAAGATAAAATAAAATAAAATATTTAAACTAATATCCTAAAAACATGAGTTTAACTCAAATATGAATTGATCCATTAGTCCTTCTAGAAACGTTGATTGGACCTTCTAGAAGGTACTGACTCATCGCCTCGTCAGATGTGTCATGCTCATTAATCCAACCTTGATTCCGAAAATAAAAAAACTGCATAATTCTGTCTTTTTAGTGCAATTTCCAGAATCTATTGTCCTGCACAGAAAATAAATCAAAAATGAACAAATAAGCCACAAAAACAAACGATTAAGGAGCAATTTAAAAGCAAAACAATAACCAAATAAAACACCTATCAGATATTGATATAGACACATGAAAACCAACTTGGTTGAGGCTATCAATTTGACCTTAAACGGGGCACGCCATTTACCAGTAACAACTTTGGTTGAAACGATAAATTTTTGTTTGGGAGCGCTTTTTGCCAAGCTCGGGGGATAAGCTCAACCTTAGCTAAAAAAACGATCATGTCTATCACCCAAGATTTGTTGCAGGTCTACAAAAAAGAATTCTTGCATCAAATGGAATATCTGTAACAATCTTCTCTAGAACCTATGAATTACTTCATGTCACAGAGATACTGTGACCTCTTCAAGGGATTCAAGCTAACTCATTCAGAGTTAATCTACAAGACAGGTGGTGTGACTGTGGTTTTTTTCAAGCTCTGAAGTACCTATGCTTCCATGTCATAGCAGCTTGCTCTCGTACCCGTCAAGACTATAACCGTTTTTTGAATCACATATACCAACTTTCATAAGTATTTAAGGTATATGAATTTGAGTTCCCCCATAGGTAATGCTAAAGAATTTGACGAGGTTCAGACTTGGCTTCCGATTGTATCATATATGTCCTTATTAAGGAAGCCATGTCGTCCAAATTCCACTCGAATTCATTTTAATAGGGATATTCAGGAGAAGTCCAGAGACAACAAAAGATGTGGGCATTGTAGAAACCTAGGACACAATAGGAAAAAATGTCCATCTCTTTTTTCATCAAGTAACCGTTGATGTTGTGATAATGTAATGGTTGTTTTTGAAATCTAAGTTTGTGTTATTTAATTAAAATTTACTTTCAATTAATTTCATTTGAGCATCACCTAGTAATGGACTACTCAAGTGAAAATTAAATAAAATCATAACAAACTAAATACAAGAAAACAATACAATTTAAACAATTAAAACAATTTAATAGAAACATTAAATGCAGACGATACAATTCGAACAATTAAATAATAAAAACATTAACAAACAAAGTAAATAAAAATTCCATAATTAAATAATAACTTTACAATTGCTAGTAAACATAAATAAAAACATTACATACTAAACAACTCTATCGATGCATTCATCTTGAATGTGTTCCGTATGGCGGTGGTTGTTTGTGTCAATGAGGATTTCTTCGTATAACTTGTTCTTCCTCCTCACTATCATTATCATCATCATCAGGAGCAACTACATTTTTTGATGAAGGACAGACGACGATGTAGCACCTCCATAGAATAAGAACCTTGGAGGTCTATGGCTGACTATACCACCTCTCATAGAAAACTATGAAAACTAAAAACACCAACATCGATAAGTGTGAAAACTACGCTGGAGGTGTATGTATAAGTGGTGCACCTTCACCTGCCAAATAAGTATCATATGAACCCACGCTAGATCTACAAGCATGAAAGTTTAATATCCACCACGAGGGGTCATAAAACCCTGCGGCGATGGCATCTGAACCAACTGCGGTGTCATCTGACCTGACTGCGGTGCCGTCTGACCTGGTTATGGTGGCATCTGACCCAGCTGTGACAACATCTGGAATGGTTGTATTGCCATTTGATATGGCTACGGTGCCATCTGAAATGGTTGTGGAATGTACACCGATATAGACGATGTCTACTGTGATGGTTCTGGTACTACAGCTGATGATGAGCCGGAAGCGTCCACGAGTCGGGGGACGATGATGCTGTGATGGTGGATGTCTTTGTTGGCACTGATGAATGCTCCGCCTTGTGCTTCATCGAAAAGTAGGAACAAATTACCGTTCATTTTGAGCCACTCATAATAATCATCCGCAACCGAATAATGATCCACATAAATGGGTTCCGTTTGAGGAATGCGTCCATGTCGATCCTCCCATATCATTACCCACTCGATGTGCTTCAGGAGCTAGTCAACTTATTTTTTGCCCTATCTACGATGATATGCATATCATCGAGATTCTTAGGTGCTTACGGAATAGATTGTACGAAACTAAATTGGCGGAGCACGCGATGAGTAGGATGCCACTCGACAATAGCATAACATATCAGATGGACCACCGCCATCCAGACATCTAATGGGCCTCTCAAGTGATGTGGGATGCAAATCCTCATTTTTTCAGTAGAATAAGGAGCCCATTGAAACTAAACAAATATATATAATTCTTATCAAAATAATATTCTAATTATATAAAGATAATTTAAAGTAAATAATAAAATTTATATACATACCTCTGTACCAGTCTTCTGATCAATGAGTAGCCATATTTCTTCCAATTCATCCTGTAAATCCCGATGTTCTTTTCTTGCACTTGACTACCTATTCAATGAAAAAAAATTCATTATATACTCAACAAAATTATTTATATACAAATTCAGTATTGAAATTACGTCAACAATAGCGGGAAGACTAACGGGTTTTTCACGACCGGACATAAAAAGTGCATGCAATACCACGGTCAAGACTGGAGAAGAATGAGGCATCCGCCGATAGCATTTTTTCAATAATCAGCTCGACACATTTTCCTATATAGAAATGCCAAAAATACATAGCCCCAACTGAGTGCGCTGACAACGTTAAAATATGCGAGGTGAAGCAACCACATACAATGAACTTTGTTGCATGATTTGTAAGGTGTCAGGATCCCTCCTATGAGCTGTGATATACAAGCCCGTGCATACATTTTAACTTGTTCCTGAGAGGCGTCGTGACTCAAATGTTTAAAAGTTGTATCTAACCAATTTAACGGCATTCGACCACCGTTGAAATTAGACAGGACACCTCCAAGATACTCCTAGCACAAGGAATGTTATTCACCATACGCCACTCCATAAATCACATCCCCATCTATCGAAAGCCGCAATGTATGAAAACTTCCTCCAGCGTAATAGTGAACTCTTCACCCGGAAGATGGAATGCGCGTGTCTCTAGTCTCCACTTCTCAACCAGTGCAGAAATAAGGTTGGATTCAAGGTTACAGTGCCCTTCATATTTCGCTACGTAACCGAATCTAGCCTTAGTTAAATAAGAACAAACACAAGAATATATCTCTAACTTAACATTACGAATGAATGGATCTAATATACGGTCTCTCTCCTAATTTAATAAATAGTATAAAAAATAAAATATAAACTAATACTAAAAAATTAAATAAATAAAACATTCACAATAGTTAAAATAACAACACAATTTAAAATTGTTAATGTATCAGTAAAATGCCTCAAAGATATTATTCTCATCTAAACGTAGCAACCCGCCTTCCATTTTATAACTTTAAAAAGTAATAAAAAATTAGTACAATAAAATTTAATAAAATTATATATTGTTAAACAATTATAATATAATAAAATATATTTTAGCTTCTTAATATAAAGATTGATAATATAAAGAATGAGAGAATTTGATATTTGAATGTGGTTTAAGAGTTGTGTTGAGTGTGGTTTTTATAGGAAGAGGGGAGGGGGAGACCGGTTGTAATCAATTGGGGAGACGAACAGTTGTGGAATTAACGGAAAGTCGCAGATGATCTGCGCCTTCAGTACGTGTCAAAACCCCGCGAAGGCGCGGATGGTGATCCGCACCTTCCCCTTATGTGGCGCCAGCTGGGATAGATCCCCACGATGGCGCAGATGACGATTCGTCCTTTATTGCCATCGTGTCTGAAAGGGTGCTATATCGATAATATTTGGGGAGAGGGTACCTGATAGATAATTATTAGGTCTAAGAGTGCTATTTCAGAAAAAAACGTCATGATTATGACCATCTAAATATATTTTAAAAATAAAGGCTTAATATAAAAGTAAATATCAAAATTATAGTTAACTTTAGGTGCGTAAAATTTTTTCGTTAAAAATAGGTGTCTAATATTTTCTTCGTTACACTTTTAGGTACTTATGTTGTAACGACCGTTAAATGACATGTATTACGTTTATATTTTTTTGAAAATTTTTTATGTTTTAAGAAAATAAAATATTACTATTTTTCAAAATAACCCCAAAATTTTCTAAAATTTCAAAAAAAAAATAATCCCTAAATTCCTTTACTGTTCCCTGCCATCTCCGGCTGTCACCTTCATTGTCAGCCGCCGCCTCCATCACCGGTCACTGGACACTCTATCTAAACCAATTCTCGATGCTATAACACTCCCCAACTACTCCCACAAACCCATGAGCCACAAATACACTCCCACATAAACGTCGTGAATTGATGCCTTAAATTATGTGAAGACCAATGCTTTGGGCACATAATCGTGGATGCCATATAACGCAGACCAAACAATTGTTGAATGCAGACCAACACCCCAATCATAGTTGCTCTGCAATTGTTGTTTGTGCCAGTAACGATGAGGAAATTTATAAATTAGTTTGGGATTTTAAGGATTTAAGTTTATGGTTTTGAGAATTTAGGGGTTAAAGAAGACAATAAAGTAATGGGCGTTCAGTGAATGGGCGATAATGGATGGTCATTCGACGAGGAATGGGATAGCTGAATATGGCCTCTGGCAACAACAAAGAGATTGAAACGAGGAATTTTAAGGTTTTGAGATTTTTTTTTATTTTAAAGAAATTTAGTTTTTTTAAAAAACTAATAATATTTTTGTAAAAGTAAAAATTTCAAAAAAATATAAAGATGTCATATGCTAAATAACAATTTTTTAATGACAGTTACGGTGTAAGTACCTATAAGTATAACAGAAAAATATGTTACATATTTATTTTTTAACGAAAATTTCTTTAGACGTTTAAAGTATAATTTAAACACTTATTTTTTTATTAAGCTAAAAATAAAATATTTTTGAATATTTATGTTGGACCATGTTGTACAAATTCGATACCTATATTGGACTAAAATTCAAAGCCTAAGCATAGATAAAGACATGATTTCGTGTTAACGGTGAATTTTTTAAATTTGTGAGGAAACAAATTTATAAATTTTTATAGATAAAATTAGATTAACAATAAAAAAATAAAAAAAATATATGATAATTTAAAATTTTAAAGAACAACCGTCTCGACCTCCCCTCTCGGTCCATCTTGCATGTAAGGGTTCAGTCGCCATTGGCTCAATCATCTGGATGTGGTAGTAGTAGTAAATGGTGCTAGCCGCAGATGGAGATCAATGTCATCTTCTTCGTTTACTTCCTTAGCCACTGATGATGAATCCGACGTTGAGCCCACGCCAACTTCATGAATTTGTACTTGAAATGGTCCCTGACCCTGACCTTGTTGCGCCCCACTTCCAACATGAAAGGGACAAGGATCCCTTAGGGTTAGCATTGGAAAAGATGGTGCTGCTGCTGTTGACAAGCCACCCCTTGGACCCAAGCTTGTTGACCCTCTGCCATAAATCAACCGCCTCGACCGAGCTGAATGCCGCGAGATAACCAGTCCCGTAGTCACAAATCGTTGATAGTGACTGAAAAATGAACCTTGTTTGGCTCGTCGTTCTCTTTTATGCGCATTTTGATGCCCACCCAAAGCTTGAGAATTTGCGAATCCTCTGTGAAAAAATTGGCACTCAATTCTCCTGAACTCGCTGACATTTCTACGAACAATTGGGGGGAATTCGCCTTCGGCACTGACTCTAAAACCTAAAAGCTTCAAGGTCGACGAAGGTTGCGGTTCGTCATCAACATTCTTCCCTGACGTGTCCATGCTAAATTAACTAGAAAAAAGAAGAGAAAAAAAGGCGACCACCTTGATGGTTTCAATATCCATGGAAATATATTAAAGTATCCGCCGTTGCAGGGTTGTGGATGACTCTAATGCCCCTGAAACCCGAAAATTATGATATATTTCACAATCGTAAAACAAAGGATGACAACCATATCTAAATATACAGGAAGAGTTGTCGAGTTTACAGTGAAAAACCCTTATCTTTCTTGTTTTGGTTGAATTGTTTGGATATAGACGACAAGAACTCGTGCGAAAAACTGGGGACATAACTGTAAAGCAAATGTCATTGAAGGTTTCATCCGCGTGCATCTTGTTTCAACATCCCATGTTTTTGTAGTCGCTCAGTATAATTGTAAACGAGCCGAGTTAAACTCAAGCATTACTCGACTTGATTTGATTCAAAAATTTTAAATTGATTTTGAGTCGATTTGAAAACTTGTGAGTCTAAAATTTTTAAGCTCAAATCAAACTTAAAGTCATAAACTGAAGCTCTAAAAAGCTCAAAATAAAACAAAAATTTTAAACTTAACTCAGTTGAAGCTCAAACTCAAACTCGAACATGGACCTTAAGCACATGAAAATTTTATATTGTATTTTAAAAAAATCAACACATTAATGTTGATATTATTTATAATTTAAATTTTTCATAAATAAAAAGTGAGGATCCATCGTTTAATGACATTTTTGCATTTGAGGAATCCATTAAAAAGTTTGAACGGTTTATACGAGAAGTTGAATCGGATGAGGATCCAGAGGAGATTTCTGAATATAGTGATGACTCTGAGTGTTCTTCAGGCAACCTTAAATAATTAAGAAATATTTAAGTTAAGTATTAAACGGTTTAAAGCATTATTGAGTTGAGTAAGGAGAAATGAGTGAACGGTAAATACGTTGTCCACCAAACGCTTAAAGAAAACCGAGTTATAAGTGAATCAAATGATTATGAGTTTGTATGAGAATAGATGTTAAGTTTTAGGAACTTGATAGAGTTACCTTTTGAAGGTAAATTTGCGAAAGTGGATTGGTTACCTATTCTATGCTACAATGAAGTAATGCTTAGATTTAGATTGACTCTCGAGGACTTGAAAAGTGTCAAGTATTTGTTTACTAGTGTAAAAAATAGTTCGTAAAAAATATTTGTTTACTAGTGTAATTTTTAGCATTAACTGCTATGAAGTTATTGCTATGAAATTGTCAAGTATTCATATTAAATGATGTGAATATTTAGACTTTCTTAGTTGAGAGGGAAAATATTTCAACTACTCGAGAATATTTCCAATGGATCCAGAAAAGTTACACGGATTGCCTCCAGAAGGAAATAAGAAATTTTAAAATAAAGGTATTCTATTCAACTTGATCTCGAGTGAGATGATAGCGATAAACCCTATAGGTCATGGGGCAAGTGTGAGTTGGACATGTAGTAAATATCCGATAAAGATTCAAGGAGGTTATGTTCCCGATGAATCTGATGGAATTATCATTTGGCAAGTATGAGATCATATTAGGTATGGATTGGTGTCTCTGCCTTATGGTTGGGTTGTTGTTTTAAGAAGATATTACTTTAGAAAGATACGGAGGATTTGGAAATCATAATTATTAGAAGAAAAGCAAAATCATCACCCAATGTGACATCAACAAAAATTGCAAAGAAATGATATCAGAAAGATGTACAGTTTTTTGGTTAGTGTGATAGATACTTAATTATTTAAAGTAGGATTTTATGATATTTCCACAACTCGGGAATTTAAAGATATCTTTTCAGATGAATTACCTGGGTTACCTCCAGATCGAAAGGAGGAATTCAAGATTGATGGTTAACAGGGTATTGAGCATATTTCTATGTGTTCGTATCGAATGGTTTTAATCGAGTTAAGAGAACTAGAGGCTCAATTACAAGAGCTGATTGCTCAAGATTTCTTCAGACCGAGTGTTTCACCTTGGGAAGTATTTGTGTTATTGGCTAAAAGAAAGATGAATATATGTAGTTATGCATATATTATTGACAGTCAAAGGAGGTAAAAATAAAAAGATCAAGTATCCTCTTCCGAGGATTGATGATATTTTGGTGTATTAAAAGTCAAGAGAGGAACCTGAAGCTCATCTTTGTATTGTTCTACAGACTCTTTGAGAGAAGAAGTTGTATGCCAAACTATCCAAATGTGAATTCTGGTTAGCAAAGGTTGCTTTTCTTGACCATATAGTCTCCTCAGAAGGCATAAGAGTAGACTCCAAAAAGATTCATGCTACAGTAGATTGGAAACTCCCAAAGAATGTTCTTGAAATTCGGAGTGTCTTGCGGATTACTGGTTATTGTCGAAGGTTCGTGAAGAACTTTTCGATGTTAGCTTCACTACTAACCAAGTTTTTAAGGAAAGATGTGTCTTTTGTTTGGATGGAGAAGTGTCAAGAGAGTTTTGAAATGCTAAAGAGGATTTTAATAAAGACACCAATGCTTATACAACTTGAGTTGGGTAAAGGATTATGACGTGATCATTGTTTTTCATCCAGGAAAGGAAAATGTTGTTACAAACACACGTAGTCGAAAAACTTTTGCGAGTTATGGATATACGAATAGTGTTGAAAGAAATGACATTGTTGGCTGAATTAAAGAGAAAGCTGACGTTTTTAGATTGAAAAAGAGAATTGCAAAGGAATGACGAATATTTCTTGGTAATAATTGCACAAGTAGAAAATGACGACATTAAGGACTTTTGAGGTCAGGTCCGATGGATGTTTGTACTATCGTAGCAGATTTTGTATTTATGACGAAGAAGATCTAAAGAAAGATATTCTTTTTGGGCATTAAGTTAGTTGAATATGGATTTAGGTGGAAACAAAAAGTACCAAGTTTGAAAGAGTCAGTTTGGTGATCTGGTTTGAAAAGAGCCATCTCAGAAATTGTGGCAAAGTGTCTGGCGTACCAATAGAGGAAACCTGATCATCAAATATATTCTGGATTATTTCAATCGATCTCGATTCATGAATGGAAAGGGGAAAACGATTCACTATGGGCTTTATTACAAGGCTACCTTTGACACCTAGCAAGAAAGACTCAATATGGGTGATGATTGATAGATTTACCAAGACAACTCACTTTATTTTGGTATGAACATATTATTCGATGGATAAATATGACGAGTTATGCATATAAGGGATAGTTCGGCTGCATTGAGTGCCAATATCGATTATATTCGAAAGAGATCCAAGATTCACTTCAAGATTTTGGAATTTCTAGCATAAAGCTTTGGGTACTCGATTGAATTTTAGTATAGTCTTTCATCCGTAGACATATGTTTAGTCAGAGTGTACTATACATATATTGGAAAATATGATAATGGCATGTGTGATTGATTTCCAATGATCATGGGAAAATATTTTCCTTTAGAAAAAATTGTCTACAACAACAGTTATCAATTAAACATCAAGATGATTCCTCTAGTTAAAGTGCTTTGGTAAAATCATAGTCTTAAAATTCGAGGATGAATTTTCTTAAGAGGTAGAATTATAATATCTCAAACATCGGGTCAGTGACTATATTGAAAGGATTTAAAATTTTGGGGATTAAATTGAATAAATGGTAAAGTATAAGAAATGATTTAATTAAGACTAATCAGTAAGAATGGAAGAATGAAAGGGTATTTTGGTCATTTAGAGGGAAATGGATTTAAAATTCATTTTCTTAGGGGTATTTAAGAGAGAAAAGGGCAAAAGTTAAAAGCTAAGTTACTTTTCTTCTTCTCCTTCTTCTCATTCTTCTTCCCTGTTGCTCGTGCTCTCTCCACAACTAAAGGTATATTTTCTTCAAGTTGGATTTTCTTTTAGTTTATGGACTGGCTTTGAAACCTTAAGTGATATAGAGGTTTAAGGAGAGTTCAAGGATGATTAAAACAAAGTAATTAGTGAATTATTTGAGATTAAAGAAAATAGGTTTTTGAATGATATAATGAAATATGAGTTTTTATTGAGGTTTACAAGTATATTTGACTTGTCAAAGAAGTAAATAAAAGATTATAAGATTTGGATGTGGTTAAAAACATGTTGGAAAAAGTAGCGTGATTCTTGGGTTAGACTGTTCTTTAGAGAATTTAGATGTTTTAGGAAGACTAATGAAGGAAAGTTAGTTGGGTTAAGTAGTGATGAGTTTAATAGTATTGTTTGAGGTAAAAGTAAGAGAATTTAATGAAATTTGGGTAAAAATCGAGCTAAAAAATGGAAAATCTTGGTAAGGGTATTGGTACTGGAAGAACAATACCGATACTATAGGTTTAAATTTGGGTAAATATGATGAATAATATCGATACTGATGCAAGTAATATCGATATTGCTAAGGGTATCGATACTAAGAGGAATATATTGATATTTGATCGCTTGTAAATGTATATGCTAAGGCAAGCAAATCTGTACAAGTATACACAGTCGAATCAAATAATAAAGGGTAAGTGAGTTATCGTATCCTCAGGGATTGGTAGGAATTTTGAAGTTTCACCAAAACTAGAACTAGGTTTCACGAGCTAGTTCCTGAATTCTTATCAAAGTAGAAAAATAGTTAGCAATAAATTATGCAAATGTCAAAGCAAGAAAATATTATAAAGTATGGTTGTAGAAAAGTTTGGTCGAAGCAAAGTATATGGAAAATTAACAACTTAAAATAGATAAGCAAAATAAAAAACGTTGATTCAAATATATTCAAAATAACCTCACATATTCAGACTTTTCACAGAGCACTTAGGTTAGTCTTTTTCTATGACAAGAAATTATTCTATGTCTATAAGGATTTGTTATGACATGCTTAGGCTGCCCGACAGGATTACTAAGTATTCTTAAACGGTTGTTATGACAATACTACTCATTATTAACTACAACCCTTGGTTTATCAAACTATTGTTCTGGCAATACCCCTCAGCGTAAACTGTAATTGTTGTCTATCCTACTCAAGCATCTATCCCTTTTAGTCGATTGAAACCCTCTCCTTATCTTTAAGGTAGGTAGATTAGAACATCACCACCCCGACGTAGATTTATCTTAATTCTCTCGAATCTAAGAATCAATTTCTAGACAAACGACACTCTCTCGATGCTCTTACAATGTCTAGCATGTTTCACCTAGGCCCTAGGCAATCTCTTGAAAGCTCTTACAATGTCAAGGTGAAATATTAAAACAATGAACAAAACAAACTTAAGCACAATCATAATGCGTCATTCAAAAACCATAAAATAATTGTCTTGGCAAAACAAAAACTAACACCAAGTAAAACAATTCATGATGTTGCCAAAAATTCATCCAAAGGTATCATCGTTTAATACAACCCCAGAGCAAAGTAATGAAATTAAGAGAAAAGGAAGAATGCCTCTCAAACAGGGGCTCTGTCGTGACATCTCTGACCAGCACCACGCTTGCTCTGGCGACCGGCCTCTCTCGAGGCCTGACCGCCACTCTGCTATAGCCTGGCTATAGAAGACACCAAGGACGGTTGGGTTAGAGAACGGTGGAAAGTAAACCACTGTAGGAGCTCACTCCACGTTTCAGGTAAAGCTCTTCTTGCTTCATTGCCTCTTCTTTTTCGCGGTTGTGACTGGGTATTTATTAAGGTAAATCTCCTAGGGTTTCACATAATTAAAGATTCCCTAAATACCCGAAATTTCTTATCCAAGCTAAAAAGGGAAAGGCGGCTAGTTGTTGTTGAAATCTTGGGGGCTTGATTGTACGTGAGGGTAGTCGTACAACTGACATGTGACATAAGCAATTCGTCAGATCTGTTTCAGACTTGCAAGATGCACCTTGTCTCGGCAAGATAAATTTGTTCCTCACTGTCGTTGTCTTTTGTGTTCAACTGGCCCTCACGAAATATATTGTAACGACTGAAATGTTCCTCTTAAGTTAATTCATGCACACACACAATCCATACAAGCCCTTTCTCCTCAAGAGCATTATTCAAACCAAATAAATCTTGCCTAGGCAAAACTTATCCACCACATGTAATTATAACCTAAATGCAACTAATATGCAATGACCACTTAGTTTAGACGAGTAATAACTTTAGTAAAAAGACTAAAAATATAGTCTTTTTATGGAGTTATCAAACCCCCAAACTTAAGCTATTGCTTGTCCTAAACCAATGGATAATATTTAGAAAAAATAAAATAAAATTGTCATGGTAAAATGATATTATGACAATCATGTGGTTTTAAAATTTTAACCCTCAGCAAAAAGTTTAGCCTCGACATGCTTGACTCATATGCCTAGGCAACTGTTAATTTTTATGGAGTTTCTTGGTTATGCCATTACATAGAGGAGTGTCCCTTTTATTCCACAAAGTTTAAGCACTAAGGAGTTCAACTTGAGCCTTACAATTCTTCGATGTCTTGGCATGCAGAGAGTTCTTTCCTAAAATATTTCTAATCACCTTAGGTAGAGACATCATACAATCATGTTTATAAGTTTGCAAAGAATCAAGCCTAAGGTTGGTTCTTTCCTTTCAACAATCTTGTAAAATAATTCTGGCCTAGGCAATTAAATTAAGCTTTCATCATTGGGCATCTTCAATTTATTCCAAACAATGGACTTAATATACTCATACCAAGACAACCAAGATTTTCAACCAATTATCATCAATTGCTATTAACAAAGTGTGAGACACAATACTTCCCCTAAACTTGAGGGATGCATTATCCTCAATGCATGAAAAATAAAACTACATGAAACTAAATGCAAATGCGAATGCAATATGAAAAAAATTTAAAAATATGAACTTACTGTGGTGAGGTAGCTTGACTGGACACGCATGTTCTGCGTCATTTTGAAGGAGGGGACTCTCAAATATTGTATCGTCTAATGTAATCTGTGAGGGAGAGGGTTGAGGGACATGAATTACTATTCTCTTAATTCATCTTTTAGTGCTCGGGGCACTTGTTGGTGATGGCTTTTCTTCAGTGTGGGTGGCCTATGCAGTTGGTGGTTGAAACTGGATTTGATCTGGTTCAGGAACTGGTGATGTGTGAAGAATTAGGGACTGTTCAGTTTCTTGTTCGATTGTGGGTTGATTGGGGATTGAAATGAAATCGTCATCGACAAAGAATTCGAGTGGAATTTCCTGGGTTCTTTCGGAAGAGGAGAAGGAGGAGCTCAGAGATTCATCTATTTCACCGTGGCCTTTTTCGGGTACAGGCAAGACATGCGTGGCAAGTGGACGGACGTCTGTAGGGAACTCTGGGGGAACATTTTGAGCCGAGGCATGGAATGTACTACCGCCTGCTGTGTGTTTCAGAATTTCATTAGGAAATGACGGCAGGTCTTTATTGGTGATTGGAAGCAGCTCCTTGAAGAAGGCATTAAGTTGTGCATCCCTCGCCTTGACATAGCCAAAGAAAGTCTCTATGTGACTTTTTAGGCACTCGATCCTCTCGCGTGTCTCTCGCATATATGTGACCATGCTGCAACATATTTGGCTCTTCTCTCCAGGCCCTCATGTGGAGCATTATCATTGAAGCTCGTTAGTTCTGGCACCTTTTTCTTGGTTATTCATTCCTTTGACTTGATAAAATCCTTGAACGATTCCTCGTGGACTTTTTTCTTCCTGCACAAAGCAGTAATCAGGTTAAGAAAAAGAAGATTACCTCGGTTCCTCTTTGCACATTCATGGATTTGCTCGAAGATGATTTCTCCCACATTGATTGCTCGTGCATAAATAATCGAGTGCAAAAGCATCAACCTCCTAACTAATACGGTTATGTTTTGTGAGGTTGGCATCAGCTTGCCCTTTAGGAAGTGATTCCACATCTTTACCGCTAGCTTAAGGGCTCAATGATCTACCCGCTTACGCGTTGGCACGTTACCTTCAAATTTGGCCCATCCAAAGCAGAGGTCTTCTAGGACTCCATCGTAGGTTTCTTGATCTACCTCAACCACAAATTTATTATGTTGGTCTTCTACCTTACCCAACTTAAAATAGCGATAGCGATTGAGAGCTGATGGGGAGAATCAAATGAGTTTCCCTTTCACATAGACATTATGTTACGATGGGTTTCTGAGATGGGCATAAAATTCGTGAACCATTGCTGGCGCCACCTCCTTAGAATTCCGAGCAAATTTCTCCCACATATGCTTTCGTACTACATCCATTACTTCTAGTCCGAATGGCTTATCACTTTCTACTGGAAAAAAGCCATCCTCCAAATAGACTTGCCATTTTTGGAGGTTTTTGAACCTTGCTTCAGCTTCAGCTTCAGCTTCAGTGGTTTAAAAATGCTTAAATCCTGATGATGAGGCTGGGGTTTTCTCCGATCTGGCCATGGTTTTTGTTGCACCGGGTGTGTCGTGGCGGTAATGTGGAAAAAATTTAAAGGGGAAAGTTGAAGGAAAAGAAATTGTGGGAATGATAAAGAAGATAGAGTGTTAGTTGGTTTTTTAGGGAAGATAATGGGTGGTTTAATTGGGAAAAAATAGTCAAAATGAGGAGGGAAAAAGATATGATATTAATGACACAATATTTGATTTGACATAAAGTATGGAAAATATATCTTCCCCTTTTCATAATTGCTGCCAAAACCTCTTAGATTAGGGTTTCTCTTCCTCTCATGCATGAGTTTTCACCACATGCTGGCACGTGCACCTTGCATGTCAAAAAGAAAAAAAAACAAAAATAAAATAAAATAAAACAAATAACTCGAGCAGAATAAAATAACTTAATTTATTTATGTACATAATTCAGATTTTTGTTGCCTATGCAACAAAAATTGTTTAGGGATGCAAAGCAAACTCTTTGGCATCTTGTGTTATCGATGTCGGTTTATCGAACATGATTTGTGCTCCTTTGTATTCCTTCAGTCTCTGACTATTCTCCTTAAAGATGGATCCATCATTTCATTTCAGTTCTTTATTTCTATTACTCCGTTGCTATGGACTTGGTGTACAATAAACGGTCATGACTATCTAGATTTTAGCTTGCCTTGAAACAATTTGAGTTGTGAATTGTAGAGCAACACTTGTTGTCCAGGATAAAATTGTCTTGACAAAATTTTTCTATCATGCCATCGCTTCGTTTTTTTTCTTTGTATAAGCAGACATTTTTGTAAGCGTGAGCTCTAAACTCATCCATTTGGTTTAGTTCTAGAAGTCTTCTTTCTCCAGCAAGTTGAGCATCCATTGTTCACTTTCTTGATGGCCCAATATACTTTATGTTCAAGTTGCACAGGCAAATTGCACTCCTTGCTGTAGACTAGTTTGAATGGGGACATTCCTAGCGGTGTCTTGAATGTTGTGCGATAGCCCATAGGGCTTCATCTAGCTTTGGCGACCAGTCCTTTCGGTTTGGGTTGACCACTTTCTCGAGGATCTGTTTGATTTCCCTATTAAAGACTTCGGTCTTCCCATTGGTCTGGGGGTGATATGCCATGGCTATTCGATGTCACACTCCGTATCTTTTTAGCGCCTTGGCAAATATTTCGTTGTCAAAGTGTGTGCCTTCATCACTGATAATAGCTCGAGTAGTTCCAAAGCGCGTAAATATATTCTTGTACAAGAATTTCAGCACGGTCTTAGAGTCATTTTTAGGTGTTGTTATGGCTTCCACCCACTTGGACACATAGTCTACTACCAAGAGAATATATAGGTCACCAAAAGATGTGGAAAAGGGTCCTATAAAATCTATCCCTCACACGTCAAAAAGTTCAACCTCCAAAATGTTTTTCCATGACATCTCATGTCTCTTTGATATGTTCCCCATGGCATGGAATCTATTACATGACTTATAAAAATTCGTGTGCATCTTTGAACAAGGTGGGTCTATAAAAACCGGATTGAAGAACCTTTAATGATGTCCTCATTCCACTGAAATGTCCTCCGTACGGTGACGAGTTGCAATGAAGTAGAATTTCTTTGTGTTATTCTTATGGGACACATCTCCTGATTATTTGGCCGCCACATTGCTTGAATATGAATTGTTCATCCCAGTAATAGTGTCGCACATCATGTCGGAATTTTTTTGGCCCTGGCTAGATAAACCTGGAGGTATAATACCACTAACAAGAAAAATGACTATGTCAGCATACCATGGCAGAGCCGTGACAAATAAAATTTTCTCATTAGGAAAATCCTTCTGGATGTCCATCATGTCATGGCAATTGATTTTGTTTTCAATCCTAGATAAGTGATCTGCTACTTGGTTTTTAGTACCCTTTCTATCCTTTAACTCTAAATTGAATACTTGTAGTAATAATATCCATATGATGAGCCTAGGCTTTGCATATTTTTTATTAATTATATATTTGAAGGCAGAGTGATCAGTATGCACAATTACTTTAGTTCCTATGAGATATGGCCTAAACTTATCGAATACAAATACTACTGCAAGAAGTTCTTTTTCAGTTGTGGTATAGTTCATCTGTGCATCATTAAGGGAAGACTAGCATAGTAGATAACATGAAAGAGTTTACCTTTTCATTATCCTAGCACTACCCCAACTGCATAGTCACTGGCGTAGCACATAAGCTCGAAAGGTGCATTCCAGTCTGGGGGAACGACGATTTGTGCCGATGAAAGTTTTCTCTTCAACTCTTTTACATTGGTGGTTGGAGATAGATTCTCAATTACTTCCACCTTGGCTCTATCTACTTCAATGCCTTGACAAGAAACCTTGTGTACCAATACTATTCATTCGGTTACCATAAAATGACATTTCTCCCAATTTAGCACTAGATTGGCTTCTTCATATCGCTTCAGCACCTTAGATAAGTTGTTGAGGCATCGCTTGAAGTCGTCACCCAAGACTAAGAAGTCGTCCATAAATATTTCCATGCAATCTTCACCATATCCAAAAAATGGCCATCATACATCTCTGAAAGGTTGCTGGGGCATTGCATAGTCCAAATAGAATTCATCTAAACGCATAGGTACCATATGGGCATGTGAAAATAGTCTTCTGTTGATCCTCTAGTGATATGGCTATCTAATTGTATCCCGAATATCCATCAAGGAAGCAGTAAAATGTTTTTTCCTGCTAATCTATCAAGCATTTGATCAATAAAAGAGAGGGGAAAGTGGTCTTTCTTTTTTTCTTTATTTAGCTTCCTGTAGTCCATACATATTCGCCAGACCATGACTATTCTCGTAGTTAAAAGCTCATCATTTTCATTCTTGACCACGGTCACACAACCTTTCTTTGGCACGCACTGCACGAGACTGACCCATGAGCTATCAAATATTGGATAAAGTACTCCAACATCCAACCACTTTATAATTTCATTCATTACTACTTTCTTCATGATCGGCTTGAGTCTTCTTTGTGGTTCCACCAAATTGCTATGATTGTCTTCTAATTTGATCTTGTGCATGCATATGGTAGGGTCGTTTCCATTCAATTCTGTCATGGTCCATCCAAGAGCTTTATTTGTGCTGCGACAAAACCTTTAACAAACTGCTCTCTTGTTCGGAGGTTACACTAGCAGAAATTATCACCGATAAAGTCTCATTTCTATCTAAATAAGTGTATTTCAAATGCGATGGCAAAGTTTTAAGTTCCAATATGGGTGCATGCTGTAATGATGATTTTGGGGGACTAACTTCATTGAAATCTAAGGGTGCGTTTGGTGTACGGAATATAAGATTACCAATGAGAATAAAAAATTACTAGGGAATAGGATTACTAGGAATGTTGTATTTTGTGTTTGGTTGGTTTAGCAGGAATGTAAGATTACCGTGTTTGGTTAAAGGAATAAAAGATTATTGGAATGTATATTTGACCAAATTGTCCTTATTATATATTTGTATAATATTACAAATTGTAAAATATTTATATATTTTCTTTAAAAAATTAAATTCATAATATTTATATAATTTGTTTACAAAATTAAAAATATAAAAAAGGTTTAATGAAAGGGTAAAAAAAATTTTAACCCCTGAACTTCATATAAAATTTTAATTATAGATTTTTTTTTTGTAAATCTAAAATAATTTAAGGATAAATTTGTAATTTAACCTTCGTAGAATTTTTATTATTCAATGACAGAATAATGATATTTTTGAAAAAAAATAAAAATTTAAGAGCATTTTAGTCCAAAACGCCGGTAATGTTACAATACCTAAGGGAAGGGAGGTAATGACATTCCCAGTAATATACCCCAAAAAATCTACTATTGGTAATAAAACATTACCGGGAATGAGATTCCCGGCCAACCAAACATGGGAATGTGGGATTCCCATCCCATGAGAATCCCACAATCCTTGAACCAAACAACCCTAAGGGTTTGAATTTCATACCTGGTCTGGCGTGAAGAAAACTAGGTTGTTCCTCTAATTTACCTTCATAGTCTACTTTGGTTTCGTCTTTATGAAATCCGTCAATTGTGTCTTTTGAAAGACTGTTGCTGAGGAGAAAATTATCAAAATCCTCTCCTAGCAATTTTTCACCCGGGTCATAATTTTCATTTTCACGGTTCAGAGAATTCAAGTATTGGCACAAATTGTCGTATTCATTGATTTGTAATAATTCGTCTTGGCCAAGATTTTCTGCTCCCTCTTCCTCTATTAATTCAATGTCTCTAATGCATTGCATTCTTCTGAATCGTCAACATATTTCATGGAGTTGAAGACATTGATTGTGACGCTTTGATCTCCTACCCGCATCGTGAACTCTCCCTTCTCGCAATCTATTAAGACTTATCCAATGGCCAAAAAGGGTTGCCCAAGAATGATGGGTGCATTTCATTGACCTCACAGTCTAATATGAGGAAATAAATTGGAAATACAAATTTGTCCACCTTTACAATGACATCTTCAATCCTGCCATCATGACGAACATAAGACCGATCATCTAACTGTAAGATAACTGTGGTTGGGCAGGTGTTACACATTTCTAGTTTTAAAAACATAAACTTGGGCATCAAATTTACGCTTGACCCTAAGTCAACAAGAGCTCATCCTACAAAATTCTCACTGATTTAACATGGTATCACAAAACTGCCAGAATCTTTTTGCTTTGGTGGGAGTTCGCTTACTGCATAGAAGATTTCTTTTGCCGCGGCAATATTTTCTACCTTCATATTTTTTGTGATAATATCTTTTAGAAACTTAGCATAGGAAGACATCTGCTTGATGGCTTCAAGAAAAGACACATTGATATACAACTAATCCAGAACATCAACAAATTTCTTGAACTGGATTTCGTCATTGTGTTTCTTCAATCGTTGAGGAAAGGGTGGTGGATGTCTTACTTCATTTCCTATAGGTGGTGAGGAAACCTTTACCTTTTCCATAAGTTTCCCATTATCTGTTTGACTAGATGCTAAACATTTATCCTTTTCCTTATCCTCAGGCTATCCCTCCAATTCAACAATTTCAGCTTGATCATCAGGTTGTGTAATGCCTTGGCTAGAATCTTCCAATTGCGTCCCCCCAAACTTGACATTCTGGTTAATCTGGGTACCACTCCTCACTGTAAGTACACTACACTGGTCCTTTCCATGATGTTTAATGACTTCGGTATTACTAGAGAGACTTTCTTGTGGGCGAGAATGTAATGCCGTGGCGATTTAATCCACTTTGTTTTCCAAGGCTCTCAAGGATGAACTATGGCTTTGCAAAAGAGTCACTTGACTTTGTAATAAATTACCTTGGTTTTTGATTGTTAATGAGTGCTCATGCATCAAAATCTTCGTTGAATCCATGAAATATTTTTGTCAAGGCCATAAATTCTTGCAATGAAACTTCCAAGGAGTTTGTATTAGAGGAAGAAGTTGTACCTTTAATGTGTTGCCAGGGCATCTACTGATGATGTTTCTGAAAATTTTGATGTTTTGAATTACTCTCCTGTGGCCTATTGTAATTTCCTTCCTGATTGTTGTTGTTGGTCCCTTGATTACCCCATGAAAAATTCGGATGTTGTCGCCATCTAGGATTGTATTTATTCGAGTAGGGGTTGTTATTGCTTCGGTTGTAGTTGCCCATAAAATTGATGGACTCCTGGTTTTCTAGACATTCACTTTCATGATGGTTGTCATGAAAAAAAATATATGCAGTACTGATTGCCTTGACTTCTCTCACCTTATTAGGACACTGCAAAATTTTCAACATATTAGGTATGGCAGAAAGTTGAGCAGCAATGAAACCTTACCCTCAATTTCATATGCTCCAAACATTTTTCTACAGGTTCCCATCCTTGTAGTCGGGAATTGATAGTTATTATTTTCTATCCTGTCGAGGATATCGAAGGCTTCTTTGGGTGATTTATCAACCAAAGTACCATTTGTTGATGCATCCAACATCATTCGAGTAGGTGCATTAACTCCATTATAAAACATCATAACTTATGTCAAGCCATGAAATTCATGGTTTACACACTTACGAAGAAGACTTTTATATCTATACCAACATTCGTACATGGATTCATCGTTGCCTTGATGAAAACTTGCAATGTCATTACATAGTTGTGTGTTCATATTGGGTAGATTGTAATGAAGTAGGAAGCTTTTACATAAATCCACCCAAGATTCCATTGAGCCCGAAGGAACTCCACTAAGCCAAGCTCTCGCTCTGTCGCGTAGGGAATAAGGGAAAAGTTTAAGCTTTAGCATATCTTCATGCACTCCTTGTTGCCTGAATGAATCGTACACTTTGAGAAAGGCACAGATATGATGTCTAGCATCCTCATTAGGCGAGCAACGAAATTGACCTATGGAGTTTAGCATGTTAAACATCATTGGTTTAAGTTCAAAATGGGTTGCATGTATTTCAAGTGCTAAGATGCATGGATTAAGATCATCAAGAATTGGATTCAAGTGGTCTTGTATTGCTCGTGGTCTTGCAACTTCTCTAGGAAAATTATTTGTTGCTATGTCAGGATCTGCCTGATCTCCCATATTCTTGTTGCCTTGAAACTGTAGTTGGTTCATATATTCTCTGGCTCGTTGGTTATATCGCCTTTGTCTGAATGACTGTTCAATTTCAGGGTCAAATGGTTCTAATGGTTTACCATCAGATCTCAGGGTCAAGTAACAAAAAAAAACCTTCAAAATAAAAAAATAATAATTAAACAAGTTAAACTAACTAAGCAAAAGGTGACAAGAAATAAAAAATTGTTATGGCAAAAATTTTCAAAAATTATGTCAGTTGTCAATCCCCGACAACGACGTCAAAAACTTGATTGCTTGTAAATGTATAAGCTAAGGAAAGTAAATTTGTGCAAGTATACACAGTCGAATCAAGTAATAAAGGGTAAGTGAGTAATTAGGGATTGATAGGGATTTTGAAGTTTCACCACAACTAGAACTAGGTGTCACAAGCTACTTCCTGAATTCTTGTCAAAGTAGAAAAACAATTAGCAATAAATTATGCGAATGTCAAAGAAATAAAATATTATAAAGTATGGTTGTAGAAAAGTTTAGTCGAAGCAAAGTAAATATGTAAAAGTAACAACTTAAAACAGACAAGGCAAAGAAAACGTTGATTCGAATATATTTAAAATAACCTCACATATTCAGACTTTTCACAGAGCACTCAGGTTAGTATTTTGCTATGACAGGAAATTATTCTAAATCTAGAAGGATTTGTTTTGACATGCTTAGGCTTCCCGATAGGATTACTGAGTATTCTTATACGGTTGTTATGGTAATACTACTCAGTGTTAACTATTACCCTTGGTTTGTCAGACTATTATTGTAGCAATACCCCTCAGCGTAAACTATAATCGTTGTCTATCCTATTCAAGCATCTATCCCTTTTAGTTGATTAAAACTATCTTCTTATCTCTAAGGTAGGTAGGTTAGAACATCACTATCCCCAATCCATTCTATTGTTGACATAGATCTAAATGAATTCTCTCGAATCTAAGAATCAATTTCTAGACAAACAATTTCTAGACAAAGGACACTCTCTCGAAGCTCTTACAATGTCTAGACATGTTTTACCTAGGCCCTAGGTAATATCTCGAAAGCTCTTATAGCGTCAAGGTGAAATATTGAAACAATGATTAAAACAAACTTAAGCACAATCATAATGCATCATTCAAAAACCATAAAATATTTGTCTTGGTAAAACAAAAACTAACACCAAATAAAACAGTTCATGGTGTTGCCAAAAAGTTATCCAAATGTATCATCGTTTAATACAACCCCAGAGCAAAGTAAAGAAATTAAGAGAAAAGGAAGAATGACTCCTAGACATGGGGCTCTGTCGTGACATCTCTAATCAGCACCACGCCTACTCTGGCGGCCGGCCTCTCTCGAGGCCTGACCTCCGCTCTACTATAGCCTGGCTATGGAAGACACCAAGGACGGTTGGGTTGGAGAATGGTGGAAAGTAAACCACTGTAGTATCTCACTCCATGCTTCAGGTAAAGCTCTTCTTGCTTCCTTGCCTCCTCTTTTTGGCGGCTATAACTGGGTATTTATTGAGGGAAATCTCCTAAGGTTTTGCATAATTAAAGGTTCCCTAAATACCCGTAATTTCTTATCCAAGCTAAAAAGGAAAAGGCAACTAGCTGTTGTCAAAATCTCAGGGGCTTGATTGCACGTGAGGGTAGTCGTACAGTTGTCATGTGATATAAGCAATTCGTCATATCCACTTCAGACTTGCAAGATACACCTTACCTCGGCAAGATAAATTTGTTCGTCACTGTTGTTATCTTCTGTGTTCCAGTGGCCCTCACGAAGAATATTATCACGACTGAAATGTTCCTCCTAAATTAATTCCCACACACACACACAATCAACACAAGCCTTTTGTCCTCAACAGCATCAGTCAAACTAGATAAATCTTGCCTAGGCAAAACTTATCCACCAAATGCAATTATAACCTAAATGCTACTAAATGCAGTTAATATGCTATGACCACTTAGTTTAGACGAGCAATAACTTAAGTAAAAAGACTAAAAATAATGTCTTTTTATAGAGTTATCAATACCATGGATTACAAAATGCATAAATGGTATCAATACTAAAGAGAGTATTGGTATCATAGTATAGAAGTATCGATACCATACCAGGGGTACCGATACTATTGAACCTGAAATGTTTTAGATAGGATAAATTTTAATATAATTGAATATAATAGTACTTTTATGTATTATTAAAGTATAAATGTTAGACAATATACTAACATTTGTTTAATATGTGTAATAATGGATGCTTGTGTAGATCATAACCAAGCTCCAGAGTCCAAAAATAAAAATGGCAAGGTTAAAGTTGTCGAATAGTCGGACATCATTGCAGTATACCAGGTGAGTGCATTTATTATGTACATTAAGAGTTATAGATGCATGTTGTGAACGGCATATGTTGCATTTGTATAAATTCATAATATGTTTATGAACGATCGTATAGGCACTAAGTGTGCTACCCGCGTAATTCATAATATGTTTATGAACGACCGTATAAACACTAAGTGTGCAACCCATAAAATTCATAAAATGTTTATGAACGACCGTATAGACACTAAGTGTGCAACCCACGGAATTCATAATATGAACGACCGTATAGGCACTAAGTGTGCAACCCACGGAATTCATAATATGAACGACCGTATAGGCACTAAGTGTGCAACCCACGGAATTCATAATATGTTTATGAACTACCGTATAGGCACTAAGTGTGTATTCCACGGAATTTATAATATGTTTGTGAACGACCGTATAGGCACTAAATGTGCAACTCACGGAATTCATAACATGAACGACCGTATAGGCACTAAGTGTGCAACCCACAGAATTCATATTAAGTTTATGAACGACCGTATCAACACTAAGGGTGCAACCCATGGAAATTCACAATGAGTTTGTGAATGACCGTATCGACAATATATGTGCACCCCCAGGATTTCAAAATGAGTTTTTGAATTTCCATATTGGTACTTAGGTGCGAATTCATGTACCACGCATTCTCATTCAACCTATATTGGGAAAATAAAAGAACATGTTAGATAAATACTGATTGATAAGTATGATGGGCATACTAAATATGGTTTCGTAGGTTATGTGAAAGAAACTTAGTTTACCAAGCCAACTTTATGTATTATAATGATTTATAGGATTTAATTCGTTTTTTTATATTTATGATATACTTATGTTTTGATTTCACTTCATTATTATAATGCCTCCCTAAGTGAATACTTAACGTGTGATTGACTTTCACATGTAGGTAAAAGGCAGGATTAGAAGTAGAGTACAGACCAACTCCAAGCATCAAGGAATATACTACAATATTAGTAAGACATCCTATGATGAAATTTTGACTCAGTTTAGTAGTATGTACTTATGAATGTCCTATTAGCTCTATTTAAAGAGTTTGGGATCTGGTTTGTAATAGATTAACTGAATATTCTTATGCTGATTTTAAATGTGGATGATATGAGCTAGTATTGTTAAATGGAGTAGACGTGTTTAATATATATATAATTGAAGAATGTCTTATAAATTATATTATGAAATTGTTTTATCTAAAGAAAACGAAATGTTATTGATTTTCAAGTACCGAAAATATTTCAAAAGTCACATGACATTTGTGACTCGTGTACAAAAATGTATACGGGAAATGGGTGTTACACAATAAGTAATGTAACACTCCTAGCCCGTACTCGACCCGGATTCAAATTCGAGGTGTCACGTTGACTATTCAAAACCTTTACTTTTACTAAAGAACGAAGAATTTCAAATTATTTTAAAAACAATTGATTTTACAAAACATATCAGAGCATATTCAACTCAATTCTATTAATACTTGCCAACTATATTCAAAATAACAAAATACATATAAAGTATTTCTTTTTGATCTGAATTTCGTAAAGGAGATGCTGACTTGTCTTGCTACTCTTCACTTCTCGTCTCGCTTTCTAAAACCTACGTGTGAAACACTCACATGCTAAGTCGATGACTTAATAAGGCATAAATAAACTTACTATAACTTATCATTACTAATTCCTACTATGCACACTTCATGTAATCATAATAAACTATAGAATACATTGTACATCGAAACATAAACACATACATATACATATATATATACATATACATATACACATACACATACACATACACATACACATACACATACACATACACATACACATACACATACACATACACATACACATAGACATACACATACACATACACATACACATACACATACACATAGACATACACATACACATACACATACACATACACATACACATACACATACACATACACATACACATACACATACACATACACAACACATACACATACACATACACATACACATAC